>NW_028289009.1:0-346732 GCF_059628265.1 Tinamus guttatus | reverse complement strand
AATGTTCTCCAGTTGGTGATTACCCTTGGTTGATAGATAAATATGGTACTCAGTTTTTGCTATTGCCATGATGCAAGCATAAAAAATTTGGGTACTGAGACAGGGAAATGCAGAAAGTGTCCTCTCACTAGATACTAGAAAGAAAGAGAAAAGATAGAATTAGAGGAGACTGACCCCTGTTACTGTGGAGGAGGAAAAGATTGTCCAAGGGATTGGCTAGCGAAGGGGTGGTGAACTGCAAGTCACAACCCAAAGGAAGACTCGGATAAGATCACGAAGCCAGAAGACACCCACACAGCTTTGTTAAAACTCTGCTCAAAACAGGTGGCCAGAGAAAAGCATCCAAAGCATCCATCTCTTCTTGGAGAGAAATGAAGGAAATGGGAAGACACAAGGACTTGAAACTGAAAATGTTGCTTAGGCAAGAGGCATAAGTTAAAGGAACTGGGTTTTTAAGACACCAGAAAAGCTGTACAGTTTGTACAGCTCTTCCTCCGTGGCTGGAGTAGTAAGGAGGGATTCAGGTAACAGCAGAAGGGTATGAAGAGAAGGAACCAGCAGCCCTTACATGGTCTAGTGCGCCCTACCTAGTCTTTGTGTTGGCAGCATTTGGCAGAGACAAAGACTGCACTGTGCTGAAATTCATACATTGATTAGATATCAAGATTAAAAAGCCCGAGTAATAAATGCAGAGAATAGAAATTGCTTGTTTAGAAACATGCATTTGAACTAGCTGGTATTAATGAAACCTAATGAGATGACACACATGACAGGAATGATGATGAAGTTGTTTATAATCTCTTTAGAAACCCTCAACTAGGAAAAAGGGAAACAAAACCGGCTCACAGTATAACACGGTGTCACTGTCAACTGTGAAGTCAGTCGACTACAATATGGGAGCCCAAAGCTAAGGCTCGTGGGAGCCTACTAGTTGCTTTACTGTGCACCCTTAAAGCACACTTAGAGGGTGACTACCTCAGCACTTACCAACAATGTCTGCAAAATGCCCTGCACTCATCATCATGAGGAAGTTCAGTCCAGAGGGTATAAATCATAAATACCAGCATGCCAGCATTTCTACAATTCCTGGATCACAACTTTCTAACAAGAAAAAAAATGCTATTTTGAAGAGGGACAACATCTACATTACATCTCATCTGGGATAAGGTGAACTTCTTCACAGAACTAAAATACTGAAGCAAAAAATAAAGATACTGTGTACCAGCAACCATGGCCAAATTTATTACATGAAAATAAAATGCAATAAAGGAGATGTAACAATTCAGAAAAAAAAGATCTTTGTGTTTTAAAAAGAATGATTTCACAAAACTGAAATTTAACAGGTCAGCTGGGAGAAAAACACATTTAAACAGGGAAACACCAATGGCTTTTGCAAACTGCTTAAGAAAATTTGCCAAACAGTCCCGGAACCCAGAAAGCAAGCCAAACTTGTTTTCAAAAAAACCCCAAAACTAAAAATCAAGCAAAAGTAAAACCAGACCGGTTTTGAAAGAAAAACAGATCTAAAAAAAAGATGTGTGGGAAACTGATGAAAGGGGAAATTTTTCTTAAATATTCACACAGGATACAAAATTAAACAGAGATATCGATAGCTTGAAATGATAATGTATAAAATGCAACGTTAAATGGAAATGGGCGATTCATCAACAGTATTATTAAAAAGGTGGATTTTACAATGAAATTTTTTGTTGTGCACAGGCAAAATGGCCCAGTGATAGTGGGACATTATACAGTGTTGATGAGCAAGTACTTTCCAGCCCATAAGTTATGGAAGAGTACATTAAACAGCAATTACCACATATTTTAAATCAGCAACTTTGCATCTGAGATTATCCAAGAAATCGGCGGAGGAGTTTGCAAACTCCTAGTAATGGTTTTTCAGACGTGTTAGGACATGAGAGTAGTCCCAGCAGCCCAGAGAAATCCGATTTTGTGTCAATATCTTGAAAAAGGGAAACAGACAGGTCAAAGTGAGTCAGTGTTAGCGTGACTTTGATCCTCAAAAAAAAAAGTAGTGATGGGATTGATTGCAAGGGACTTGAGTAATAAAGAATAAAAAGAGGCTAATAAAATCAAATGCTAATCAAGGTGTGTTTAAGTAGAATGCATCTTCTCAGACTAATTTGATATCTTTTTATGAGATTACAAGTTCAGATGGCAAATGAAATAGCTTTAAGGTAATAGTCTTCTGTTAAGCCAAATAAGTTGGCACCATTGCACAGTATTTTGAGTAGGAAACGGCAATGATATAAATCCAACACTGCACACATTAAATGAATTAAAAATCACCTAACTGATATAATTAAATGAAGACTCATCTTTAAGTGGCTATAAGGTATGGGTTCCTTATCTGACATGATTTAGTTGCTAGATCTGGTTCTGGAAAACCCTCCTTGCCCCACAAGTGTTACTGAAACATTTTACAGACAATTCAAATATCAGAAGAGAGGAAATACTGAACAGGAAGGAGCACAGCTATGCTGCTGTCTAGTTTTGTTTGTTTGTTTGTTTAAGACAATGATGACAACAAATTAACAAATTAATCTACATTTCAATATGGCCATATCAAAGTCCTATCTCCAGGCTCAAGGGACATGGGCCATAGTGGCTCTGCCTTGGAAAGCAGGGCACTAACCAGGGTTCAGAAGTGGCTCTGCATGGCCAGAAGAGCTAGTGCAGCAATTTGATGTGCAAAGCAGCAGTAAGGAACCTGTCTTTCCTCTGGCTGCAATTTGAAAACATCTCCCTTCTGCACTGACTCAAAAATGATTTTGAGAAGTTGGAGGTGACACCACAGGGACCCAAGAAAATGGTTACAGGTGAAAATCTAGTAACTATTTTGTTTTGCTGAAAAAAGTTAGTTATGGGAAATTCATTCATGGGCAAAACAAACCAACAAGCCCTTCCAATTCATCCTGCTGGGCAGGGGATGAGGCCCTTACTCAACACCGGGGATGTTGGCAAAGGGACTGCTGACCAGGAAGGCTCCCATCTTGCTGGGACTGCACAAGCCACCGCCACTCAGACAAACCTGCCTTTATCCAGCCATGTCATTCCACACCCTGGCAGGCAATTAAAATGCAAATTAAAAATGTTAATTAGAGCGGTTTCAGCATTACTCGAATGTGCAAGATGGGAATTCTGCAGGGAGCAGGATGCGCTGCTCCTCGGGTGAAACTCCGCTGCCGCACTCGCTCCAAAGCGGGCGGAAAGAGCCACTACTTTTTGGGAAAACTGATTGCAGCAGAGAAGGAAATAAAGTGCACAGGTCCGATTCACATACCCGTGCGGGAATATATCTGCTGAAGTAGTCACAGGGCATTGCTGATTAAATGAAATACTCTGTAAATGCAGCAGCACTGAAAGTAGATGCAAAGGGATATCTGCAGCACAGTGAAACTCCAGTGTTATCCTGCTTTTCAGTCTTTATTTTCGATAATCTCGGCCAGGGACAAAGACTGACACCAGCGCAGGTGAGATTCAACTGCAGCCAGCTGCAGCCTCGGGATAATCCCAGGGCTCTGGAGCTGCTGATGAAACTTGTGCCTGGAAGCAGCCTCAGGGCTGCCAGGGCACCCTCATCCCAGCACAAGTTGATGTTCAGGACAACTTTTTTTTCTTTCCTATTAAAAACCTGTCTACATCAAAGATGCAATCTGGATGCTCCCAGAGCTGCGGTGAGGCTTTTCTACGGCTGTTTGAGCAGCGTGTTATACCTGCTTATTTGAAGATGATGAGATTGGTTTTGTTGCTAAGAATTCATGCCAAGCATAATTTTGGGACACTGTGAAGAAATCATATTTGCATATTTTAAGTATTGATATAATACAAAATTCTTTTTATGTCTCTTTTCACAGCATAATGCTTTTGCTGCATTGTACAACAGCAGTATAGAAAAATTTGGAAAATAGATTTTTTTTTGAAAATAGATTTTTTAAATTTGATTTTCATTTTGCCAAGTTTGGAGCATCCTTTCTAGTCATGACCTGCTCTGTATGATCTCGATAAAAACAGTAATTGCATATAGATACTTCACACAGTAGTGCCTTAATCAAACAAATGAAATGCCTCTTCTGAACAAGAAGCTTCTTTTCCTAAATACGCTCTTTTTCTGCTCTTGCAGGCTTTATGGCAGACCCAGCAGGTAGCCAGCACTGATCCTGTGGATCTCTCCTTTCTTTCCTTCCTCTCGCACCCCTATGCCTCCTTCAGTCCGTCCTCTCTCCATGCCCCGAGTGCGGAGGGGGTTATTTCTGGTCTCGCAGGCTTCATGCCAAGCCCTAGAATAGAAACAGCTCCCACAGACCACAAACCTCTTCCTCCCCTTCACTGACTAACTTCAATCCTGACTTCCCTTTCGCTCCTTTCTCTCGCAGCGGGTTAAGGAGCGCAAGCAGCCCCAGTGGGCTCGAGGACGGGCTGTGAGCAGCACGTGCTCCTGCTGCAAGTCTGCAGCTCCAGGAGCTCCCCCCGCGCTGAGGGGAAGCTGCGGGGGAAGGTGCAGGGAGGAGGCGCAGTAGGAGCGTGAAAGACACTCTCTCCTCTTGGTTGTCTAATTAATACGAAATCCACTTTCTGTGCAGCCAAGGGTAGCTATGTTGTATTCTAATCGCCGGGAAGGCCTCAGGTGCTTGGCTGGTGTGAGCCCCTCCTGCCAGCCGGGCTGGCTGCCCTGAGGGCTCCTCCCTGCACAGGGCTGCTGCAGCCCTCGAGGGCCTCTTTGAGGAGGTCCCCATATGTGTAGGGGTTTTCAGACCAGCTGGAGTGCGTAAGTGTCTAATAGAAGTGGAAACACGTGTAAGGGAAACGCCGGCCTTCCTAGCGCGTGTGTGAGGATCGCCTGGGAGGGAAGTGTGAGAACGCGCTCGAGGCTCAGGCCCGTCCCTACACCCTCCGCTCGGCTCCGCAGGGTGAGGGCGCTGGGCCGGCCCGGCCGCGGCACCTCTCATGCAGCGGGTCCAGAGCGCCTGGGCCATCTACTGCGGCCCCTGGAACAGCAAAAACCAGGGAGGTCCCCGGAGCAGGCCCGGGATCCCTGTCATCTGCTCTGAAATGAAATGTGCCGCTTCCCCCTCATGTTTTTATTTATAACTGCCTCAGTGCCGACACAGAGCGGCAGGAGAGCATTAGCACGGGCTAAGGTTGTGGCCCGTTGACATTATCTACTGCTTCATGAAAACCAACTGGCGTCGCTGACAGCCAGTCATTGCCAGGCAGCTGACCGTTCCTTACGGATAGTGGTTACAAAAACACCCCACTTTTCTGTTATGAAGTTTATTCAGTTATGTCTAGCAGTTGGCAATTTTAATGGGAAAAGTTACCTAGATTATTTCAAAAAGCTGGCAGCTGAAATTCAGTTTGTTTTTTGAGACTGGATAAACAGTTGGCAAGTGCCAACTCACTAAACGCACTAAAAAACCCAGCGTGATTTGATTTGTTTGTACAGCAAAAAGATTGTTCTTTAATCCCTTTGGAGTTGTTGGATTTCGTACTCCTGCCAGCTGAACTAATGAAAAATCCTCTGGTGTGACATGTCAAGAAATCCAGAAACGCCCTCGTTGCAGCGTCACTTCTCCTGGAGGCAGCAGGTGCCTTGACACAACGGCAGATTATCAGGATCTCACAGAAATGCTCTTGGGCTCAACCCAGTTGCTGAAATATATTTACCCTGGGTGGTTTGGGATGCCCTAGGACACCGGAGACCTCCCCTTGGGACTGGCTGATGTTACCTCAGGGAGTTCGGGGGCAGTTGAGAATATCTGCCTCATTCAGACACAGTCTTCTCCCTTCGGGCAAGTGGATCAAGGTCAGTCCCTTTTAGTTATGTGCTAAAACATGCGCATTTTTAAAATATTCCCTTCTATTAATGGAACTAGTTTTCCAACAGTTTTGGAAAAGATGTCTAGCTAAGCATCCAGATGCACTTGTTTTATACGAGCATATGACTTACATGCATCTTAAAAGCTATAGGAGAAACAAAACAAAGACCATCCAAACTGCACACCTCCAAGTGTAGCCTAAAACCTCATCAATGCCTTATTTTTTCAAAAAGTCATATAAAAATCTCCAGAAAAGTTCCAAATACAATGAAGTATCTTCTCAAAAAGGTATATATTGAAGTGTTCTCGTGTTCTCACAGGGAATCATAGCAATAGTTTACAACTTCATTAGAAATAATATTAAAAATAAAACCAAGACTCCATTTCTTTGCTCTTTCCCATTTCATCATGGCTTTAATAAGTTATTTTTCTATATATGGTGTATGTATGAATATATGCTTCTAGATATATATATGTACACACACACACACACACATACACACATACACATATATTTGTAACTTGCTCCCCTTTTTTTTGTTGATTGTTTTTTTGTTGCCTTAGCTTTATTTGCTACTTGGGAGAACAAACCAGAGCAAATGTATGCAGGCAATGGGGACAGGGCTTTCCACTGCACCGATGAAAACTAATTCAAGAACCAGAAAGTGATACAATTATCTAACAATTCTTCAGAGAAGGTAAGTAAGTGTTTTAAGTGTTGATATAATCCCAGGAAGCAGACTCTAATGATCATATATCCTTTAATTATCACAACAGTTCAACAGGCAAAACAATTATCTTTTAATTTCCTTGTCAAGATCAAAGTATCTCACAAGATATTCAAGCATAACTTCTCTGAATGGGGGAATCTCACCAGAGGTTTTACTTACCATTTACTGTTTACTATATAAAATTATGTATTATTCTTAAAAAATAAACCTCAAGGCTAGCACTGGGAATGCACCTCTGCAGTTAAGAAGTCAAAGCTGATTAGCAAAGTAGCTTATTTTTTTCAAACATACTGAAGGGTGCAGAAGAATACTTTTAACAGAAGAATGTGGCACGTCCATGCACATTTGGCAGCTGCTCGAATTTCAAAGGCCATTGAGGTTAGCATGTAATGTCATTGGCAATACAAATATGGCACTGCATGATCAAGCAGAGGAAAAGGATTGTGGACAGGACAATTTTTTGAGTAAGGAAGGAGAAAAGTAATATATTCCGAAAACTACAATTGAGGAAATTGAATAGTATGTCTTGTAACCCTTTTTACTGAAGTTAGAGTGTGCCATTAATAAAATGCATTAAAAAAAAGCTTGCTTAAATGCAATGCTTTTTGATATGTCTTAGGAAGCATTATTTTGACATTGCTAATTGTTGTCTTTTTCTCTTTTGATAAATGGATTATGCAGAATTAATTCCCTCACTATGTAGATTTAATCCACAACACAGGACCACTCTGTCAGAATTGTTAAGTATTTTGAGGTTTCTAATGAATAGATACAAAAAAAGCCATACTCAATTAATTTATTAGTTTGAAATTTTAAAATATAAATCAGTCACTCTTTTTATCTATAGCTTCCTGCATTTAACTAAATCCTACTGCAAAAATGCCCGGAGAAAATCATTATAGGATATTTTTGAAGACAGATTTTTATCATAATATTCCAAGATGTTAAATAACTCTTCTTCAGTTAGGTTAATGCTGTACTCGCGAAGAACCTGCAAAAGACAGAAATCATACAACTGATTCCAGTGCTGTGGATTAGCAAAGGAAAAAAAAAAACAGTTTATGTTGCTAAAATTTCTTTAAAAGTAGCTTCATGGTTCAGCTCTACTCAGGTTTCTCAGAGTATCTGAAATTCAAACTCTCCCTATTATCTCTTAGTTTTCCAATGCTGATATTGTCTCCATGGGATGCATTCCCAAAAACCCGCATATACAAGGCTTTTGCCCACTAGCTAAATGTCATGTGGGTAAAGAAAGCATTTTGGAAATGGGTAGCACTCCTGTGCCTTGACGCTTGTTTACAGAAAGTCCATATTTAAAAGGCTTTCATTAGTATAAACAGATGGGACCAAGAGATAGAAAAATCATCTTTTCTACCCTCCTTGAATGATCTGCAGTCTTTGCATTCAGAATAACAGAGGGAGTGATCCAGTCTCTCAAATAAATGTATGCACAGTAGTAATGTCCATGGGCACTCTGGGCTTTTAATGCTCCTGAGACAAATACTCAGCCTCCAGGTGCTCGTGCTCAACTCTTCCATGAGAACCCAACTTGGCCACGGAGCATCTGGTTCAGCAGATGCCAAAAGTGAAGCTGGACACCTGCCTCTTTCAAAAATTCCACCCAGTGCATTTTGCAGCATGTCAACAGATTTAAATGTCCCGCCGCCAATGCTCTGCCAAGTAAACTTTCAGTTAGGAGGCTTGCATTAGACTACTGTAATTGTCCAACTGTTATTTGATAAGTGAAGCTTACTTGTCTAAAATCTGGAATATTTAACATTCCGGTCCGACTTTCATCATAGGATTTAAAGGTTCGCCTCATTGGTCTCCAGCAGTGCAGGATTTGGGGTTGAATTCTCAGCATTGCACTGAAGAACGCTGTGGTTTGTGGTCCAGGACTCAGCTGGCAAAGTTGGGAGAAAGACCAGCACTTACTAATACCAGGAACACAACTGGGCACGACGGTAACACAGAATGAAAAGGTGGCAGAACGAAACTGTGACCGAAACTGTGACAGGCCACTGCATACCCGTATACAAGTTATTGCAAGATATTGCTTACACAAGATTTATTTAATCTATAACATTTTAAAAATATTGGGAAGTGTAGACGGTATATTTACCTAATCACAGTCAAAATCCTAACTTTTATTATTTGAATCTGATTCTGAGGGCAATGTTATTTCTTCTAAGATCTCAGTGTTTTCACACATATTATACTTGTCCTTGTTTCAACTCTCAGTCATTCACAGTTCTCTGAGGTGTTCATTTTTTAGAGCGAATTTCTTGCTATAAAATGACTGAATGCATAAGCCAACTGTTGGAGCAGTAGACTATTTAAGAAAAACAAAACACCAATGTATGTTTTTCCTCACACATAAAATACCTTGTGACCAATTTTTGAACATTTCTACAGCTTGATATTTGGAACACGGAGTCAGTTTTATTGGGAAGTGTTGTCTCTTTTGTGTTAGCCTTGCTGAAGTCGTTACATTGTTGAACCTTGAACACATGAAGTGTGAAACTACTGATTATGGCAAAATTCATTCCACTTGTACCATGCAGTAAGACTTGAGTTGTAAGGGTAAGGGACTTGGGGAAAACTCAGCAAGCCTCAATCATCCTACAGGGTCTTGGTCTCCTGTAGTGCCCTCTCTGACTACAGCTCCATCTCTACCTCTCTCCATACTCTCCTGGTATTATTATAGCAATAGGGTTAAGTCAACAGTCCCCATTTGTGCCAGTTGCTCAAGCCACTGGCATCTCTACAAATGTCTCGGTGTGGAGGAAATGTACTGTTGCTTTTACTCATCTGCTACCTGCCACCCAGAATACTGATTCTCTCATGCTTTTGAGAAAGAGTTGTGCCTGCTGCAAAAAAAAAAAAAAAAGGTTTTATTTGTTTTTATTATTCCTTTTGATGTATGTCTGTATACTTATTAGGTGGAATGGGCTGAGCAATCTATGAGGAAATTTCACTTTGAATATTACATTCTATAAAGATGCTCAGAACATGGATCGAGCTCTTCACTATGCTTCCTGAATAGAATAAATAAAACAAAAATTATTTGAGACTACAGCACAGGGACTTAAAAATTACTGCTTTATGCATCCCAGCGTACTGGGATAGAATTTTACAGCATCACATTTGTGTATAAAAGAAGCCTTATGTAAGATAATGAAGTTCTTTGATGCAAAACTTAATAGTTTTACCTTACTCTCCCTACTGGCAGTGAATACTTGATAATTCCTAATGACACTCTCTTCTTACCTTGGTAGCAATCTGTTCCACAGTTCCACAGCTGAAAACAGTTCCATAATGTAATTTCTCCATAAAACGCTGCTACTAACCATATCTAAGCTAATTAGGCACAGTCAGAAACAGCCTAAGAATGTAGCAGGTTTGCTGAATGAGCAGATTTGGAATCTGGCGCTGTTTCTACTTCACATCTTGACTGGGCACAGTTACCTATCTCTCTTTTCTAGGTCAGGAGACTCAGATTTTGACATCTCTTCTGATCTTTCCTGCCCTGTGCTGGCACCATGGGCAGAGGGGATCAGCTCACGTGCACCAGCCTTGCTTGGACTGCTTTGCCTTTTCATGGCAGTTTGTGGACAGGGTTGCTGCAAGGGCATAGTGTGGGCTGACTAGTCATGGCTATTAGATGTTTTTTAGACAGTATTAACAGGGAGGGTTTCCTCTGAGCTTTTCTTGCTGTCCCCAGTGTGGAGCTGAGGCAATACCTGCCCCTGGCAGTATCTCCAGCTGCAGCTGTCCCACGAGTCAGATAGATATCCACTGCAATTTTTATTGCTACTTGATTTAGCTAAAAGTCTCCTAGAACTTCAGCTCTCGTGTTTTCTATTTCTATTATCCAAGTTTTAGCAAATATATCGTATACCCTGGATAGACAGAGCACGATCCCAAGGAGTTAAATGCTGTAGCTGAAGGAGACACCATATGAATATTATTATTAAATAGGAGATAGGATTAAATAGAAGAATGTTGGAAAGTTCCTGTATAAGGTGACAGCAGAATCAGGCCATGAGATATTCTGTGAGAGAAGCAAAATTAAAAAAAAAAAAAATCCCCCAAACCTTAATTTTTAAAAGCTTTGCATATACCGGTATTTGTGGCTTCTGTATAATCATCCTTTGTAGCAGGGAGGTTTCCTTCGGCTTTAAAAACAAGATGCAGCTCTGAAGGAAGTTACAATATGCAAATTTTCCATTATTCTTGAAATCATATTTTGTTGTTATTTGCTTAACTTCGTCTTCACTTAAATCCAACTCAAACTTCTCTGCTATATCTAGAATAACAGAAATGCAAAAAACAACAACAACAAAAAACCTGTCACTCTCAAAAATAACCAAGCATTGCAACTGACAAATTTTAGTGAGGATATAGAGGCACGCCATCAGTGACTGCAGCATAAACACGTTGTGCATGCCTTAAGCTATGCAGAGCTACACGTATATGTGCACGATTATAGGCATGGCAATTCACACTGAACAAGGTTTTAGCTGATTGATAACATGCCATTTTAAATGCTCGAGAAGTACTTCTTGATATTAACTGTGATAAAAGTTCTCATAAACTGATAACATGTTCTGATACCCGAGGCTTTACAATTGATTACTCAGGTGCATATTGTCTTACTACATGGGCAAATGTCCTTTACAAAGACACAGAAGGTCATCCCTGCAGAAGAGAGCAGAGCAGCATAGCTTAGCTCTTCCAAGGGAAAAATCCAGGGGCCTTTGAAATTAGCAGGCCCTTAGCCACCAGTATCAGTGCAACCAGGATTTCACCATAAAGCACATACAAGAGCATAAGGGAAATGTCTGGTAAATGTATATTTATTCACATCTCCCCAGTCCTACAGAGGACTAATATATTAGGAAGGTTATCAGCCAGCCTGTGTATATGCCATAAATACCAACTGGTCTTTCCCAGAGAATAGCTAATTCTGAGTCCAAATGTGTGGCATACACGGCTGCATTTAGTCCTGTTCTGTTATAGCAGGATGCAGCAGTCATGCAGTGGATGCCACTTGCTAGGGACCAGATGTTCCTATGGCTAGGACACCAGAAAGAAAATGAAATACATCTTAAAATGAAAAAAACATTTATTGGATGGTAACAAACCTAGGAAGTCTGGCACTGGGATTTCTCCTTTCTTGTGGACATCCTTCTCTTTGCACTCTTTCAGTATTCTTCTCCAGGAATGCTTGATTTTCTTCCGTATCTTGTTTTCTATTGGTTCACAGTTAAGGACAGGGGCAGAACATGTTGCTGTTGTCTGAGGACGGCTGGATGCTGGTGTCTAAAAGAAAGAGATCATGATAATTTTTCTTCTCAAGCTTTGTTGGCTATGTAGAAAAAACATCAAATGACAAATGACAAATTCTAGCCTTTCATATTGGAGTTTATAATATTTCCCAGGGCCTCCTTGAGGATTTCACTGCAGCCTTGCACACCCTGCCATGCAGTGCTGCCAGGGCACTCAGTTACTCAGGATCAGATTCAGGCTGGCCAGGGGCTTTCCAACAGCCATGAGTTTTGGGAGGGCTGATTTATAGTGGCCAATCTAGCATCCACTGAGAGTAATGAGGAGTTTTCTATTGCTTTCTGTAAGGATTAGGTCAGAGCATGAAGGATGTGTGTAACTAACTGCTTTTTAAGAAAGAACTTACAGGTAGTGCAATAATTTAGCTACAAGTGGGCTGTTTAGAAGAGCCCTCCTGACAAGCTCTCTGTTTCTTTAAATTGTTCAATCCATTATTTCTTTTTCAATAGCTAAACATCTCATGCAGAAGTAGGAAGAAAAATCCAAGCATGTTCAGAGCACTGTATTGTTCTAAATTGTAGAATAATTGTATTTTTCTGTTTTAAGTTTGAAGATAGCCAAAGAACATGGAAAATACAGGGCAACCACACGGAGGACATTTCATTTTTATGCCTGTCATGATTTCCTCACCTTTCTGTGAATTCTACTACTCGTGGAAGATGGACGTTCAGGCGACCCATGTGATTCATTGACAGGAACTATAGATACAGATGCAAATCTGAAGAAGCACTGCTGCCATTCTAGTCCACTTCTCTTGTCTCTCCCAGATTGCTGCCCTTTAGACTATCAGCCAATAACAGCTGCAATGTGTCACCCACCAGAAAGCAGAGCAAGGCCATGAGAACATTTTTGGACAGGCCAGCAAACACCATTTGGAAAATGGCAACTCCCCAGCTTGCCCGGCTTTGGCAGATGACCACAGATTGACATTTGTTAGGCTGCTTTTGCAGTTATTCAGCCTTGGAAACTTCATCTGTTTATTTTTTTCTCATAAAAAATGACTGCTAAATAGGTTTATTGTAAATTGTATTTGCAATACCACTCTGATGTAAGTAAAGTAACAGGGTATGTTACTGGCATAAAATTAAATAAATCCTTTGACTAAAGTGGAGTTGCACCATTTGGCCCATTTTTTGTCATTGTAACACAATTTTGCAAATTACTGCCCTTATTAACAGGTGTTTGCTAGAGGCTTTTGTTTGCCTGCTGTCATGGGCAGTTAATAGAAATGCCTTCGCTGAGTTCACAGGCATTATTTTCAGCCTATGCACAGAAATGAAAATCCAGAAAACTCCTAAAGTGTCTGTCACTTACTTTTCTTTGCTCTCCCAGAGAAGATGATGTCTTGGGACGTTCAGGCTGAGATGATACCTCTAACTCCAGCGTGGTAGTGGTGACTGGCCTGGTACAAGATGCAGAACTGCTTGTACTGCAAGTGCTCGAAGGCATCGTTCCACGTTCTGAGCTGAACTGCTTCAAAAAGTCCTGGTACTTCAACCGTCCACTAGCATTGACATCTACTGTGTTCCAAAGATTTTCAAACTAATGGAGAGCAAAATATGACTTTTGTAAATGATAGCTTAAAAAAAACCAAAATCTAGAATCCCCGTGTGCACTAAACATATGACAAAACAAATTGAAAAGAAAGGGAGAAGATGCCCCTAGGAATGGAGGAATCCTAGGGTCCATCTCATTGAAAAAAAATAGTCTTATTCTCTGCAGAAATCTACATAAGGCTAGAAAAGCAATGAAAAAGGGATTTCTGCAAGACATTTTTAATTGAATTGGGCCCTTAGTAAGCTGTTTACATGACTAAACCTTGTGCTTAGATGTAGTAACTGAGCTGCAGTCTAGAAGAGTAATGTTTTAACATGATGTGTAAATCAAATACATGGTACACTGATATCCTGCCTAAGTACCATGCTATCGGGTGCACCTCACTTCTACAACCATCTCAACGGGCCATTCAGGTTCCTCAGTTACTGTATTTGCATCACCAATTTATTTCACCCTGAGGGCAAAAATGAATCAGCACAAAAGAAAATAGCAGGAAATCTTTACAGCCTTCAGAATCACACATACATAGTGACAATGTACTGCCAGGAACTCTACCTCTACAGTACAGACTGCCCATAGATGACCTAGGAGGGTTTTTATAGCCTTACTGCTGTTGCTTGAAGCACCTTCCAGGGCCAGGTGGTAGAGTGCGGTGCAGGTCCCGTGCCCTCACAGTCACCTAGGGAATTCCAAGGATGGGGGTGCTGATCTTCCCCGGAATAGCACTTTATTCCCTAAGTAGCCACATTGAATTAAATGGGACTACTCATGATACAGGCTACTAATCAAAACCAGGATTATTGCAGTCTGCCCTTAAATGAGCTGCTCTGATTTTGTGAACATTTCCAGAGTCATCAGCATGCCTTTTTAGGGCCTTCATTATTGATTTTTAATATAAATCTAATTGGGAACTTCAGATTGCTTTTGATTTGGTCTTTTTCGGCAGAGACTTAAGCCCTAAAGGAAACTAGTCACCTCTTTGATGCATATGCCAAGTTGCAGTCAAACTTCAAAGGGCAAAGGATACATTCTGAATTTCCTTTTAACTTTTCCCCCATTGGCCTGGCTGCTGCAACATTATGAATTATAAACAATTCCATTTTGCGCTCGTGATTATACTTCACACTTCACACGAGGATCTCAAAGTGCTCTGCAGACTTCAATTAAATGGAACAATACTCCGATGAGCTGGGTTAGCTGCACTGAGCGACTCTTCCAACACCCAAGGAAATGTAGCCAGTTGGGGGACTGCAAATAGCAGTAGTTGTAGTAGTAGTTCAAGCAGGGAGGAAGAAAGTGCCAGGAATGGAAAGGAGTATTTTGATGGGCAGGATATTAATAAACACCTTGCGGTCTGTTTACCATCCTCAGCTTCTGAAAAAGGTCCCAGGATCGTGAGCCTAATGTCAGGGATAAATTCTTCATCCACAACTCCACGCGGCCTCCCACTGAGTCTTGTTAATAACTGAGCATCACTCAGGAAAGCATTAGAGGAGGCATCTCCCATGAAGCCACCCAGACTCTGACTATCAGTAACACTTTTGTAACAACTCTGAGCAGTGACAACAGCCCCAACAGGGGGGTGACAACAACATGGTTTGGGATTAGCAGTGGCAAAGCCCGTACCCAGACTGGACGGCTCTCCTGGGGCATCCTCATGTAGCTCTACATAGGTATGTCTTTGAGAGGCCTGCCAAGGCCTCTCTGGAGATAGGGGGCTTGAGTCTCACTCACGCAGAGGCGCCTCAGGCTGGCATCTAGTTGCTATCATGGAAGATGGTTTCTATTGTGATTTTTTTTTCTTCACTTGTCTGAGGTCCTCCTAAGCATAATCATACTTCACTTCTTTGGGGCATAAAGTAGACATAATCTAGTCCAGAGGACTTTCAAAGAAATAAAAGAAAGCCTAAGAGATTTGTCCTAACTCAGTGTGAAGTCTGTGCATTCGCCTAGGCCAGAGCTCAGCTGTGAGCTCGGCCTGGACACTCCAACTCAGCCTTTTGCAGGGGGCAGGAAAGAGTATCACCAAATTTTCACCTAAGTTTTCATTTGGTATTGATGCACTAGACTCAGATATGGCACTTGTACCTGGTGTCTCACCAAAAGCAGGGTGGCTAGGACTAGAGTACAGAGGCCATTTGTTCTTTCATGCTATTTTCAAGGGGGAAATAGAAAACATTTTGATTTTTTTCAATGTTTTAATCTGTAACTTCTCTCCTGCATAGCACTGTCTGATAATATGGCAGATTGTGCAATCACTTTACTGTAACAACAAGTAGGCCCTGCTCTTGCCTGCGATGTAGAGTCCAAGTTGCTCGGTGGGAAGTAGAGAGCCAAGTAATAAATCTGCAATGAGTACAGTACTGCATTAGTTTTCTGTGCTGCAGACATACATGTGAGGCTGGGGGCTCTGTGTCTTTCAGTTGGCTGCCAAGTGGCACTGCTGCTGCCAAGTGACACTGATACTGCTCCGAAGATGCAGGTTAGAGCGCTGCTCAGTGAAAACCCAAATCTCCTAGTCAAGGTCCCTTCTGGTTAATTATTCTCTGGACTAGGAAAAATCACACTGAGACAGCGTTAACAAAGATTTTAAAAAATGGTTTCTTTTGTCCTAAGCTTAGCAGAAACAGACTGCTGTGGACGACCGGGCCCTCGGGCTCCCCTGAGATTAGAGCTGGGCATATCAGATAGCTTGTACTACCAGATGTATGTCATGACTTAAGTCACTCACGCTAAACTCCAGAGTACAGAAGCTCTGCTGAGGCTGATCCAGGGGAATCTGGATGCAGACACATCACTGAGAGGTGGCCAGGAAATGTCAGACACTTGCCCCTTTCTTTTTCCAAGAGAAGAGGCCAAAAGAGTTGCTAAGAAAAAGGGATTTGCATTAGATCCGCATGGAAATGCTTTTAATTCCATGCTGAGCATGCTTTCTTCCCCGTCAACTGAAAGCAAATGGGCTTACAACTGAAAAAACAGCGAAACTTTTAAAAATAGCAGCTACCCAGCTATGGGGCTAGTAGAAGAGAACTACTGCGCTTTAAATTCACGCTTAGCTATTAGCAATAGCACTTCCGTGACTTTGTTTCGGAAAGCCTATGATTATTATAGTTCCCAACTACATTCAGAGACAACAAAAAAGACCATCTCCTGCAAATGTAGCAACAAATGTTCCTGCAGTGATAGTCTTAAAACATCTTCATTTCACCCAAACTGTTAAACTGCTTGCCTACGTTCACCACTATGCAAACGCATTCCTGTAGCCACACCGGATTTACCGGTATTACACCTAACAACACAAAATAAAATAGTTTTCTTACTTGTTCTTCAGTCAGCAGGAGCAAATGCCGGTTGCAAACATCCCAGAACTCCTCTTTAGACACTGTGTTGTCTTCGGAAGAGTCAATATCCTTGAACGCTTTTGCGATGGTGTTAAAACGAGCGGCCGCCGCTTCGCGTATCCGGGAGAGGATGCCTCTCTCTGACAGCTCCCGCGAAGATTTAGGTAGGAAGACTTTTTGCCCTTCCTCGGTCTAGACAGAACATACACACGGAATCACTAATGGATCCACCGAATAAATTACCAGTGCCGGGGTGGCAGGCAGCCAGTCAGCGAGGGAAAAGGCCATGGAGGAGGCGGCCGCAGAGATCCCGCAGGCAGTAAAACCTCCTTCCAGGAATTCTGGCTTAGACCACAAAAGAGAAAAGGAGCCATATAAAAGTAGCTAAAGGGAGAAAAAAAAAAAAAAGGAGAACTCTATAATCAGGATCCAACTGGTGACAGGCCAACAAAAGCACAGACTTCCAAGAGTGACCTAAACCTCTACAAAGGTCTAAAAAACGGGGTGATCTTACAAAGGGGGCTATTTTCTCAATGCAGAAAAAACAGAATTGAGTGCTAGCTGGCCCAAATATCCCAAATGTGTTCTTCTCATCTGCCCAATCTTTAGCACACAGTGGAAATCTCACGGCTTTGAAGGGGTCATCAGTCCTTAAATGAAGGAGAAGGCGGTTATTTCCCCTTCATGGCTAAATTCCAGATGTATTTTCTTTCATATATTTTTTACCTGGTCATCCATAATAGCTGAAAGCTGCAAATGTACATAGGTACCAGGTGAAAGTGGCTGGGTAAGTGAGCTAATGTCAGAGCAAGATACACTTTCTAAGTGTCCAGCTCTCATATCTAACAGCAGTGAACAGCTTTCAAAATCTACCAATAAACCCCATTCACAGAATCATAAAATCATAGAATCATTATAGTTGCAAAAGACCTTCAAGATCATCGAGTCCAACCGTAAACCCTTCAACACCCTGCCTGCTAAATCATGTCCCTAAATAAGTGCTTCATCTGCATTCCTGACTAAACTTCCTATCACACATCCTGCAGGGTGAAAATCCACACTGGGAGTAAAACCAGTTGAAATTCACCTTGCAAAAAGAAGTAAAACTACAAAATATGGTTGCCTGGAATAAACAATTTGCAGAGTAAAATAGTACTTAGTTTTTGTATGGACATATTGAGAACACCCAAATCCCACTGTGCTTGCAGAAAGCTACATTTCATAAAAGTAAAGTCAGTGAAGTCTATTCAACATTCACTTTCTACCTCTAGAAGCAGCAGTAATTTTCATTTTTTAAAGTGGAACCAAGTTTTACTTATAAAATTAGTCTCAATGGTACAATGTGGAATAATAAGAAAAACAAAACATATCAGAATTATGAAACTACTTGTTTTCAGAAGTGGAAGCCAACCTTCCATGCAGTGCACTGTCTAAATTAAGTACATTGAATATCTTGAAAGCAGAGTTTTTATAAACAGCAGTGGCAGACAGTTTTACTATAGCTGTGGTAACAGGACCTGCTCAAAAGAAAAAAAATGTCTTTGCTTCAAAGGTATTTCTTTACAGAATGTTAAATGTAGCTATTATATTTTATACCTCTAAATTTAAGCATATAGGCTTTGCCACCTCCATGCTCCATGCAATATGAAATACCAAAAGAGAAACAGATGGCTTTTGGTCCTGTGCTCCTGTTTCCTTGTCATTTCTCACATGATTATTGTATTGGAATGGAGAAGAAAATACATTTCTTACAGAACAACACGAAACCTGTCTCCTAATCAGAAGACTCCGCTATCTTCAGATGCAAATAACACTTTTCAATATTAACCATGCTTTACATAAAACATATCAGCGGGGTAGGTATTACAGCTGTATTATTAAGAGGAGAAATATGAGAGGTGGAATTATGTAAGCAGACGTGGAATTGAGTCCATGCTGTTGTCAGGAAATGAAGATTGCCAGGCACGGTGCAGCATGGGGCACACTTTCCATGTTTCTGACAGTCTGAGGAACTAAAAAGCCCTACATCTCTGTTTTTAATTATTCTAATAAAGCCAGAGGCTTAGGGAAATTATTACTGCCTGCAATCCTTTAAAGAAACATGCTTCGAAAATGCAAGCTTCCCCAATTTATTTCATTTCAGGAGCTTTTTGTTTATTTCATAAGACCTCCTCCACTTTGATCTTAAAATTGTTAGAAAGTCGATATGAAAAAAATGATCACTTTTCTGCTTTCAAGTACAGACTGAAAACTGGAAAATCTTTGCTGTTCAGTTACTGCATTGCATGTCTGCTGTGCATTCAGTGTGTATTTATAGTTGTATCATCTAAAACACGAATAATTACCTAGAGCTGAATTAATGGAGCTAGAACCTAAGATTTCCGGCTGTGGCCCGGGGATCCAGATATTTAAGTGTCATTTCTGATGCTAACACGACACACAGTGTGAGTGCTTTTCTTAGCTTTGCTGTCTTGGTTGAACCTCCTGAGTAAAAGGAATGACACGAATTAACCTGCCTCGGAGCTGTGCAGTTTATGTCCTAGAAGTGCTTCCAAATCATTCATAGAAGAGCTTTGCTTGGAAATAAATAAATAAATAAATGGGAGTTATTTCTCTTTTACCTGATTTGCTGATATTCACTGCAATTTTCTTCACTCATGCCATCAAACTCTTTTATTTGTGTTATTTCAGAACACAGAGACCAGGCCTCAGTAGACTGCTCCTGCAGCCCACACTATCTCCCACCACCAGCCACTGCTGCTGCCTGGGCCGGGCGCTGTGGTGACCACAACACTTGGGTGTCCTGCTCAGCCCCAGGACCCTGGGGAGCATCGGAGCAATTAGGAGGCCTCTCCCACCTCACGGCTCTTCCCTGCCTTGCCACTGCTCCTGACAGAATTGGAGAGTGCCTCGGGAGCGCCACGCAAATCCACAGAATTGGACAGCGCCTTGGGAGGACCATGCAAATCCACCTTCACCTCTGCTTTCACCATGATTGGGGGCATTTTGTGTGGCTCTTCTCATGAGCCGCACGATGGAGATCGCTTGCTGCTCAAGGCAGGGCTGTTTTTTTGTTCTTTAGAAAGCACAGCCTTGTGTCCTTCGCTATAAATGGCACAACGATGTTGATTAGTAATAAAAGAAGGCTCCACCACCCACACCTGCTCAGTGAAACTCCATTCCTGCAGCTCCTTCCTGATGGTGGAAGCGTTTTCTTTTAATTTTAACTATAAAGTGCATCAATGCGTCACGATAAATCACACTTTCTCTGGTTCTGTTCATTGCCCTACCACAAAAGCGACCTCCCTCCCTGTCTGGTGACGACCAGGAAGCGAAGTTCTTGGGAAGCTGCTTACATGAGAAGCCCCCGTATCGTTGCACTGAAAAAGGATGCATCTTCCTCTCTGTGCATGAGGACGACCTTTGCCAGAAGTAATCATCTGGTTGACAGTTGATACAGGTTCAGAGGCTTGTGTGCTTAGCCCATGGGCCTGTCCCTAATGATTTCTGTCTTCCAGTTATTTTCCATAAAAGCTTCTTCCCTAACGACGTGTGGAAGGAGCAGAGTTGGTTGCCCAAGCGCAGACGGGAGCAGGGATGCATCTTGCTCTGCTGTTCGCATACCCAGCAATCCAGCAGCTGGCCAGCTCTGACTTTCAGATTCTGAATTAAAAGTTGCAGTGTTATGGAGAAGCTCATGTTTCATCACTGCGTCACAAGAAGAGCTGTATCCTCATCAAGCAATGATCAGTCTGGCTCCATTAACCTGTGTGCTGACTTACGCCTGCCAAGGATTCGATAGATGTGTGCAACAAGAGCTCGCGATATTAAACAGTTACAAACAAAAGATGAAGACTCCACTGAGGGTCATTCTATAATGTACCATTTTCCTTTGGACCAGCTGTTTGCAACAAGCAGATTCAAGCGCCGAGGTCAGATTATCCACCAACGGGGAAAGGTAGACCTACGAAGTGCTTCTCTTCAAATAAAAGGTAAGCATAAAAAAAGGCCTTCAAACAACCAAACCCCCTCCCCCACCCCCCCAAAAAAAACCACACAGAAGAAGTAGGCAAGCAACACTGGGCAAAATCTGCCTGCAACCTGGCTAGTGCCATACGGTGAGAACACAGCTAAATATTCCCAGGAAGAAGGAGGAAGCTCGGCTGAACTTAGCTCCTCTGCGTGCAACATCCAGCCAGACACCAGAGCCACCAAAGGGGGACGGAGTGACCTTCTCAAAGCAGACCTGGACCTACCACGGTGCCACAGGGATTATTCCCTACCCCGCACCGCAGTGTCCAGCAGCGCTTGACAACAGCAGTAATGCAACATATCTTATGGTCTGGTCTCAAAACCATAATCCTTACTTTCTTCTTTCCTTCCTCTCCTGTTAAATATAGAGCAACCCAGAAAGGCTCTTCCATCACAAGGAACAACTTGAAATTTTGCTTTCTGCCCTTAAATAAGGGCAGGTTTTTTTTTTTTTTTTTGGTGGAACTTAAATTCCAAAAGATGCATTTCAAGAGGATCAAAGTAGTTTGTGAAGGATTTTGTTTTAAGAATGAAATTTTCTGCCCAGTTCTGGCTGTGGAATAGGAAACTATTGTTTCCTCTGGCTTTCACTATTTTCCTCACCACTCAGAAGAGAGGAGGAAAGGAAGGCACAGCTTCAGCAGAAAGGATCCCCAAACAGTTCTCCCGGCACGAGGAGAGACAGCACACTGTAATGATGGGGAAAAACGATGTGTGGGGAAGAGCAGGGGCAAGGAAGGGAAATTAACGTCACTATGGAGAAGGAGTAATGCGAAGTGAGAGCGATGGCTTCACCACGTAGGCTCTGCCTGGCACAAAGGGAGAGAGCCACTCAACGCTTCTCACTAGCAAACAGCAGAACACGGTCCTGGAGCTCAGTCCTGGCACTGGGAGGTGCAGTTTTCGCCGTGGCAGGCTTCAACAAGAGGAATGTGCTTGCTGCACCGGGGGGATCCTTGCAGGGCATCTGCTGCAAAGAGCGGCAGCTTCCTCTCCGTGGCAAGAATGGTATCAAGCACCAGCAAACACGCCTGCAGCTTTGCATGCGGATGGAGCAGGCAGCACTGGCTGAAAACAAGATGCACTCAGCTGGTCATGAAGCTACTCCGCTGTATGAGACAGACTGCAGGAAAACTCAGAAAGCTAAATGCAAACAAAAATGGGAAATCGGGGGTGGAAACAGGGAGTTCAAGACATGGCTAAATGAAATACCCAATTTTATATTGAATTATTCTGCCATCTTTTCTGCCAAAAAATATCCTGGAAATCAAGGTAATCTCCAAATTTCATCATTTTGGATGAAATCACATTTTTTTTCTAAGCAACAAAAAAATCATTTATTGAGTGTGTTCCTGCTCATTCCAATAATTCTTTGTTAGCAGAAAAACACTTATCAGCTCAGTTCCTGTCCTTGAATGGGCACGAGCCACGGCCTGTTCATTCTTTCTGCCATCTCCTCAGCTTGATCCGCTCTCTTTCTCCTCACTGCTGGAACCTTGACAATTTAAGGTCTACTAAGCTTGCAAGAAATCACTCAGCAGCTGCAGCTCCAAGGTGAAAATATTTGGCCCTGATCACAGGCCCTCCTTTCCTCACATACTCGCCACATTTTTGCTGCTAATTCCATGTACAAATGTTGCTTTCTAGACCTGACCAGCACTCCCTGAACTACAACTTTTAACATTCATTCTTTATTTTTTCCCTTACCCAAGTGAAACATCTCACACTGGGAAAAGATATTTGAGCATATTTTCTCTGAGGGAAGGAGGTGTCTCATTCCCAACTGGGGCTTCCATTAGGCCAGACTGTATTAGCCACCTAATTTGATGTATAAGAGCTCCACTTAGGCCTTATTAATCATCAGACTGGCAGCCAAGAAAGGTTCCTGATGCAGATTCCCAGCTTCAGGGTCTGGATTTTTTACAAGAACCCTCAGAGGGTACTTGTAACCCTGGCGGTTAACAGCATCCCACCTCAGACAAGGTCCTCACTGTTTCCTTTCTCAGCTCTTCTGCAGTTGGTTAACAGTAACGCAATCACAGTTCTTTCTTACCTAAATACTAAGCTACAATCGTATTGCTTAAAATACTTTACATTTCTTTAGTTCTATTTTTGTATATATAGCCCTACAGAGCTGTGATTCAGTGGGAACCCTGCTCATATAAATCACATCAGACCTACCAATGCTGCAGTGTGTTTGCTGGAGAATTCATCAGAATGTAAAGCTCATTAGCATATGTCAGAGCCATCAAAAGATCTGCACGACACATGAAGCATTTAGAAATAATTTCCGCAATATTTTTTCATCTCTCCTTATTCAGCTGTTTTCTAAGCCTAAAATACAATTTAAACCAGTATGGCTTTTGGGTTTGTGAATGTTTGCCTTTGTGGTTGTGGGTTTTATTTATGAGGTGCCATTTGAGACAAAAGTCATCCCAGGCTCTTACTTTACTAGTTCAGTAAATTTTCCATACTTTAATGATCAAGCTGCATACTTTACTTGTTACTTTTTAATATACTTCAGTGATCAAATTGTATAGTGTAATGATAAGTTTTCCTAATGTGCCTGAATGAGTTGCATACCTCATTAATTTAGTTACACACTTTACAGGCCAAAATTGTAGCATGTTTGGATGAAGTGAATAATTTCACAACCAGCCTTCTCTCAGAACCTGCACAGGAGCCCAGGGATATGTGCGAACCCAGGGTGGGATGAAATTGCAAAGGCGAGGCGTGAACTCAAATGGAAAACTTGAGATTTGAGAGCTTCTGGAAGCTAAAGCAGCACTATGAGCCTGGTTCATGATTATTTTGTTTTTTAAAAAATGTTCCCATGTAGCTTAATTTGGGATTTAAATGATGGGTTTATCCCCTCTACCCATGACACAGCACAGAGAAGTGTTCAGGAAGCATGTGTTGCCATAAAAGAAGTACTACAGACTTCACTTCCTTCATGGACCCAGGACCCCTCGAAGGGTGCAAAGGTGCCTTATTTTCTTTCTTATAAGTTGAGGTGGAAAGTACTCAGGGTCTGGAAGGACTGTTAAAAGAGATTTTTGAGTTAAAATGTGCACTCTTTCAGAGGCTGAACCTGGGAGTGCACAGCTTGTTCAAGTTGTTATGAAGGATTAGCACCTACTTGCAAAACGAAGAGACATTACAGCAAAATCTTTCTCACCAAAAATAGTTACCTGTTCTGAAGTTAGCATGTAAGCCTGCCAATGGTCAATATTACAGCACACCAGTACATTCCTAAAATAATTATTTGGATATTTCATATTCCATACAATTGGTCTTTGTGCTAACATGACTTAGTTGAAATTTACTGGAATTGTATCAGCCTAAAAGCAGGATAAAGGGGAAATGTGGCATTTTCTAACCTATACAAAGCATTCCAGTGTTTTACACTTGTGAATCATGTAATCTATTATATCTTTTAAGACTGCATTTTAATTTTAATAAGCTGAAAATATAAATATTTAAAAATCCTCAACTATTCTTTAAGTAACTATAATTAAATGCACTCCTGCCACTAAGGACAAAGTAACAGTTGCGCTACTATAAATATTAATGCTAAATTTACAAAGAATAAAAGATATTCAAGCAACCTTATAAAATTTTGAACAAAACTTCACTTATAATAAACACTCTGGTAAATCTACACCCATTGGTAACTGACACACATGTATAAAGTCCATAGCACATTCCTAAAGCTATAACACATTACAAACATTTCAAAGCGCTTTATGGGTCCTCCTTCATGTGAAAACTGTGGTCCCTCTCTTTCCTCTTGTGAATCACCCTGCAGTTATTTAAAGCTGCGCAGACTTTTTGACTTGGGTTATTAACAGACTGAGATGAAGTCCTCACTGGTTTCTCAGTTCCTACTTTATGACACAGGATTTAATTACCATATAGTTCTATACGGATTTGTTTTGCACAACATTCTGCTATTGCCATGGCAATAAAGTACTAGGCTTTTTATATGGTTTTCCATTGGGTGATGGTTATTATTTTTCTCGTTTTATTTCTGCTTCAAGCATATATTTTGAAAGGGAAGCCAAGTTACTTCTTGGAAGATAAGATGTAGGCTACTACTAAGTTTTTTTAGAACCGCTGTGTAAACTGCTAGGATGTGGCTTTCACATGCTCAGCCAAACTCAGAAATGAACCGCAAGGTAAAGTCATTTCTATTCCTTTACACTCAGACCTACTTACACCCACTTGCCGCTGGGTAAGGCAGCCTAAGATGGGAGAAACGAGAGGAAAGGGAAGGACTGTGAAATTAAAATAGGAGAGAGTCTGCTTTTACTTGCACCTTTCGAAATGCTCCCATTATTTATGAGTGTGCTGAGGATTTCTGCGCTTGTAAAAGGACGCGAGCAGGAGCTGAAGTATCCGTTCCTGCAATCTGTACCAAGATAATATTCTGTCTATGACTGCAAGCCACATTTTCTCTATCATTTGGTGTCCCGTACTCATATCTTCATGTAACACTCCTTGCTGCTACATGTGCACTGATATAACCTGGTGGGCTTCCCACTCCATGCACCCCTGCTCATGCAGCACCTTACAGTTTGGAGAACAAAATTCACTGGGTGTATTTGGGTGTCCTACATCATCCAGGTGGGGCAATTTGGCTGCATCTGTAGTCATGTCTTCAGCTTGCCACATGTACAGACCTATATCTATATCAGTGCAAGGGTTAACCTCGGAGAACAGTTTATAAGGAGGTTAGGACTTCATGGAGTTCAAGAGAGATCAACAGAAAGATACATCAATTTACATGCTTAGTTACACAGTCACTTTTAACACATTAGATCTTATCTTTAAAAGAAATATCTTATAGCTTGGTAGCTCCTTCCTACCTCTGAGGGGAGGTTGATGTTTTTCAGGAAAATCTTCCAGTTAACTGTCAAATCCTCACGCAGTTTAAAGTTCTTGAGAAGGTGCCTAAATTGTTTGTCTGATAATTTAAAGCAGAAATGGTCAAGTATCTGACGAAATTCCACTGTTTTAATTACTCCAGTGTCTTCTTTATCAAACAGAGAAAATGCCTGAGAAGCAAAAATTCACATTACTGGAGAAAAGCTGAGCATTCTAAACACATTTCTTTTTTAGTATTCATTTAGTATTCATTTATTTACATGGAAAAGCTTGATATCCGTATACTTTTTGCATGCAAGTATTTTATACATGAAGAAAAAGAAAACATTTACTAGAGCCCTGCTTGGTTAAAAAGTTACCATTGTTTTAAAAACAAGATGTACTTTCTTACATAAAGCAAAAAAAGCCTGTATTTTTTTGCTCAGTGTATATCTAAACATGCAAATAAACAATAACCTGCAGTAAGAGCAGAAGGGCTCATAACAAATATCCAAAGATTGCAGAATAGGCAGAGAGGAAAGAAACACAAATATTCGAGGGTTGCCCTGAATATTTTTTATTTAAAATATTTTTAATTAAACTCACTAGAACATATTTATTTGCCTTTTCTTACCAAAGCAGAACAACTCTCCCTGTGTGAGCATGTTTATCTTTCTGTCTACTCCATAAAGGGCCCGATAGCCCCTCGTTCCCATTAGATTAGCTTCAGCTCATCCTGCAGGCTCGCTTGCTCTGGTATTGCTCTCTCTTGCACGGGCCACCCTGCCTATCCAAAAGGTTCTCAGAGGGAGCAGATTAGGTTTATAACAGTTGCAGCTTTCAGATACAGTAGTTAGGGAGTAGCTCAGCAGTTCATGCAAGAGTGATTGAGCTGAGTGAAAGAAGCACTGAGGTCTAGGAAAGCTGTGGTTCATAACCCCCCTCAATCCATCTTGTTGCTACCAATTTACTGCGTCCCTTTGCTTTATTCTGCCACCTATTTATAGTATTGCGTATATAAATCATTCACTCCATAAATGTAAATGAATATTGCGACATTCAAAACTTCAGGTTAAAGTCCTATTAGTCTTCTAGCAAAGTAGCATATGGGTATAATACAACATTTTTTATGTTTTAGCATTATAACCGTTATAAATAATGGATTTAAAGATGTATTATTTTTATGTACATGAACCAGGCTGAGTGGCAAAATAAATACTAGAATATCCTAAAGATATTGGAAAGGAATCCTTGGAGTATTAAAGAGGATCCTATTAGGAGTTTCTTAATAAGACACTTGGATTTTCAGTTATATATTGAAGAACTTATGGAAAAAAAACACTGAGTGTATAGTATACACTGTACTGAAGTATGGTGAAAATGAGTGGAAAATGATTACACTGAGAGAGAGGACCTGTTTGAACTCTTTAGCTATTTTTAACAAGCTTTCAAATTTTCAGATTTGTAGAAATGTTGTGGATGGAATGTGATGTTTTTTTTGAAGGTAGGAACTGTATTTTCAGTCCTGTCTCTTTCTAACAAAACATTTTGTTAAAACTTTATGCTCCTTATCACATATGTCACAAAAATTACTATTCAAAAAAGGCTGTTTTTTTTCAACTTTGGGTTTTTTTTTTTTTGGAAAAGCAAAAGAGAACTTTATATAGATGTCATATAAGGAATTAAGAAAAGTTCTGTTTTTCTCCAACATGGTAGACAAACTGTGGCCCTCCATGGAGAAACTAGGTTAGTCTACAAAGTTATTTTACCCACCTACTGGCATTTTAAAAGACCATATGGATGCTTTGTTCATGTCAGAGGTCATGTTCATGTCAGAGGTCATCTTCAAATCATACACTCAGCAGACAAAACTTCCCCATTCCCAAGGCACCCAGGGATGAGAAGACAGATATTGTCCTCCAGGAAGCCTCATGTCCCCCATTAAAATTTAACAAACACTAACCTATGCTATTGAATTTATCTATTTCTTATTTTAATAATGCAGAGCACAGTAAGGATTTTTTTGCTTTACTCCGAAAAATGTAAAGTGCCTATATGAATATTTCAGTATCCTGTTTCATAATAAGACTATCTGGCCCAAAATGGTGAGGTGATCCCAATAAGCTTATAAGCATTACAGGAGTCCCCAGACAGTGTGAAAATAGGATTCTTTAAAGAAACAGCATCTCCCGTGGTAATATTTTTTTTTTCTCACCATTGAAACCATTCGCAACATCTTTGCTGGAAGCCTGGGTTATTTTTACCTGCATGACCAAGTCCATAGATTGAGATTTCAGAAATGCAGTAACTGGTGAAAATAAGAACCCAAGTCCTAGTTACCAGCACATGGCAGGTGGGAGGACCACCTTGCTGGGCATGGGAGGCAGCGAGCCCAGTTTCGCAGGCAGATGTCTGCCTCTGCAGCCATGGGCCTGAACTGGGCCTCCCACTGCAGGTGCAGCTGAAGTGGCTCTGCAGTTCTTTGAGATAGGAAGGTTTTCTTCAAGGTCTTTTTGATCATTCTTTGCTATGCATGAAAATATTCTTACTGTGGCATCGAGAACTATTTACTCCCAGAGGCTGCTGTGTTTCTGCAGACTCAGACATAACAGTCTACAACTACTTAATATGCAGCATTTTTCATTCAGGGTTTTCAAAACTCTAGGGAAAAGCGGTTATTTTTATTGTCCTCATTTTACAAATGGGAAAACCAGGGAACATGCTGCCTGACAGCTAAAGCACTTTACCTCTCTGAGTCAGAATGAGAGGTGGACAAGAGAAAATGTAGATAGTTGCAGCTGCCCAGCTGACAGGTGCCAACTTCTGCAGCCGCTGTAATGTGCTTACATCTCGATGGCATGTCTGCATCCTCCGCAGCTACATGATCCTTTCATCTTGCACTTATAAGCCATAATGCCTCACGGTAGTTGCACATCATAGCTATGTGTAATAAATCTTGGCTGAAGAAATTCAGAAGAGCTTTTTGGAAGGGATGTATTATTTACATGCCTAGTACACAATTTATAGACAACTGGAGGAGAAAAAGGAATTGTGAAGGAAAGGGAGGTTCTGATAATTTGTTATTTCTTTTTGCTTTCCAATACTTTTTGTAGTCACAACACCTCTAGGCTTGATTGTATACCCTTTTTCTTTTTTCTTTTTCTTTTTTTTTAATGGAATTACCAGAACGCAATCAACTAAAGCATCTGCAGTAGTCAGAAGATGCCATTTCTACACAGAATGGTAGCATGCGGTTAGCAGCAGCAAAGTTTCTAAGCCTTTAGGCTGGTCCTCAGCCAGGCAGGAAGAAAAAAAGATTCAATAAAACGTGATGACCACATGAAACTTACCTTGTACAACAAATCATAAGATGATGCAACTATTTCTTTTATCTTAATTAGGGTCTTTTCTAAGCTGAGTGCTGCAAAGCTTGCAGGTGGTGCAGTCTGCTTTTGTCTCTGTTGGTATTTAGAGGCTCTGCCATCCTCAATTGCTCTCAGGAAATCAAAATAAGAGAGCTTGCTGTCATGAATGCTGATTCCTAAGCTAAAAGAAAAGCACAGAAAGAGATATCAATGATTTTAAATAATTATCTCACTGTTGTCTGATTAATTATGATGATGCATTATTTGTACTTCAGCAGCACTTCAGGATATGCCTGGGCTGTCAGTGTGTGAGTAAGTCCTATTAGTGCCAGCCAAAACCCTTTCTCAAGTCTCAGACATCACTCCTATCGGTTAATGCAACCACACTCTCAGACAGATTTAGGCCAACTTCCAGATGCCCAAGAGTGCTTTAGCCTGGGTCAAAGTATCTAATGTTTTAGTCCATCAGCATTCACTTGATGTCTTGTAAGCACGACACAGGGTTTGGAGCCCGACTTGCTGGTGAGCATGATCGGCATGGGCAGAGAACATAAAGGCTATCAATCCTGTCCTAGGATCTTCTCTTCCTGTCACAGCGTGAATACTATCTAACAGACTCTGCTGAGGAGCAGATCTTCATTATTCTGGCACTTGCCTTCACTTGGTACTTGGCGAAGGAGCTTTGCAGAGCTGGTTAAGTCTGCCAGCATGTCATGATTATCACAATTGCTAGAGGAAGAAGCAGTCCCACAAGGAGTTGGGTCAAGCGTCACTCCACACAAGCTACTATACCCCCTACAGCTCGGTGCTGCACTGCATGGCTCTACCGGCTTTCGTCTCAACTCACTTGCTTTCTTTGCCCATGGTCAGGAAACCAAACTGGTTTCCATTCAAAGTTCTTCCTTATGCTTGTGATGGAAGGACATGGCTTCCTTCTGAAGGAAAGTATTTCATTCTGCTTGGTTTGGCAGGCAACTAGAAAATTATTTTACAGGCTCTTGGCCCTGATGTCAGAGTAAGTAGTTCAAAGGTTTTAACCTAAAGTGTGGGTAATAAAATGCCAAGTGATGGGCTCAGTCCAAAGTCTCTCCAGACTGCTCCCACAGCTTCTGAATTTCTGCTGTCAGCTGAAGCATCTGCTGGATCATGGGCACTGGGGAGCTTCATGTTCTGTCACATCAGAAATTCAGAGGGTTATGTTTCTGACTAGAGATAGCTCCAGGTAACAACCATGAATATATTTTTGCATCAAACATCAGCATGGGGAAAGACGAGATTTTGCATATGATTTGGGGATTTTTTTTGTAGAGGACTTTGTGACAAAACTAAATTAATTTTTATTCAAGAATGCTTTACCACAAAAAGACTGGAATTAAGGCAAGCTTTACATATGCAGAACAAATGCAAAACAAAAGTTATTTAGCATCAAAGATTAAAGTGGGATGAACAGCATTAACCATAACATGAAAAACTGCTTTCTCCCAATGTCCTCTGGCACGTTACCATTCAATGACACGGCACCTGGTACATTTGAGACAAATAAAAGGAAGGCGTCAGACCTGTTTAATGAGCCCGTAGAACTCATTACCACCCAGCAGTACAATAGCAGGGGCATGTTCTGCACTTGCTTACCCCGTCAGTATCCAGCGTAGTCAGTTTATGGAATTTCCTACCGTTGAAAGACAATCAAAGAGTCTCCAGGCTAGATTACACTTAGTTTTTTTGATATACAGTTGCCAATTGCAGAGGGGTTTTTAATAGACTTCATTAATTTTATAGGCAGTTATCAGAACTGCAGATTCTCTGCATATATGTAATGGGTAGAAAATTCCTATGCTGCAGGGGAAAGGCTGGATTTTTCATGCTTGCATTAAGCTTTGTAATGAGAGTTACGGTCAAGGCAAGTTCTAGAGAGTCAAGTCTTGACAGCAAAGTTGGTCCCACTACCTAATAAATTTCTTGTGTAAGACTGAATTACTGTAATGTACTTTTATCATCTCTTTCACTGCGGACCAATGATTCAGCTACCAATCACTGGAATATCCAGTTACAAAAATGTCTAATTAATGGCAAGAGCCAGTAAAACAAAGAGGACGCTTTATAAAAGGCTGGAAAAGAAATTAACTATAGACCCAATATCTGCTAGTAAGAAAAAAATATTCAAGAGCCCTGATTTTGCATCTTGCAGCTGCACAGCACTCCCACATACTACCCCATGTCAAGCTGGCTGTAATACTGGAGACAGTGTGTGGAAAAGGAAATAATCAACACCATTTCAGCAGAGAAATAAATTGCCAAGTGGGCATTAAAATTTTAGTAATAAAACTAAATGCATATGCTAATCTACTCTGTATTATTTAGAAAAGACTGTTTTGGATCAAGAAAGGAATAATCTGCACAAAATTACAATGAATAGAGGTGTTTATCATCAAGAGGTCTTTGAGAAAGAAACAAGCAGCAGATTCTTATTAGAGTTTCAATTCATAAAAAAAGTTGATCATCCAATTAAAGGTGAACTGTGAAAAGACTTTGTTAATTTTATTCAAACAAAAAAGAGTCCAGTCTGGCAAGCTCTAGACCATAAAGCACAGTGTTGCCAAGAATATGATCCTTGGGGGGTTGGGAGTACCCCAACTACCCAGTGTTGAATCAGGTCCTTTGTGTTCTTCAGCCTCCACATAAAAAAAAAAAAAATTCTTGCTCGTATTAACACACAACAACAAACACACAGCTTTTCATGGCAGCAGCATTTGAAAATTATTGCTGTTTTATAGCCTGTTATAATTCTGTTTCTGTTTGAAACAGGATCTCATTCACACATTTGTTCTATTAAATTGAAATAAATAAAGAAAACAAACTAGCAAACAAATACGCATATCCAGAGCATGCTGGTTTTATGTAAGAAGCCATTTCACTCTCATTACCTGCAAAGCCAGTAGCCTAGAAAGATTTTTCACTCATAGCTAGGCATATGGGTACCGCCATTACTTTTAGCAAAGCTTCCTAGATGCTTAACACGAGTACAGGCTTACAGTCTTTGCTGGACATGACTAAAGAGACATTTAGCAGATAATTGTGCAAACCCATTTAGAAGATCATTGAACTGATTATAGTCAAGGAAATAGTCAAATTCTTGCAGTATCTTTTGCAGGCCACATACTGTTACGTAGCCATCTCTGTTTTTATCCATTTTTTGAAAAAACTTCCTGAAATCTTGGAAGTAATTCCTAAATTTATTCCTGAAAGACAGGCGGTTTTCTTTGTTAGTTCCTTCGTTAAATAAGATAAAAAGGACAAAAATAATTATACAAAATGGGGGTGGAAGGGCAAGGAAAGATCTTGAGCTTATTTGTGTGTGGAAAGCTCATATGATTTATCCAAAGCTTGATAATAAAATTGTAATGCCAAGTTATTTAAAATAAAATTTCATGTTTTCTCACCCCTTCCCATCCATCACACTATTTGATATTTAATTTGCACCCAGAATTGCATAGGTAAAACCTCCAATTCCAACTGAAAACAAGTTATGATTTACTGATTACTCTGTCCATTCAGAATTGCAGATACAAAATAAAATTCTCTATCTTTTAAAGTCTATCCTGATTTGAGGCTCCTGAAACTTTGATATAGCAGAAAGAACTATTTAACAAAGACAGTCAGACCTGAGCGAAACCAAAGTGTTGCAGGGCCTGATCCATGCTCAAGGGAAGACAGGCAGTGCTCCTGATTTATGTGGGCTTTGTGGCACTACCTGAAAACTTCCCTGAGATATTTACCATTTCCTGTATACCAGGAAACTCAGGCCTCAAAACACAGGTACTTCTTCCCACTTATTTTGTCCCTTACAGCTCAATGACACCATAAACTGCTTGATGAAACTTGGGAAAGCCAAGCAATATCCCTCCCATCCTCTTCATTCTCGTGTCACTACAAGCCTCTCTGTACATTGTGGCTCAAAAGGACCAGGCAGGCGCCAACGTCCCTTGTTATTGCTCGTCCTCAGTTCACTGCCAAAGTCACTTAAGATTAATGCAAGATCAAAATAGCTGTGAATTATGTCTTGATGGAGATTATCAGACATAAATAAATTATCTACATATATTTATCACTTAGAAGATGACACTTGTATGGAAGAAATAACAAGTTTTGATTTGGGTTAACAACTACAGCTACACTCCATTTGCTTTGGGACAGCTCTTTTTGACAATGCTAGGCTACAGAGTGTGGAGTGTAAGTACTTCAGGGAATCAGCATTTGTGCTGTAAAAGGCTTATTACAGAGATAATGCAGTTCAAGATCATAACCCACATAATCAAGCATGATTCATTGCCTCATTCCTTGCTAAGTCTGTGTGTGGATCTAAGAGCTTAGGACAGTTCACTCCTTCCTGCTAAGCCACTGTCAAGAGGGCAGCATCCAATTCTTATGTTTGCTCCTTTGTACGAATACTCTATAGCCAGTTCTTTTAAAGTAAAGCATGTCAGTAAAGGACATGCTGAACTTTATACACTTTGTAGCAATGCTCAGTGAGTCCTCTCAGAGCTCTACAACATCTCATGGATCTCCTCAGAAGCATCTGCTCTCAGCTCTAGCTATGGGTGCTATCTTTCCACTGACAGCATTGCAGAATCCTTGATTTTTCACTACTTTTCAAGAGGCTGTAAGCATTCTCAGTATTTTCCTTACAGAGATATTCCTCACCAATCGCTGCTTCTAAGAATCTGTCCTTCTGGAGTTTGTACTTCATTTTCCCCACAACTCTCAGAGCCCAGGAAAATACCTACTTTGCAAGATTTGAATTATAGTATGACTTTTGTAGGTTGTTAGCCATTTATTAGATGATCAAATATGATTATATGATTATATGATAACATTTTATCTTCCATTGTCATTTGGATGGGATTGGGAATACTGGGACTGTCTGCTCAATGAAGTTTCAGCTGGCAACAAACCACTTTTCAAAGATGTGTTCTCAGGTTTGGGACTCTTCTGAGCTCCACAACCTACTTCAACTGTTGTTTAACAGTTTCAGCTCACCATTGAACTGAGGATTTCTGGATGGGACGAGACATGTTGTAATTGTCCCTTACCAATCACTTCAAGTCCTAGTTGCTGAATAGTGGACCATAGCTAGACAAAATTTCTGGGATGCCATGGCCAAAAAAATACAAAGTTAGTGCATGTTGTGATATGTTCTGATGTTAAATACTATCAAAATGCAATTTCAGAATAATGCCTAAATTGAGTATCTATTCAGATATATCTATTTGGATATATCCTCACATGCTCTGTTCTTTCATATTTTTGAACATGCTTATGAGTTCCCTGCATTTTGTGAAACACGTCAGGTTGTAATTCACTGACAACAACTGTTTTTGCTACCTCTAAAGTGTCTGCCAGTAAACATAGGAAACTCTCATTTGAATTGGTGATATGGGCTTGGTATGTAATGCCCTATCTAACCAAAAGGTGGCAATCTTCAGGATTTTCTGCATTGTGACTTCTGTATAAAACCCAGAAATCTCAGGTCACTTTCTTCAGAAATCGAATACTTTTAAAAATCAAATTTCCATGTGTTTTGTCATTTTCTGTGCTGTTTTCAAGAATAGACTGATTAGGTGCTTTAGAAAGAATGTCTTTAATCTTCAATGAGTAAATATTCAATGAGTAAGTATTTCTCTAGCTTAAACTTTATTGTCAAACTACTAGTTAATCTTCCTTTCACCATGTCTGCAAAACGTTTTGTGCCAGCTCTGACCATAACAGATCGATAAACAAATACACAACCTTTCTTGTAACCATTTAGCAGCTCCAGAGCTCTCTCTGTTTGAGCCCAGAATCACAGTGTTCACATGGGCCTTAGAATCACAGCCCACAGATCTCTGTGGTGTATTTTTTCAATAAAATTGCCTGCAAGCCTTCTTTTGACAACTTTGCCTGGCCTTCAGTGTCATATATGGTCTGAAGTTGTCTTTAGGAATGCCTTTGATTTGGGAACTCTTCCCAGAATGTCAGTCCTGACCATGTATTTCATGCAGCGACTCAAAAGCTGCTTGTGCAGATTGCCAGGCTGGATAGGAGCTCTCCTGTAGTATTCACCAACAGGCCTCTGGACACCTTATCTTTGTGGACAGCATATTTGTAATAGTCCTTTTGTGTCTTGCTTTCAGTTAATCTTTTCTGTTATTTCTCTGTCCTTCCGTTTGTGTTTCTGTCTAATCCTACTTCTCAGGGCCTCTTGGGTGTTTCTACTATCTAAAATAGATACTGGGCACCTCTTGTATCTATTCTAGCAGCCACGGTTGCTTCAAGTGAATGGCCTTTCTTACGCTTCTCAATAACAAATTCTTAGTCAAAAGAAAGTCTGTAAAAGGATAATTTCCTCTGTGCACTAAAAGTGTATGGTATTGAACTCCTCTCATGCAAGGACTTCTGCTTGCATCCAGTACAGGAATAGAAACTTGTACAAAAGCTTATATACATTTGCATGAAGATATGCAATCTTTTTCCTGGAAATATCCTCTCTAGGAAACTGTCTATCCTGAAACATATACTTAGCCTCAATGGTTGTAAAGACCATCTCAGTGACTTGTCTTTTTTTGTTACTGTTGCTAAGTGGCTCTTCCTTTTTCAAGCTTCTCCCCATTATTCCTACACAATCTGGCTCCTTTATAAATTTTCCAAGTCACAGCCAGAGGAACGTTTGCAGCAGCATAGGCTGTTGGGAGAATACAATTTTGTAAGATGCATCTAGTTTACCTCTGACAAAGACTTCTAGGGACTGATCTCCTGCGTTTCTAGTTGCTTCATCAGATTCGCTACTTTAATCAAGCCCAGGGACAGGCATATATTTAGATCCAATATTATCCTGTTGTGCCCATAAACTTAAACATAAGTTACTGTTTTTATCTTTTCAGTTTAAGTTCATATAATCCTTCACTAGGAATTTGATTCTTAGTACACACCCTCGGTTTTAATAGTCTTTCTTTGTATGCAGAGATGTCCGATTCAAAATTTTTATAGTGTTTTTTACGTAACATTGGCTGGGCACTTTCAAATTTAAAAGTGTTTATCCTTAGACTGCAGCTCCTTTTTGCATCTTTTACAGAGAATACCTTTGTGGTATTTCAATGTACTTTTGGTTTGCACACCATCATATAGATTTGGGGTGTGTCTTAGGTGTACCATTTTGCTGCTTCTTTTCCAGTTGCAAGACCTTGCAAAATAATAATAATAGCTTATGTTATAGCTGCTGCAGTACTTCCAAACTCCTGGACATAATTTAAATCTGTGAATTTTCCTATATCTCATTTTTGCAACTTCTTGCAGGTAGCTCTGAAGAGTCTCTTCAAAGCTGTTTTCCACTTCCAATAGCCAGCACATTCTGTATCTCTTCTGATACCTTCATATTGCCCCTTACGTGCGGCCAAGCTTGCCGAAAGACATTTCCCCAACTGTAGATCTTGGCTTCCTGGTGTAGTTTCTGTGGCTTTGATCTATGATTCCAAACCCTATCAGATCCCTTAGAATACATCTCCCCAAATGCCATATTACTTGACCAAATCCTTATTTTAAGATCAACTAAAAATTCTTCAGAGGATTCCTCTTTGCATTCTTATATAAAATGTGTGTCTTTCAATAATTTAACTTTCCTCAGGAGTGCAATGTTCCTTCAACCTGCTTTCTATAGCTGCATGGTTTGCCCTTACACTCTGGCTTGGCTTCATACCATGAAAAACACTGATAACTCCTATGCGTTCAATATTTCAGAAAATAGCTGTGAGCTTCCTTCTGATGAATCTATACTACACTGTACAGCAGTTTCAAAGCATTGTGTGAATCTTTTCAAGGAGCCTGCAACACTGCCAATGTGTTTTAGAGTTTCTAAAAGCCTCTAAAAAGCTATCACCTTTTCTCTCACTTTCAAATCTCTCTTTTTTTTTTTTAATAGTTAATTCCTTCCCCTGTTCCCATGCGGTATTTGCATCGCACTCAAAGCAAGAGAGTCACACTGGCAAGCAGGGTGCAGCAGCCCAGAAGTCAAAAACAACTGACTTCCCTTAGGACATTTTGTAAATTCACTTTGTAAATTCAATCATCTCGTCCAGCCCCAGAAGACTATACCATATAGCCCTGCTTCCTCCACATTGTAAGGGTGTGCTTTAAAGGATATGATTATACCATTTCTGCGGAAAAATTCTGAAATTCTTTACCGTTATACGTTCCTTCAGTGCTCTTCTGTTAAATGCTAGCTCTTCATCGCTATTATATTCTTGCCAATGAGGGGATAAGGTAAAATCAACACAGTTTGAGAAACATATTTTTAGAAAATTGAAGCAGGCAACATTTTTGGATTGAATAAAGGTTTTCAAACAGTAATTATTCCACTTGCAGCAGTAAATATGTGCACGGAGTATATGAGGTTTTAAACCATAGTTCAAGATACATTGCCAAAAAAGTATTTTCTTGCAAATGCTTTGTATTTCTCTTGAAGAGCTGGAGAGCCACTGTTCACTGTCTGTTTCTAATTTGGGTTATTTGTTCCTGTGAGTTTCAACAGAAAGAAAGAAATGGGAAAGAAAAAAAAAAAAGGGCTCAGCACTATGTTTTGAATTTTAAGATGTCCAGAGCCTTTGTCTGCTTTACAGTGTGTAATCACAGAGCACCCAAACTCCTCCAAAGGTTCGTAGTCCCTGCGGAAAGCCAGGAGGAAGGACCTGGATACAGCCACTGTGTGGATGGTAAAGGGAGAGCTTGAGTACGACCACACAAGGGGCTGCGGGTTCTGCTCCTGGTTGTCCTAAAGTGGATCCCAGAAATTCAGCCTTCGCAGACTGCCTCCTCCAGGGCAGAATGTGACAGGGGAAAGTAACCGCTTTCCCAGCTCAGTGAGAACAACGTGGGCGCTGAGAGGCATGTGCATGATCAGGGTCACGTTTTGTAGCCACTACATCCTCTCTCCTGTCCAAGAAGAGATCTCCTTGCACTGACTTTTTCTGGCAGAACGGCACAGTGCCTATTTCTGCTTCCTGTGTCTCATGTCTTTTCTCCTTCTGGAGGGAAAGGCAGACAGTCCACTGGCCTTCAGAGTCACCACGCACATGGATTTCATTCTTCACACAATGACTCTGGCTGAAGGCTCATTTACAGCTTTCAAAGGCCCTGTGTGAAATTTGAGGAGTTCAGAGGCCTGGATTCTCCCCTTGCACTTCTGGCTTTCCAGAAGAGAAAAAAATACTCAGGTCCTGCTACTCCAGGACCATTCCACTGCCCAGGAATTGGATTATAAAGAGCGGGAAACAAGTAGGGAATTTCCAGTGGAACTGAAAGGTGAGAATATTTGATAAAAAGACCACAGAGTTTTGCACAAGCCACAAAGCTGGGAGGCTTTGCACAAGCAATAAAGCTGGGAGGCTTATTCCCCGAAGAAAGCACTGACTCCAAATTTGAAAAGACTAAGAACAAAATGGGATATTTTTAAATATGCAAAGAAAGAGGAAAAGCCAGAATAGTAACAATAACATCTTTTGCAAAAAGGATATGAAAATGTTGCCTGCAGGCATACACTAAACCTTTTCATAGCCCAGGATGAGACAGCCCTGGTTTAGGGGGCAGAATTTCCCATTTCCATCTCTTAGAAGGCTGTTTCACCTTCACCAGAAATAACCTGACAGTGCATAATACCAGATACTAAATGAGATGGTCTCTGATCCAGTCTGCCAATTCCTGTTTTCCTCCCAATGATGATTAAGTGATCACTGTGCACTGTACTATGTATTTGTATATGCATGGGTATATAGTTGTTATCATGGTATGGTTTCAAAACTAAACACCTCTAAATTATTATTATTATTAACCTCATGTGTCTTCCTCATTGATTGAATTACTCCCCACTGCCTTGGGATGAGTATCTGCATCTTTGGGCCATGCTGCATAATTTCTGCTTGCAGCACAGCTTTTCCCCTACTCGCAGTATTCTTTATTAGTTACAGCATTGCAGGTAGGGCCAGATTGCACTTGGGCTTCCACTAATGGTACGAAACAATGACAAATGCAGTGGAAGAGCTCAGCATGAGACAGCTAGGGCCCAAGCTTCACCTAGGCCAGACACAAATACTGTAATAACCAACACCTGCAGCACATTGTCTGCTTAACCATCTCTGTTGGATATTATACAGTTTTTTCACAGGTGGAACATTTGTTGATACCTGCATGTGTCATGAGGGCAGACTATAGCACAGGAAGCTGCACTGCATGTACGAGAGTGTGATGCTGGACAGAAAGGAGAGTTTTGGCCTGGATTCCTTCATATTATTTGAGACACCAAAAATAGCATTAAAAAAAAGGATAAAAAGCCCAAGGTCTTTGCTTAGAGGCTTCTCTTTTTTTGTTTTATTTTTTTTTTGTCTAATGATTTCTGAGGGTTACTCTTTACCTGCAAGAGATAGTTTCTCCTCTTTGTTCATAGGTGTAACACCTGGATCAACAATGTCATAGGGAATTCAAATTATTATTATTATTATTATTAATAATTTATTAGCTCCTACAACATCTAGATACTTTCTAAGCACAAAAAAAGTGACTCTGTGCTCTTGGCGGGTATATATTTGTGCACTGCCTTGCTCCTGAGGGTTTATACTCATTAAACCTGCTACCCACCCCCCCACAAAAAAACCCAAAAAATTCAATTCTGAAAAGGAGAGAAAATATGAGTAGAAAACATGATAAGCACCCAAGCGGTATCTGGCCACAACCTGGGATATAAAGGTTTAGTAGCAGTGCAATGGGGCAGCGGATTCTCCTGCTGCCTCATTCTGTTGGCGGGTTTGGGAATCCTACGACCAGCAGCTGACATCGCTAGGGCAAGCACGGACCGTTACACTTCACTCCGAGTAGGATATCGTGTTGTCATTTGTTTGTCAAATGCTCTTCTGGGGAGCAATGACCTATTAACTCTGCGAGTGTTGATTTTGTTTGAGGCAGACTCCTCTCGCTTGGGGACCAGAGTTTTATTTCTCTTGGGGTCCATCCTTGTTGTGGTTGCTTTTTTTGCTGCTTCTGCTGAGGCATTTACTAACATTTTAAGTAGCTGTTACAGGGCTGCAAAACCAACCGTGATTGCCAGTTTGCTCTCATCCATGGGGCAGGATAGGATATGGGACCAAAGTGTCCCATATGTCCAGTCACTGCAGCTGCAATGAGAGCCCCTGCTGATCATCATCGGGTAGGTCTAAGCCTACGGTGCCAGGAGCAGCCTGAGAAGGAGAGAACTGCAGGGTGACCAAACCACACTCACTCAGTCTGAGCTGATGGCAGTGGAACCACAGGCTGTGTCTATAGCAATAAACATCTCTGCTGGTGAACCTTCCCTGTTGCTGCAAGAGAGTAGCTGCCTGCACACTCTGTGTTAGGTAGAAGAAAGTCTTTGAAGCCTTCTTGTCCCTCAGCTGTGCTGGGAGTGATCAGGGATAACATTAATTGACCAAAGTGCAGAGGCCAAAGTGCAACAAGGTTTGTACTGGCAGTTTAACAGCATAGATGATCATGTTACAGCAGCTGGGAATGTTTGTGATACACTGACTTACCAATAAAGTTGCTTCTATAAAATGAGTAATATACAGCTGTGGAGAATATTTTCACAATGCTTGCTGAGCTAGGATTATCTCCAGCAAAATGTGGGGAATAACACTATGTATAAAATTTGTCCACCTTCTAAGATTCTTCTTCAGAGACTTTTTTTGTAAAATAACATTTGTATAGTGCATACTGTCATCTTAACAAACTAAACACAAACACAGAAAGTTATATGCTAAGCTCATAAATAACTTACTTGATCTGCTTTTTCACTTCATTTACATGCAGAGCTTTAGTTTGCTGTTTCTGTTGCTCTTCCAGCTTTGAATGCTTTTTTTGCTGATTATTATAATGTGCTTTTAAGTGTACATGGTTGTCTTCTGTGATATGTTTGCCGAGCCCTGTGTCAGCGGGTGCAAACTCTATCCCCAGCTTCTGCAAAAATTCTTGGTGAGTAAGATATCCTTTTGCATCTGTATCATACCTTGAAAAAGAAATGCTCCTTTTAAATATTCATGTACTCCTCAGAGAGAGGCATTACGGATGTCCTTAAGTGACTTAGCAGCTTAAATCTCATGGCTTGCCTTCCTTATAGAGGTGCCATACCACACAGAGAATGAGCGAGTGACTTTATATGAGACTCACAAGGTAGGATGTAAGCTTCATAATCACACAGTTGTTTTTGAAAATTCTACCTTGAGGAACAAATTGACAAGGAGTGTTTTCTGGCTCTCAGTACAGCTGCTTTGCAGGATCTGACTTGAGACAAAGAGCATCTGACTTCTGAAACTTCAGCCCGAAATGTCTCAAATGGGTCACACATATCTGAGATGCTCAGAATTGTAATAACCCTTCAGCAGCGCGTGCTTAACTTCATAAACATTTTTCATATTTTCTTAGGTATGAACATTTCCATAGGATTGTCCCCTGCAGTCTCTCGCACTGCTAGTGCTCCGATGCATGGTAATGCCTAATTTAGCCTCAGCTTCTCTCTAATTCCTTTATTCAACTTACAGATGTATCAGGCACGAAAGAGATTTTATCTATTCTGTAAAAGCAGTGGCTTATGGGAGTGAAACTGTGCAGCAGATGACTGCATGAAAAGGCGACTCTTCAGTGTGCCATGGCATCCATAAGGAATAAGAATGGAAAGTAAAATCTAATGGAGTAGAAAATAATTCAGAGATGAATCAGTGCTAGTAAAAAAAAACATATAGTTAATGCAGTTTGAAGCCACAATGCAATACACTTGGGTTACTTATGTTGGGGAGAGTGATTATTTTTTTAAATAAACCTGTAATGAAGTTTTTTATATAATGTCACATGTAGCTGACATCTATGCCTTTTCAAAGACAGTTTATTGCACAGTTCCTCTTAGCTGTGAGCAGACAAGTATTTCCCCTCCACTTCAGAACAAGTTACTCGCCTATAAAAACATTTCATGGTATTACTTGCCATCTTTACACAGCATGAAATTACCTTCCTTTCTTTTGTTATGTATTTGGTATGTAGCATTTTTCTTTTGACTGAATCACTTCTATTTAGGTTGAGAATGTTGCAAGCCAATTTCGTGCTCTGAAAAGGAGGTAGCACTGCCTTCAGAGAGACACTTTGTGGAGCACCTTGATGGAAGCTCCGTGTGCATTCCCCAGCGGACCTGAGACACTTGGAGCTGACTTTTCACCCACAGCAAACTGAGGTAGGCATTTGTGTATATAAACTAAATTGATGAAAAACAAGTTAATTTAACTTGCAACCCAAAGTGCCATCCAAGATGAACACATATATTAAATTAAAGGAAACCGGAATACCCAAATGAACGGAAAAACTGTCTTTAAATTCACTGGAAACTGATGGATCTAATTGTATTCTTGACTTTAGTATGATACAACGTAGCCTTGTGTAACACATTGCCATGATTTAAGGTCACATTCATAACAAAAGAAAAGTTTTCTTGGGCAATGTAATCTATTGTAATTCACTGCACTGCCAAAGGCTGTGTAATCCTATAAAAGACACATTACTGTAAGAGCTAAACATTTAGAGTTGTCATACCTTGCCCAAAGTTTCTTAAATTCTTCTGGGGTGACTGGAATGCCAAATCTGAACAAAACTTTTTTTAAATCCTCAGGCCATATAATGCTGTTTCCTTCACTGTCATATTCCTGAAAACTCTGGAATGTGAAAGAAATCTCTAGCAAGAACCAACAAGTTTGACAAAACATTTCATCTCCCTATAAGCTTAATGAATAATATCAATTGAGAAAGAAACGGATAAGTCTGAATTTCCTTAATTTCTTTTTTCATTTGATTTTTAGTTTTTCCCACTTTCTACTCTGATGTGCAACTCTCAAAAACATTTCCTGATGGACTGGCTCTGTGTAGAAAGTCTCTTATTGATGGTAAATACACAGATATAAACACTAAAATTATATATCCATGTATGGAAATTGCTACTGCTGAAGTGCACCAATGGAAGATGAAAACAGTTAATGTACCTAGGATTTTGCTTTTTTGTTTTTTTTTCTTTGTCTTTTACACCACTCATCTTGCAAGCTCAGACCATAAGAATTATTATCTCACACAAACATTCAATTAAAATCAAGCTTCATTTTTTCCATATGCTGCTTTGTTCTCCAGCTATTGCAACTATTTAACTGTTAAAAACATATTGGAATTAATTTTCATGGATAGTTTTATGAAAAGTCTCTATGAACGGTCACCTTAATCAAGGCTTCCCTTTGTTGGGCAACACTAGGTATTTGTATATGGCACCTAGTCAAATGGGCCTTAGATAAGGCCGATTACTACTCTTATAATAGAACCATTAAGTAAAATCAACAATAGTAAAATATAAAGAAAGTTTCAGAAACAACTATAATATCACTAGTATATAAACTATAATAGCAATACTATATAATTAACACTACCAAAATCGAACATTATTCAAAGTGATGTTTTTTTTAAATTCACATATAAAGTTTTTATGATTAATGAGCTATTTTGCAAGGATCTTTTTGAATATTTATAGAATCTGAAGATCAACATTGCATAATGTTCTGAAATATATTAGCGCAGTTTTATTTATTTAAAGAAAACATTCTTCTTACCCTTGCTAGGTCATGCCATCTGGTTCTTGCTTTGATAACAAGGTAGTAATGAGCCTGATCACAAGCTAGCTCTGCATCCGTTATCATCTGTTTTTTTCTCAGAAAAGAAAAAAAAAATAAAGTAATAACTAACTATGCTATACGTTAGTGGAATCTTTAATCTCCAGAAGTTTCCTTTCCTTTTGTTGTTCTTCATGGCAGCAGTGATTTCACTTCCTAGTTTCTAAGATACACATTAAAGACTGTTACTTCACATCTGTGTAAACTTAATTCTTTAAATACTGCCTTATTTCCCTAGCTGCAGGTTAGCGAAGATGTTTTAAATTTTGTAATTCCCTATTTATTTTCAAACCAATGTTGTTCAATTCTCCCTCAAACTCAAGAGACGGCATGATCATTTCTACACATAGAAGGAAACATTAATTAGCTCAGAAACAATTATATCCTGGAGCGACTCCAGGAAGATTATCCTTGATTTACTTCAATAACTTAGATCAAAACTGTCTTTGTGCATTAATAAGACCTAGCTGGTAATTCTGGGGAGCAAGACCCAGATTTGCAAGCAAGCTCAGCCACTGCTTAGCATGGCAAGCACTGAACTTTTGAGGGCCTGGTGCTTCTGGGGGAGTCCAAGTATGGAGGGATTAACAGGTTCCTCAGAAACAGGATCCAGCAAAGTTATTGCACGGTGCAGAGAGCTGACTGTATCAATGAGCTACGCAAAAACACACTTGACTGGGTTCTGGAGGGAAGGCATCTTATATGTCGCCATTCTCTGAAAGAGTGCACCTTCCTCTGTGTTACAAGAGCCCTTCTTTTGGAGTCAAAAGTATCTTTTTCAGATGATAGAAAACTGAGGAGTGGCTGCTCATTTCTCTTCATGCACAGCTGTCCATCTCACACTACTTCCTAGCACCAGTTTCTCCTCTTGCTGTCGCTTTATAAGAAAGTGCTGAAGACATACGTCTTCTGTGCCCAGTTCAGAGGCTTTCTTGCACAGCACAGATCAAGATCTCAAACGAGAAGCAACAGAATATTTAGGCTGCAGACCATGTTAGATACAATCATTACATCCCGCCTAATCTTTGAGTTCTCATGCCATGTGCAGAACCAGAACTTGGGTCCTGCAAAATGAGCTACGTCTGAACTTCCAGAGCTCCAGGCCTCAACAGTTTATGCCTATGGCTCACTTTGGATTTAGAAAAATAGATGGCACATTTAGGCATACTAGGTGCCCAGGAACCTTCAGATTCTCAGAGCTTCCCCACTCCTGCTATCTGGGAGCAGTCTCCATAAACCTAAACTATTGACCATTTAAAATGGTGTAAGGACTTGGCTGGGAAGCTGCAAGCAATCTCAGGGCTTTCAATCATTATATTTTCATTGTTAGATTTCTAAAATAGTAACAGTTTTGAAACTGAGAATATTTTGGAGCTAAATCCAAAATGAAACAGAAGAGAGAGCAAGACATTAATTCATTTCAGATTTCAACTGTTAGCAAGACCAAGTGATGATCATGAGTTTTCTTTCTTGTTTTAGACTGATGTCCTTGATTCACTCAGTTGCCCAATTCAGGAAAAAATGAAAAACAAACCAAGCAGATAAATATTACTAGCATCTGAGCCAACAGTAACACAGTAACAGACAAATAAAAACTGGGAAATAAGCCTATGTGTATATATCACATCCTCGTTGCTTCAGCAGAGATGAGTTGCTGATCACCAGCTTTTTCAGTTCTGCTGAATCTTGTCATTATTTTCTATCAATTTATCTGTTTGCGCAGTCAAACATAGTTTCACACTGAGTTTTCAGAATAATTTTTTATTGCCCAAGCGCTATTTATCATTAAGAAACACTTAGGCTTTAAATTCCAGACATTTTAGACAATATCACTTCTCAGAGTAAAGGAGCCTGCTGCCATATTTTCACTATCTGCCATTCACTCTACAGCACCCCAGCATTTCTGCACACCTGACCTGGTCTTGCCTATCTGCAGTACTTCGGTGCTAAAAGGAGTTGGGCTGTGTAATGCCCAGGCTACTCTACTGCACACTGACAACGAGACCAGTTTCAGAATTGACAGGGACTGTGGCAGGCAGGTAACACCCTCAATCCCAAATGACATCTCCAAACTGTGTGTCCAATTCTGCATATTCAAGAGATCCAGCTATGTTTTTCAGTTTGAGCTCTAAGGCTCTAATTCAGGTATCAGTATATGTTTTAATCTCACAGATTTGAACAGTACCCAGAGTTTATTACTCATTTTAACTGAAGGCTGGACTCAGTATTTTATTTGAGTACTGTATCATTGATAACTTTTCAGAGCTGCTTACCTTCAGTTTGATAAAGACATGTTTTAATCTTTTTTTTTCAATCATACCTAACACCAGCTTTCATATAGTATATTCTTTTTTATAAACACATCAGTTTCATGTAAGCACTACACAACTTTTTCTCTTACTTGTGAGGTGGGATCAGCCAAGGAGGTATGTCCTTAGTTTCTTGGGTTTCAAACAGTTGACAAAATTCTTTGTAATTTAACGTGGAGGTCAGGTTCATTCTCAACATGCCAAGCAGGCGCAAGAACTCCTCATCTCTAAGGCTAAACAGAAAGCTGTCCAAGAGGTGTCGAAAGTCAAGCATGTTGATGACACCATCACGGTTAGTGTCTGCGCTACGGAAGGCAGAATAGGTGTCCTAACAAGGAACATTTAATTAAATGTATTCACCAGGTCGAGTACACATTTTAAAATTTAAATAACAAAATGTTTGCTCTGGGCTTGTTTTGACAATAGGCAAATACTTTAAGGGAATTTCATAATACAAAGCATTTATAGTACCTTACTAAACAATGTCAAACTACTACTATCGCCAGTATATGATAATTTGCAGTAAAGCACAGGTCTATTACTTTCATCTCATGGATGTACAGAATGAGCAAAGCAGAGACCATCAAGAAGCCAGCCCCTATGCAAATCTGCAAATTGGCCTCCACCTCTTCTCAGTCCTGTATTGAGGAATAGAAGCCATTTCTGCCCTCTGTCTTAAACATTATTGGGAAACGTGTTATGAAGAGAGGCTTAACAGCAATTAGTGTTGCAGCTTCTCCCATTAAAATAGACATAAAAAGTCCACACCCCTTTAAGAATGGTGAAGATGTTCAAAAATCACTTGTTAATGTGACCAGCTTTGCTGGAGGTGTCCAAGCTGGTTTGAAGAGAGGATCCCTTTCCTGATGCTGCTCTTTCCCATTCTCCCAGGGAACAGGAAGGGAATGAACTGAGCAGAAGGCAAATGCCTGCAGCTTCTTTCCTTTTGCTAAATGTGACCTCCCTTGCTCTATGTATATCCACGGTGGGATTTCAAGGAGTATATTTTAATGGTAATTACAGAAAACAATAACCAAAAAAAAAAGAGGAGCTCTTCTTGACAAGACTGCACTTGTGTTCATAGAGTATTCTGTGAAGGAGCAGTGCAGAGATATTCGATATTAACTGCAAAGTCTGTAAAAGCTATGCTCACAAAATAGTGGGAAAAAATAGCTCAGCTTTTAATTTCTTGGCAAACACTGCAGCAAAGGCAGTTAGTTAGAAAAAACAGTCTTTGCCCTGTAAAATGAATGTGTTTCAACTGGACTTTTTTGAGCCAACAGAAAACAGGAAACTCGTCATAATTTTCAGAGTCACTTTTCTGACAGCTCTCCCAAATCAACTTTAAAACAAATATTTGTATCACAATAACAACTAGCTACCCTGCCAAAAGCAAACCGTAGCTCAATGTATTTACCCCATACACTTCCATCAACTTATCATTAAGCTGACTGAGACATTCTTCAGCAGTCATGTAGTGATATTCAGCACTATTTCCTCTCTGTTTTGGGCTGTGACATAATGCAGCTCCTGGCCCATTCAGTTTGGCATCTGGAATAAAGAAATCAAAGCAGAGCGAGCATTGAAATAATGATATTAAACATATCTGATAAACAGCACAGTAAGACCATATAAACAAACCAAGAAACCTGCAATCATGATTTTTACAGCCCAAACATGACAAAGCGCAACAGTTGTACATAGTATTAGATGTGTCCATCTGATTTCCAGAACTGCCTCAGCTGCTATGCTGCTTCCCAATACACGGTAAAAGAAGCCTGTAGAGGGTCATCTTGCGTGAAGAAAGCAGAGCTAAGACTTCGCCTCTTCCTTTTGCCTTCTCTGGTTCCTGGTTGTTTTGAGGAAGCAGGATATTAGACTGGAGGAGGAGGAAATGAATACTAAGCAAGTGGTGATTTGCTGTTCTATCACTTATTTCTTTGAGGAAATACTGTGCAGCTCCTGAGGACCAGAGCACCAGAGGAATTAGTCACATCTTTGTGTAGCAAAACTGCTGCCTGCTAGACCATCCCCCCCAGAGAAATTCACGTGTAGCTAAACCCTCCACTGTTTTGAATCAACACAAGGAATTTCAGGAGCTCTCCCATCACAACACTGCTTATTTTCCAGCTCACCTACATGGTGTCACGTCGATACTATTTTGCCTGATGTTCAGGTCTGGCAAGACTCAGTCTTGCACAAGCGGCAGCTTCGTGTTGTTACAACTTTAACTTTTATTATCTCACAGCCCAGTAGGATGAAGAAAGGGAGACAGACAGCTTCTCAGCAGGACACACAACATGTACTTCCAGTCCTGAAGGACTAAGGTATTTTTAGGCAACAGAAAAGCTATTTTGGTCACTGTTTGACATTTCTTTTTTTTTTCTGCTCGCTGTGCTGTGACACTCTAGGTAACTATTTTACCTTGCTTTTGGGGAAAAGGAGACCAAATAACACCTTTTAAAGTCTCTTCCACATTTTAGAGTTTTTCTGCATTGTATGAGCCATATAGAAAATATATGGAAAAAACAGAATTGTCACTGAGCAGCAAGCAAAAAGGATTTTCTGGGAATGTGCTCTTCATACCTTCCTGCTACATCCCACCATCCCCCCTCACAAGGACATCAATACTGCTCATTCATATGTTTGCATAGCTGAAGGCTATTTGGAAAGGTATTTTAAAAAAGCCTTTTAAAAGGGTGTCAAAATCTGTATGTGTATTTGCTGGGGTCAATTCAGACAACAGTTCACCAAGAAAGACACTAATCCCATAGAGCTTAGCCAGATAAGCACCTAAGTGGTTCACATAGATGAAGCTATAGCAAGATCACACTGCTACTATACTTCACCTCTCAAACCTTTGGGTGAGAAGAAGATATCAGCACTAGCAATTCACCCAGTCGATAAAATGTCATCATTTTGTAGGCACGGTTTCCTTCTTATGTTCAGCAAATTTCTAGTATGTATGTTTTGCAATAACTTTAATCAATTCATCTCAGATTTTTAAAGTGGGAGAAACTCTCAAAGAAAAATGCACACATTAACATTTCACTACACCCTACTCCTGACTGACTGGAAAAGTCCTAAGTTAACAGACCTTTCTAAAGGAATTCATTCATAGAAGTGAAGACAGAAATAACTTACACATAACAAAAGCCTGTACTCCAAAGACACCACTAAACTGTATTTTCTCTGTCCTTTTCTGTTTCTTATGATTTTACCCTGCAACCCTCCTCCCCACAACTACACACTATCCATCCCTTTTTCAATTCCTTTTTCAGCTGAGGCCTAGTCAGGAATCTTTTACTCGTCTTCCCACTAAAGTATATGAGAGAGAATCAGGTCTCTCTACCTACACTGTGACTACAGCCCATGGGTTCAGAGCTTCTCTTCCTCCTTCCCCTGCAATTAACCATGATCACTGGAAAATAAGTCTTTTTTTTTTATTTTTCATTGCCTCCTGCGTTTTGAGCCTTATGTTAAATGTGGGTTACAGCTTCTTTTATTTTACAACTGTGAGCTTTCAGGTAACCTCCTGAAAGAAAAGCTGTGATTCTCAAGACTGTTGAAAGGAAAAGCTTTAAATACAGACAAAGCACTTCTGATTCTTGAATTAAATCAAAGTGTTGATGCACTTTTACCACAATTAACATGTTTCAAGCATCTTACACTAGACCACTGCATGAAAATATTTGGATGGACAAATGATTAGCTGACCATACTCACATACTTCTAAACACTGGGCCTCAATGAAGAAAAACCTGAATATTTCATCAGCCCTGCCACAAGTGAGCTCTCCCCGTTTCTCAGGTCTAAGGAGTATTATTGACAGTAGAAAATAGTAGAAACTGTATGGGAAAAGTAAATGGGCACTGCTGAGAAAAATAACGAAGAGACAGATAATACAGAAATTAAAACTCGCCTTCTTAAAGTCAACAGCAAAACTTCCATTGACTTCTGTGGCATCAGAATTTTATCCAGAAAATCTAGATTTAAAGGATAAAATAAATGAGAAATGAATAATTATTTACTAGACTCAACTTCCACAGAAGTGTTCCAGCATAAGAAAATGAGTTCAGATTTGATTACTTTCAAAGAGTCAAAATTTGGAACTCTCACACTGTTGTGAAATTGGTGCAATCACTGATGGAGGAAAGCAAGCAGCTAAAGTGAAACAATATGCTCCCACATTGCAGAGATACTCCTCTGGGTTGCATTCCTCAGAATCAGTAGATCAGTGAAGACCACATCCTCATCATGTGTGTGGACAATGTACCTGCGTCTACACAATCTCACTGGGATGCTTCATATGCTAGTAAAACTGTTTCTTTATAGACAACCGCATTTCAGCACCCTCTAGTAGCAAACTCCCTTAACAGCTTTAACATTCAAAAGCGATACTTTAAATTAAAACCATAAACCAGTAAGTAACCGGATCACATCACAGATCTCTAGTTGCATATGCTGCTCCTAAAGCCTATCACTAAAGGCTTAATAATGGATCTTTAGTACCTGAAAGGATTAGTTACTGTTTCCTGACATTTTAGATGATAGAAAAAAAAGATCTTGTTGTGTAACACTACTTTAACAACGTTCCCAGCAGAACTTGGGATAAAATCCAAGCCCAGGACTGTGAACAAGAGTAAGAAATACTTGCAAGAAGGACCTACATAAGCACAGAAACCAGTTCATTACTTGCTGCAGTCTAGTAGTGATAACTCCATCACACCTTTACTGGTCTTTACTTAGTCCATGGGCCACATACCCCAGTTTCCCTCAAGCCCTGGGTTAGATATGCAGCTGGTTAACTAGACCAAGAATCAAAGAACTCCAGAGAGAAAGGCCATCAGTGTTCTAAGACTCATACCACTGATCTCTTCCTAATTTCTCCAATAGCCTTTCCTTGAAGAGGAAGTTAAACATTGTCTAGGAAAGGTGTGTTTTATGTTGTGTTGCTGTTAGAGTTCATTTACCTTCAAATATTGCCACAAAATCCAGATAACTCAACCCTCCATCTGGGAATCCTAACTTTTCTGTCAGCAGATTAAATTGATTGTCATCCATCGGCATACCATGGTCTTCCAAGACCTGTCAGAAGAGAAATAAAATAAGATATAGATGTGCCTATTTTGTTGCTTAATACACCACCATTTTGAATAGTAAATATTTGGGGGTTTTATCCCATAGCTCACCTTGAAATCACTGTAGAAATCTCTCTTCCTTACATATACAGTAAACCACTTTCACGTAGACCTATTCCATATAACTTCAATTCTATATAGAATTGAATTGAATTTGCAGAGAGCAAAATTTGACTGTATCTTTAAGACTGACATTGTAAGCAAAAGCACTGAGTGCCAGACTAAGATTAGCTTCACCTGGAAAGTGGAAAGCACCAGAAGTGATCACTTCAGCTCATTTGGCAGACTGAGGAAATTTGGTTTTTGTAGAATTTGCTAACCCTTTTTTGCTGATCCTACAGAACCATCACAACTGATTCTTGGACAAAGAAAGCTGCAAAGTGGGCTCAGGCCCCTGAGCCATGTATAGCTACAGTGAAGCGGAAAGTAGGATTTCTTCTGGATGCTGCTCTTCAAAGCAGATCTGGCACTGCATTTGATGTAATCCATTTTGCAGGGATCTGTCAGACCATTCTGCCTCGGTCATCTTGAAGATCTGTCCCAACCATAACGATTCTATGATTCCCAGGACCCATTCTGGGGACCTCTGTCTCCATCGAACGGGTATGATATTCTGGAGGAGTAGCAGCCAGCTACATCCTCCTCTTTTTTTACCTACCGGTTGCCTGTAGAGCTGTTTTGTGGGTTCCTTCTCCCACCTCCTGGTTCCCTGAATAGATCTTTTTGCAGCCCCTTCATTCCCTTCAGCTGCTTTGTAATCCTGATTTGGGCATAACCTTTAAAACTCTCCTCACAGCTCTGTTCTGTCTTTCCAAGTGTTTCTACAGCAATTACTTTTGCTATTATATTTTAGTTAATTGTATAGATTAAAGGAAAAAAAATTCATTAAATCGATGAACAGTATAAGGAGTGTTAAAAAAAGGAAGAGAATAATTAGCAAATTATCATTCTTTTCAATTGAATGTAAAGCTTCTGGATAAGCAAGCACATTTTATGTGCAGCTGAACAAGTATTTACCCTCAGATCAAATACTTAATAGTGGTGATAAGGAGATCTGGCCATACAAATCCAGTCAAAGCTGGAGAGACTCAGTCACAATAGTAATGGGTGACTACAGCCCCAACGATTAGCACTTTCATCTAGAGACAAAAAAAAAAAAAAAAAATCCTGCCAAATTAAAGTATTAAAGCCTGAGACTAGGTCATTGCCCTGTGCTGAACAGCTCACAAAATGAATAGCTTCTGCATATTTAAAGGAAGAGGAACTGATTACCACTGTATGAGGAAATACTTGCCTACTTCTACTAGTTGGACTGGACCAACAGGTTCCAGAAAAGTAGTCCCTTTTTATAGCTATGACTGTCACATTATCCTATTTACTGTTTGAGTAACCTACGCTACTTCTGGAGCAGAAGAAGCCTCCCTAGCTGCTCTAGAGATGTGTGTGCTCTCTTCTGTGGATCAGAGTAGCACTTGATAACCCTGATACTAAGGAGGGAAATGGAGCGGACAACACATCTGCCCAGCTGCAGAGTCAGGATTTGGTCCAAGAATACTGAATACGTGCAGAACACTTAAGTTTCAGTGGGGCCCCCAAATGCTTTATAACCTACCTACCAGGACACTGTAGCGGCAGGTTTTACTACCAGCATGTTAGTACCTGGTGCTATTTGCAGTGGTCTGATATGTCCGAGACATTTGTATGAGGCTGGCAGATGTGACAAAAAGGTGCTTGTACCTGAAGCAGCGGCTGGAGTCCAGGAACAGTACCCCATAATGTCTACAGTGGTGCTAGACACCAGTTCCTGGGTACTCTTCATCTACCACTCAAACTCTATCACCTCTGAGAGACAAGTGGCTGACATGTTCATCACCCTCTGCCCTGAATTGCTGAATTGCTACAAAGGGGGTGATGAACATCTCAGCAGAATTGTCAAAGAAACTGAAGCAGTAGGAACTAAAAAGTTCCAAATTGGAATTCTGTCAGGACAATGAAGTTAAAATCCCCTTTCTCTTGCACAAGGGGTGGAGCTCTTTAAAGACCATGAGTGATGGAGAATCACTTTCAGTTTGCGTTTTATCTGAGAATGCACGTGTCCAGGCAGTTCCCCAAGACATGCAGCAGTCTGTCTCTTTTTAAGAGACATGTCCCTTTTTAAAGGATCAAAATCATCAGCAGCAGCCAGGCATAGTTCCTGGGCAGTACTCCCTCCAGCTTAACTCTGCTGACTTTGCAGGGTCCAAGACCACCACAGTGATGCGTATCTCTGGATGCAGATATGTAATGGCTTTTTATCCTTCGTGCATTGCCAAAGCTTAAGGAATGCATCATCTGTAGCATAACAAAAGAACAAAGAAATCACAAAGACTGACTGTTTGACAGCTGCTGGTATTATACAAATATCTTAAATGTGAGTTGTACACAGTCAGTGAATGCAGAGGCAACAGCAGCAGGTTGAATGAGTTCCTTCAGCCTAACAGTGACAAAAAAACATTACTGCATTAGTTGTGGTCATATATGCTATGTGCAATATGTACAATTGCTTATATACTATGTGCAATGTATGTGCAATTGCTTATATGTAATGTGACAACATTGTAAGTATTAATTGCAGTTCCAAAGGCAATGCCCCAAAGGCATGTGCCACAGATGTCAGATTCATAGTGAGAGGCTGCAGTTTAACTATGTTCTTAATAAGTTTATTATTATTAAAAATATATATAACGATAAAATATGTTCTTTATGTTTTTGTCCCCCTCTCTCCCTCCACTTCATTTCCAAACAATTCCACTGGCAGCACACAACTGCAGAAGGATATTCACTTGAGGGTAAGGAGTGCTGCAGTGTTCACAGGGCAAGGCTCTATAGTAACAGAGCCTTCGTCCTGCCATACGAAGTGGAGCACATACCTCCTGGGTCTGCGCTGAGAAGGGTAGAAAGGAAGACTACAGCTCTGTCATCTCTTATGAGTCATTACATTTGCCCCTGCACAGCAGCTGGTGAAAATATGCACAGCCTCTGGTACACGGATGGGAAGATGATGTTTACTGAATCACAGTAAAGAACAGATTGGGACAAAGTGTCCCCAGGGACCATGCAGGTTATGTTCAAAGGTACAGATCTGTTCTGACCTTTGCTGACTCCTTATCTTCCCTCAACACCTGGACAAAGGACAGAGCATGAATAGCTGTCATAACACTATTCAGCAGCAACTCTTTGCTTAAAATTAGGTAGACCAGGGAAATGTTACTACTCTCATGTCTCTTTTCTTGCCCAGTGTCAACTTTCAGCAAAGCATTTTTTATCTGAAGTGCAAAAAGAAAGAAATGTACAGCTGGGTGGCACAAGCATCACAGCTACCATTCCAAATCCACAACCTCACAAGTCCGTCCAAAGGGCAGCATGCAGAATTAGATAAGCAATCAAGGCTGTGAGGCGCCCTGGGAACAGCACTGAAAACCCTACCTCAAGAAAGACTCATATAAAATTCAAGGGGAAGTCTCAACAAGTAAAAATTAAATTATTTGAACATATTTTCATTTTTTGTAGATCCTTTTTTTGCACTGAGATATTTTACCCAAATCAGCTAATGAAGTATTCAAAGCCACCCAAAAATCCAATAAAGACAGTGGAAAATGACAATGAGGTAAAATCAACTGATCTCCAATTAGAGCTATAGAAAGTGTTTCTTCTCCTGTTGGTGACCAGCCTGGGCCCTAAAAGGCTACTAGATTCCCCCAACATGAGCAAGAACGATGGCACAAAAGCAGCCTAGCTCATGTCAGTCTTGTTCTTCACCTCACTATACCAAGTCTCTATCAGCTACTACCACACAACTACAAAGGGGGCTTAAAGACTCTGAGTTAATAAAAACAACTCTTTAAGATATGCCCACTCACTTCTCAAAAAAGGAGCACTGTGGGTTGACAGTAGATATCTAAGTCCCACCCATGTTTCTCCAGATCCAATTCACATATCCCCCTGGAAGAAGTGGAAGTCTTCAAGATGCACTGCTATCACATGATGACAATTTTTTGTCTTTTTAAAGGAAAGCAGAAATTATTTCCCACATAAAAACCTGCATGAGGCCTGTTTAGCTAATTAGTGATTGAAACAATCCTGGAAGATTTAACTCTAGCTGTGTGAATCAATACAATGCTAAGGCAATAATCATCTTTCTGGGAAAAATACAGGGCAAGGAAAAAAAAAATTCTAATATTTTCCTACCTTCCGCAAACCAACTTTAGTAATTTTCCCATTTGCTTGCTTGTTGTAGGCAAGAAAGCTGTCTTTAATAGTTGCTGCCTGTTGTAACACTTTGTCCTTCAGCTTTTCAATTACTTCATCAACAGTTCTATTCTTGGCATATTTGTTAGCTTGATCCTCAATCTGTTTCATTCTAAAATTGAAAGATTGTGCATGAAGACAAGTCACTTATTTTTTGTAGCTTCAGACACTTGATTCAGCATTAATGAGCAATACTGCTTTAATGACAAACAAGACATTGACATGGGAGAAGCTCCTTTGATGCAAAAAGATAGGTTGATCATATTAAAGCACGTGTTGGTTCCAAGGCCTGTATTATGCACTCATTTCTTAAGTATACCTTGTTTTACAGAAGAAGATAAAAGCTGAATGATACTGCTCTGAAGTATTTATTTTGCAAATGTAGATCCTATACCTTCAATCACAAGCTTAGTTAGGTCATCACACTGCATCAGCTAAGGAAACATATTTATCCTTTAATACATATTCAGTTGCCATAACATGTCATAAGTTGCGATACTTCTTATGAAAGAATTAAATGAGTCTTTTTTCAAAAGGAGAAAATGGCTCTTATGAAGTTTTCTCTCTTCCTGGGAAGGTGAAACTTCCACTTCATGGATCCCTAGTAAATCACCTCCACTTTTTTCCTTTGTGAGAATGGCCAGAATATCTCTTTCTTTCTCAGATCCTATAAGAGAGTTCACAGATAGGGACTTTATACTCTTCCTGATAAAATACCACTGCCCTCATCAGTAAGCCATTGAAGCAAGTCAAAATTACATACTTAATAACTTTTAAAGACAGAAAAGAAATTAAATTAAAGAGTATGTAATGTGTCCCACTTTTATCTATTTTACATCTGCTAGAGATTTACTATGGCTCATGAAAAGGGAAGTTAAAACAATTATTTTTGTTAAGTCTGAGAGCATGTATTACCATATAAGCAAAAGGCAGAATTATTCAACAGTCTTGTTTTTATAGATTTATTAAGTATGTTTTATAGTATTCCCTAAAATTGAAGATAACCTTAAAATTTTAACTCTCGTTCTGAAAATATGTTCATGAAAAGAGTTTTGCTTTGATGTGAGCAGCACACAGAGGATTAACTCCAAGCCTCCCAAGAGTGATCAGGACAGCAGCGATTGGTGACTCCCTCCTGAGGATGCCAGATGGACCCATCTGCTGAGGGGACCTGGTCTCCTGAGATGTTTGCTCTCTTGCCTGAATGCAGGAGGTTGCCAAAACATTACATTCCCCACCCCAGTCCATTGACCATTATATTCCTTTGCTTATCCACAAAGGTCTTGTCATGAATGACCCCGCAGAGATGAAGAAGTAACCACATTGTAAGGTGATGAATATAGATAAACTCAGCTGTTGTTTATATGATTTCTCTTAATTAAAGTTAGACACAGTGACTTGCAGGATGTCATCAGAATGACCACCTTCCTTGGCAGGGATTTTTACTTCCATGGGCTACAAGGTAAAATTAGAATCCATCTCACCAAAAAGTGAAAAGCTTTCTGTATCTACTACCTGAATAACCTAGTAAGGAAGCCTTGGATTAACATTAAGGAAAGCTGTCACAAAAACCCATAGGAAAGTATAAACTATAGCAATACAGTTGAGGGGTTAAAAATAGGTGACACTGGGTTATATATTAGTGTAATAAAAAAACAAGCAGAATAAATCAGGCCACCAAATACTGTGGTTTCGCATACATAAAAACATAAATATATTAAGAATATATATTATTTAAAAATAAATATGAAATGTGAAACAAATAATAAATATTCAATAAATACTAATGTTTACTATTGTATACTTTTAATAATACTTATAATAATGCATGTGCAATAATTATATTTTAATGCTTATAGTTTTAATATTTACTATAAATGCTAATATTAGAAAATAATTATACTTAATTAAATTCTTGTTCAAATTTTTAGTTAATTATATTAATATTTATTAATAACAAATGCATTTTTAATAAATAAACACAACATATATAAATAAATATAAGTAAATGCATATAAAAATAAAAAGCATATGGCATAAGCAACAGGAGCTAGAAGTCTTAAAATAACCTGAATTATAAATTAAATGGATAGCTCACATGACTGGAATAAGCAAAGGGTTCGTTCCTGAGGACAGGTGAGTTGAGGAAGATGATATATTGTCCTTTACATCAAGATCATTAGACAGAATCTTAGGGATCCTTAGGATTTGGTAAATTAAGCACTACTAGGAGTTCTACTCATAAAAGCCCACAGGAATGAGGGTGTCAAAATTGTGGGACACCTACTATGTCACACCTCAAGGGAAAACAGGATATGGATTTGATGCTTTAGGAGATTTGAAATTTTTTCTAAAAAAAAAAAAAGAGAGAGAGAGAGCAAAATCATCCTAGTGAAACGAGCTGGTTGTAATCAGGTGGGTAATGATGACAGCAGAATACAGGTTGCTCAGCAGATTACCAGAATGTATCAGTGAATTCTGCTGATACCACATGAAGGGAAGTCTTTCTAAATGTTATCCTAACTAACACAGAAATACTGTTTGAAAAGGTGAAGTACAACTTAGGCAAGAGTGGAATGACAGATCTCATGACCCTTGGAAGAAAGAAGGATAGAGAAACAGTAGACTTCTACCTACTCAAGTTACCAGTATCTCATATGAAATGGGTTTAAGAGCAGGTAGCGCATAAGTGAAACATGTTACCACAGTATAAGATAGTATATATGGGCAAAATCTGAATGGCCATGACAAAACATGCGATTTGATATCAAAAATATGAAGAACAATAAAAAGTCATTACATTAATGCCTCAGTAAAACAAAGGAAAATTTTGGCTTGCTAATGAACAGGAAGAGAAAACTATCGACAGATGACATTAAGGGATATGAAACACTTAAAACTTCTGTTTTAGATTGTTTTTCAATAGAGAAGTCAAATATAAGCAGGTGGCTTGAACAAAGAATACTAACAACAAATAAGGAAAGAAAGAAATCAGAATACTGCTCTTTTTATTCAAATTTGTATTTAAAGAAATGGCTAAAATGGTCTCAGATTTGATACAAAACTTCCAGAATTATGCAGAAAAGCAAATACACTACCTACGTTAAAAAAAGGGGGTGGGGGGTGGGCAGGAGAAGAACTAGAGAGTTACTGACATATTTCTAAGAAATCTATTCTTGCTTTCAGGCAGTAATTACACAGTCACAAAGAGTTCAAAGCGTGTTAAGAGACACAAGAGCCACTAGGGATTCTAGAGATCTCTCTTGATTTCAGACGAGCTTATATTTTAAATAGTACTCCCCTCCAACCTGCACCACTTTTACCTCACTATCCTAAGGAAACAAGAATAATGCAATCCATCTTTTAATCCATGTGCCTGTCAGCCTTCCCCCTGGAATTGGATACATCTACCAATTTCAGTCAAAACTGAGGTGGGTAGGAGTCTTAAGATATGCATGCTAGCAAGCTTTGTGGAACTGATGGTAGGAAAGGAGAGAGACTCCAAGCTGGGAAGGCCGGGGAGGCTCACGCCATTATCTGTTCCGTTCGTTAGCTGCCAGCCAAGCAATCAGCATATGTGTTTCCCTGGGCTAACCACCTGCCGTCTCTTGCCCAGCTGCCACCTTGAAGTATTCAGTGAAAAGCAGCATTTTTCTACCTTTAAATAATAATCTGCATGTACATTTGCCTGGTGCCAAACCCCACTCCCTGCACATTATCATCCTGCTGGAGTGAATCTCTAAGTTCTTCACTTAAAGGTTAATGACTGCCGAGCAACTGTAACACACCAGCCCTGCATGCCATAATGCTTGCTGGTGGTATGGAAAGTGCTCAGATTGTGGCTCAGCAGAAATCCGGGACAGGAGTATCTATTAATGAGGCTAATGAATGTATTCTCAGTTTGGTGTACTGTGTCCTGTTGACAGCAAGGTGATCTATTTAGGTGCTTCATCTGCATCTTTTATCTGGACAGCTCTCTGCTCTGACAGTCTTCCAGCAGAAGTGGCATTGGACCTCTCCATAAAACCACCTCAGGAAATCTCAGAAAAATCTGTTCCTATCAATAGGAGAATAGATCTCTCAACCTCCAGGACAGGAGGGACAATCTCTCAGCTTGCAGAAAACAGCTGGATTTCCTGGTTAAGTGTAACTCCAGTTCTACTTTGGGGATGACCTTGGAACAGAACTGCGAGAACATCCCATTCTCAAAAGCATTACATAGTGAGAGCTGAAGTCTTGACTATCTCCTGGCGTCTTTCAAAAGTGAATTAGGAAAGACTTCCAGAGACAGTCAGCTAAAAAACCATAAAGATTACCCATTGCAAACTGTTGATCCTAAATGACCACTTGGATAAGAAAGAGTCCAGACTTACTTTCCTGGAGTCTTCCTCTTCCATTACTAATCATGATTTCTTATAATTTGGTAGATGAAAGTCACCTAACATGAACAGTGTGACAAGGAGAGAAGTAATATTAAGATTAGCTGGGTGCCAAAGATTTTTGTGAGCAGTTTCAGGAAGAGGGCAGAAGCCTTCAATTCTGGTATAAAAGGTGCTGATTCCAGAATTGCTTTGGCCAAGCTGGAGTGATCAGATTTGTCAATGCCACCCTCAGACAAGATCAAGAGGAATGGAAGAGAAGGTGTAAGCTAATGCTCATACATACAGAAGGAGGAACTCAGATCTGCAACAGATTCAAGACACTGACCAATCCAGGGACCAAAAATCCAAAGTTTCTGTTTTAAATTCTTAAAAATGCCCATGTCTGATGTGAAAAGATCCAACTTGGTATGTTCCCAGTACATTTGCCAGCTTTCTGCACAAGGGATTGACTCAGTTCCGCGCTGTCCTGACAAGCTAAAGTGATTCAAGCCATCTACCGAAGAACTGATGCCACATGAACTGCTGACACATTGTCAGGCAATAGCTTCAAATAGTTGGCCATTTCTCAACAGGCCATGACTGACAGCACAATATAAAGTAGTTCATGTCCTCTCAGCAAAAAGCCACTTTGGCAAGAGGGTAAAGGCAAATTACTGCCTTCTTTAAAATATCCTAAAGGCTCCTAATCTTCCCAAGACCCCAGAGAGGGAGGGAAGGATGTCCCAGTGACTGAGAGGCATTATAGCATAGGTAGTATGCTTCTCCTCTATTTTGGCTTGCTATAGCAGAATTTGGCAAAGGACAAGAAGTGGACTCTGGTGAGTGTGAGCTGTCCTTCTGCAAGGTCCTCACCAAATCTGCTGATGGATTCTTCATATTGCCAATTCAAATGTCAAATAGCCATTGCCAATTACTTGCTGTTAATGACAGAACCATGAAAGTCATGGTAGGCCTATAACCTACTATGCGAGGGTGCTGCTGAAGGCTGCATTAAGTGTAGTCCTGAAACTGGTATTTGGGGTCAGAGTTCCAATGTCATTGTTTATTGGTGTCCTTACAGCACTCATGTTTCTTTTAGAAGTGTATAGAGGCCCCAAGGCAAAGCTCTGAGACAACAAAATGGAGACAACAGAAACGGGCTTTTTGAGCCATAGGAATAAGCTGTGAGTTCTGAGGACAGACAACCTCTAGAGCTTCTTTGAAAGGGATTCAAACACAGACGTAGGAAGTACAAAAAGACCAGAGAGTTGAAGAGGGAGGAATCTGGGGCAAGGTACATCGCTTACAGAATTTCTGACTTCAGATCCCCCCTCTCTTGAGAGCTGTTGACAGGAATGGGAGCTTTGCACATAGCATTCTCTTCTTTGTGAAATACCACCCTCAAAATGAGGCAAGACAGGAACAGTGTAGCCAGCAGGACCAGGGAAGTGATTATCTCCCTGTATTTGACACTGGTGAGGTCACACTTTGAATACTATGTTCAGTTTTGGGTCCCTCACCACAAGAAAGACGTGGTGCTGGAGTGTGTCCAGAGAAGGACAACAAAGCTGGTGAAGGGGCTGGAGCACAGACCTTATGAGGAGCGGATGAGAGAGCTGGGGTTATTTAGTGTGGAAAAGAGGAGGCTCAGGGGAGACCTTATCAACTCTCTACAGCTGCCTGAAAGGAGGCTGTAGTGAGGAGGGTGTCGATCTCTTCTCTAGAATAACTAGCACTAGGACAAGAAGAAACGGCCTCAAGTTGTGCTGAGGAGGTTCAGATTGGGTATTAAGAAGAATTTTTACACGGAAAGAATGCTGAAGCCTTGGAACAGGCTGTCCAGGGAAGTGGTGGAGTCACTGTCCCTGGCAGTGCTCAAGATACGTGTAGATGAGGCACTTAGGGACATGGTTTAGCAGGCAGAGTGTTGAAGGGCTTATAGTTGGAATCAATGATCTTGAAGGTCTTTTCCAAGCATAATCATTCTATGATTCTATGATTCTATGCCTCCTTGAACATGCCTACATGGACTCCCTAACTCTAATTGTAACTGCAACTGTAACTCTAACCCTAAATATAATGCCAACATTAACCCTAGCCCAGTCCTCCAGTACCAGGGTTAAATATTATCTGGCCTCAAGTGAAAATACATGTGTTCTGAGTCTGAGTATGCATGTGGATTTCCATACGAAATTAGAAAAAAATGTATTTTTGAGGGAAGCAAAGCCCATTCCTTTAAAAGAGAAGCACTTCTTACCCCCCTCTCCTCCCCTGGGCTTACACAGGAATTTCCATACATTAAAAGGTAAGAAGGGGAAGGAATCAGTGGTTCATGTATCTTTGTAACCTGGTGCAAAGTATCCATGATGCTGATTCAACTGGAAGCTGTGGTGATGGCCTGCAGGAGTGACAGACAGTAGATGGAGCAGAGTTCCCACTCCTCTGGGAATGTTCAAATCCAGCTCCTGAGCAATGAGCTCCTGAGCAATGAGTGGTTCTACAGAGGATCACAACCTTACATTTCAGATGTTATCTAGAGCGCAAAACTTGAACTCTTGAATGATGCAGTGAGATAGATACAGTTCTTGTGGATCCTGTAAAGCCAAGAGCTCAACCATTTTTGCCTGAATCTGAGAATCTTTAATGAATGATCCATACATATTTGCACTCCTGATGCAGTGCTTTGAGTGTTGTACAGTTTTGAATAGATCTCTGTGAAATGAGACATAAGCCTAGGACAGTACTTCCTATTAAACAAACAGTATGTATTCTCAGTCTTTCTGAAAGTATCTTTTCTATATATATTTTATTATATTGAAATCTGTATAAATAGCATACCTTTTTGAAGGATCTGTTTGCCTTTTTTCTTCTCTTTGTTGGCTTTCCTTTGATATATGTGAGCCGACACCATTTAAGTCATCAGAAGGAACATCAATCTTTAAGCTATCCAAAAGCATATTGTAAAAGATCCCACCAGAAGAATTATCCTGATATTTATAGCATAACCTGGATAAAATAAGAATTTAAAATAACTTGGGAGATTGGGAACAATGTATAATACAAATGTCTTTCTTAAGACGAAGATGATCTCAGGAATACATTTGCTTTCCATATACAGCTAAGAACATTATTCAAAAGGCTTTCTTTAGGCTTTGGAAACTAGCCTTCCTGGACTCCTTTGGTAGCCTACAGAGAAATTAGGAACCAGCTTAAACACTGAATGATTATATAGAGGAGCTCCATTGACTCTAGAAGGAGCCTAAGGAGACAAGTCTCTCCTATCTCTCATTAGCCTTAGTGAATACTCCGCATCATTAACACTTGGATTATATAGTGGTCAATTGGAAGAGATTTGTCTCACCTGACACTGGCCTCTCAAATTTGGATGCAACAGTGGAAGAAGTAGGTGAGAACACAGCTACTGCACGACTATACCTGACAGAAAGCATGAATGAAAGCCGCTGTTTACCATAACTTGCAGTCTGGCATATAAATGTAAAATTAAATCACTTGCAGCTTAAATTAATACTGCTGGCTGTCAACCCTAGCAGCCCAGGAGCAGACTTGCTGTCTGTACAGTCCCTCTGTTACACTGAAGGTAACTTCCAGCAGGGTGTTTGAGCGAGTAGCTCTCTGGGCCAGTTAAATTACCGCCTTAAATCACTCCGGTATAAATTAGCAGAACTCATGAATCAGAGCCCTTTTCATCACCGTGTCACTGCTTCACGGAGCAGCTCAGCCTTCCAAGATTTCACTCATGCTCATAAAGCTTCTGGGCATTCCTGGACAAAAGTAGAAAGCTCCTGTACTTGTACTGAGGAAGCAAAGCATTCACTATACTCAGCTCACCCCTAGTGCCCATTCTATTTAGACTGCCATTAAAAAATACCTTAAAAAATATTTGGAACTTAACACCTATGCCTTCTTTCTGAAATAAATAAAAAGAATAAATAAATAAATAAAAGCAAGGTTCCATTTCTTTTGAGAAGTCTAATCCATGACATACACACTGCAGAGTGTCAGAGAGATGAAAAAGACAGGAAAGAATCTCCATTTCTGAGTGTGTGCAAGCCCTGCTCAGTTAAAACAAGTGTAGCCTTCACACAGAAAATGTCTGTGAACATCATAGCGCAACATCTGTTTTGTGAGTATAATCCATAAAAGGCTTCCAAATGCCCTTAAAAAGTGTTCTCCAGTCTGAATGTCATTTCACAGGAAGCCATCTGGGACAAGCCAGTTATTCTGCTGCAGCGACAGCAGTATTGTCCTCAAGTGCCTCAGGATGAGTCACATCAATGCAAAAGTTCAATTACAGCAGAAGCCCCTCCAAAGCTGAGGTATCATTTCAAATAAATAGGACTGATGTAGCTTAACCACTGGAATTCAGAATGTAATTCAGTCACTTCATCACGTTTTGCTCCAAAACCCTGCATCCCTAAAAGCACCTGTGTTAAATCCCCAGTCTGGAATGTCATAACATTCCCAGCACAAATGTGACAGTCTTAACCCTGTAAGTGTGCATTTAAAAGAGTCAATTACATCTTCTTTACTTATTATTTTAAAATACAGCATTTTAAATGTGGCATCTCTCACCACTTTAGAGCAGTGAACGAACAGTGCCATCCACTGTTTCTCTGTATAATCCACACTATTTTCCTAGGGTAGTTTTAAATAAGGTTTGACATAAGAATTAGCACCATGAGAAAAAAAGTACAGATCAATAAAAATGATGTGAGTAAAAAAACATTTTTAAGGAATCAGCTATATCACTGAATGGTAACTTTAAAAATAGATTATCACCAAGTGGATATTTTCAAAACACCTCTTTAGCTGTGACTGAGCCATTCTAATTTAATTAGCTAATTTTTACTCATTTATTTTAACACTAAACATTTTTCCAGTCGACTATTAAAATGTTGTGTACAAATCCCCACTTCATCTTATTAAAATAATTAAATTTTATCCTCCAAATGGTCATCTTCTCTCTTGAACATGGTCCTGTATATGGTCTTGCTAAGAGCAGGGTTTTTTAGAAATGTTTACTACAGAAGAACTAATACAGTGTGAATAAGACTCTGTTTTCATGGACTGAACATGGTCGATAGAAGATTATGTAGCAATTGATGTCCCTGAATGTCTTTGACAATGGAATTCAAACCTTATCTTCTAGATGCATTTTTAAAATGCTGCTCTTATCAGAAGATTACAAGCTCATCACATCCACAGGGAAACATGCCTGGTTTTGAGAAACACACATTGCTGCATTGTTCAGCAGTACTGCAGTTCGACAGTGCTCAATATTCACTACAATAGGAAACCTGAAAGACTTTTATACACACTTCTGCGGCTTTGCTGGAACACAACCTGAGTTGCTAGACTTGGTGAGGCTGATTGCACAGGATTTATTTTGCATCGTTTTAAATCAAAGCCAAAATAGCCATTGACCACAACGATGAATGAATTAAACCCTCAAAAAGAGCTTCTCATTGCCTCTTCCCCTACATTATTTTTCTTACGGTGAACGCTTAGAATTTCAAGTAAAGGCCACTTTAGAATTCAAAGTGCCAGCAATTCCTGACTTCCCTGTCAGTAGAGATCTTTCTTTGACACAAATAATGGTAGAAACATTATTTAGAAAATCGGAAAACTGCTGAGTCCCAGGTAATTCAAAGGATAATTACTTGTTCATGATCAATGACCAGTGATTATATAGTATACAACACAGAGCTATAAAACTGACAGATGATAAAAGCATATAGTTATAACACACCATGCAGGGAACACGACTTTTATGAACCCAGTATATAACACACAAAGTTTTCTCTAAGATATATACAGAAAGAAAAATGCATACAGTGGAATTGGTTTTACTGATCATGCTCATGCTCATTCATATTTCAGGATCAAAAATTATTTTCCAAAAGCCATTTCCTATCGATGCTGTTATGTTTGCTCCTCACTCACAATGATCAGCAAGCCATTGGGTTATGCGAGTCAGGCTTGAATTGATTTCTTCGATTTTCCTATTATGTTATCAAAGGTAGGAAAGAACTCCACAGCTTTCTGAAAGTGAATGAGTGTAAACAGCGAAGGCTAGAGTCTGCGGGAGAGCAGATTAGACCGGATTATAACCTAAATGAATTGCTATTGCCATAAACACTTAATGCTGTTCCCTCCTCTTTGGACATAGATATTTTGACTGCATGTTCCCCATGTTCTTCAATTTGGCATTCTGCTGATATTCAAATGAGATTTCATGTTGGCAGTGCTAAAATTCATCTCCTTGTTCATTACAACAATAATCTATTGAGTAAAAATACAATATTAATTCAATTTTTATTACATTCTTGGAAATGCTGAGTAATATTTGATAATGGCTTGGATCTCCACTACATCAGTTGTTCTTTTGTAGAAAAAGACTTGTCTTACATTTAAAATGCTCAATTATGTCAAACTCATGAGAGTTTCCAACACAGAATATTCATGTAAATAAATAAGGAATTTACCATAACATGATCATATATGGAATGCAGCATCTCTTTCACTGCTTTTTCTTTTCTATAAGCTTAAGGGAAACCAAAATCCTAACTACTGCATCAATAGTTACCAATTCAAAGACAGGAAGAAATACATAGCAAGAAAAGAAGTTATACTAAATCTGTTACAACTCACATAGCATCAACCTACCTCATAAATTGTTGGTCTGACAAACAGGGACAATATATCTGTAGAATTTTTCTTAGATGACTTCTGCTAATAATGCCTGTACATTTAGGATCATAGAATTGCAAAGTCGTATGAAAATCTTTCCAGTTTTCTGTAATTTTATCTGTAAGGATCTCCGCCACCTAAAAAACCAAATGAATTAGTAAAGGGGAAGACAAGTGAATCCCTGGAGTTAAACTATGATAGCGCTACTACGTGATAAAAATGTACTAAAATGGCAAACAATGATACAAGATCAACATCCACTGAAATTGGACCATGTTATTACCTACAATATTCTACACTGCAATAACAGAAGCAGTCTTCTTAATTGGTTTGTTCCATTAAGCCATTTATGACCCACCTAATTTAAAACAAAGTTATATTCAATTAAAACAATTTTAGCTTACTAATTTCAAAGCAAGATACAACATCCGGCAGCACATTCACTCACCAACACTTATCTTGGAAAATGTTTGTTCTGAAATCTGAATGAAAAGTGACTAAGAAAAAGTGTATCTCACTTCACAGACCTGCTCCTTTAAGCAACTCAAGAGTCATGTCTACCAATTGATAACATCACAGTCTTTTTATTGTGTTTTTCCCCTCAGTCCTGTAAAACAAATTCACTAGGACTGAATGAGTTGCAAATGGCACTCATCTTACTCGGGGCATAATTTGAAGGCAATAGACTTGCACAGAGGATAATAATGACAAAATCCGGCTTGCTGAACCTGCTTCAGGAGCTGTCTGCAGCATTAGCAGTTAGAATAAAAGTGTCTTTTCACTTGTAAATTGAGTACATTAAAAACAGGAGCGTCTGATAAGAAACAAACACAGAATCTCAATTTGACAGAGAATCTCCGCACAACTGCAGGTCTGACTGAGCGCTGTGCTACGCTGAACCTATGGTGAGAAGAAGGAGGTGGAGGTTTGTGTTGTTTTAGTACCCTCTGGCTGAGGGCCCAGATTGTTTACAGGTTCTGGTTCTTCCCATTCCTCCTTTTAGGTGTCCTCTGACTGAACTGTTTCCCAAAGGAATAATAAAAAGGCAGAGATTTCTGGAAAAAAATGTCTTATTTTATTTGCAAAACCTATTATCTGCCTCTTCCAGAGAATGAGCCATGTTGATGGAGCTGGCATCACTACTCAGGACACCACTGGAAAGGATTCCTGGACACTCAGGCTGCCTTGTAGCTGTTTTCTATCAAGAGATGGCTGCAAACTAGCCACAGAGTCCATAGTTCACCTACTCCTTAGAGCAGAATCACTCTCCAAGTGTGAAATGACACCCACCAAGCTCGCATCATGCACAGCCACTGTCTCACTCCTAGTGGTATTTCATGCCATGGTGACCGTGATCTATAAGGCTTAGCATTTCCTTTACCTGCATTCTTTCATGCTATCATTTACTTCATTTTGGATTTTTATTTAAAATGGTAAGAATGGTCTTTTTTTTTGTGACAATCTCTAATAACGAACCTAACCAGCTCGATTTAAGCTCAACTTAGCATGCATATCAGCTGTATACATTGATGTAGTCAGTATTTGTACTTTCCCCAACATATCAATATCATAACTATTAAAGTTTATCCCAGAATTTCACTCAGACCATTATCCTCCTCAAAACAGCCGGAAGGGACTTGAGCTGCTGCATCAAATGTAGCTATTGTTGGAGCCATCAGAAAGGAATGCAGGCTATTCCAGTTAGGAACATCAAAGTATTTCAAAGCAGTGCACACTATTCAGGACTGAATAAGAATCGGATCTTTTTGTGCATCTAGCATCTCTCTTGACATGGCTAGACCCCTTTGATATCTCTCAAAAACACTAGTCAGCCTAGCTAAGACAAAAGCTAAACCCAGAATTAGTCAGATGACATATTAATGCAAACATAAAAGAGATTTGATATGGAAAATTATGAACAGGTTCTTAATACTAGGAAGCAGATATGCAAATAGGAGCTTAAGTTACTTCTTAGTAGAATTCAGTAAGCAAAAATGTATTGGCAATATTGTCTCTGTCTAAGGAAGCAGATCTAGTAAACAGAAGTTTCGACTGCAGGATTCAGCATATAACCTATCTGTACACATGGTAAATAGCTTTAGAGGAAGGTTTTAAAAGAAGACTACAAATTCAGAAGATATCAAAGCTGTACCCAGGAAAATATGCAATCTCTGTGTAGCATACTGCATATATTTTGAACCAATGTGTTATTATAAAAATATGTAAAAAAAACCCAGATAAAACAAGAAACAGCTCTTTTGCAGAAAGGAAAACAGATTTGATACCCTAAAGCTATGAAATATTACTACTGCCCCTCTGCTGCTGTACACATTTAAGCATGGCAGTGATTCTACAGGAGTTTTCAAAATCTCCAATAGCCACAGGATTGATGCTTTTGAATAATGCTTTCCAACCAATGCTTCAGAAGAAAAGAGTCTAGAAGTGGTCATTATGAAGATTTACATTGCTGGAAAGTATGTGAACGCACTTACTTAGATGAAGATGCTACATAGAGGATAACATTTTACTAAAATATATTCTAGCACTTCGCTGCAGCCATTGTAAACTAGGCTAACTTAAAGGAATTAAAAAAGAAACACTTACTGGACACTCTTTTTCTTCAACCAAGTCTAAAAATTTATGATAGTCAAGATATCCAGTCTGTTCTGGATCCATTATCTGGATCAGCTCTTGGAAATCTTTGTTTTTTATTTGAAGTAAGAAGTAATATAAAATGCGACGAAGCTCATCTCTGGTGATCTTTCCATCTCGTTTCTAAGACCCCCCCAAAAAAAAAAGAAAAAAAAATACATATGTATGCATATATAAGAGCAAACAAACATACTAGAGCAAGTCTGATTTTAACATGTTATTCTGCATCTCTAAATCATCCTACCCTACAATAACTCAGAGCTCTGTAACTTTTCCAGTAGCCTGCATATTTTGAATCTAGTACTTCTACTCCCGTTCCCAGTGAATATACAACTGGAACACTTATTGGATGGAACACTAAACCTATGGAAATGAAACTTCAATGACCTTGCAAAAGGTCATTGCGAAAGATTATGCAGTTTGCTGTGCCACAGGAGAGTGGATATGTAAACTGGCTTTTGACAGACCTCACATTCAGGTCAGTTTATTGACCACATTTCATTCCTTATTTGCTCTGTACATATCAAGTTGTGTCTGACTGAAAAAGCTTGCTGTGTCTGAGGGGAGTCAACTCAGGTGTCTCTCTTTTTCTGCTTCCAGAAAAGCTGGCCCTACTGTATGGGTGCTTGCTTTCTCCAGGGACTATACTATACACAAATTTATTATTAAGAACTCTGTTGCCAACCCCTCTTCCCTGCATGACAGTAAACTATGAATTAACAATTACTGCAGTCACATTGCTGATCCTTCAGAAAGGCAATATAAGGAGTTTGTGCCACATATACCTAGGTTAGACTTCTGAAGGTGGACAAGTTTTTTTCCCCACTTCTACATCACTAAAGGATTTTGTGAAATTAAAAGGCAGAAGTTGCTTTGCTACCATTCACGAAGTTGCTGCTACCACATACTCCATCCATGGCCTTGATGAAGAATACCTTAGTCCATCAAATGATGTCTGTAGCAATATCTTAAATACCTCAGCAGGTTCGTAAATGGCACCTGACCCTGGGTTTACCGGTATTTGAAGCACATTCCTCTATGCCAGCATTTTCTTCATGGTTAGCTTCAGAAGACAACAGCAAACATCTTGAGTGCAGCTTTTCCAAGGGCTGCACTTTTCAGCTGTGGTCCACAACCGTGATGGCTTATACAGTCAGAGTGAATACTCTGCAAAGACTTGGGTTATTAGAGAGCTCTCAGGTAAAGGTTCAATGATAAGAACATGCTGAGCCTTGAGAAATTCTAACTGTTGGCACATTCATCAAATCTTTTGAGATTGACTGTCCTAGGACTTTCCTTTTCTTTTTAGTGTATTTCCTTTACCTCTTGATATGCATCCTTTGCATCTGCTTTACTGCTAGGTTAGGTCTCTCAGCACGCTCTACTTGGCTAGCAAGGGTGAATTAGTTAATTAGTTTTTAGGGGGAATCTGTATGTTTGGCTTGATGCCCTATCATACCGTCATGCCAATGGGTTCCCGTTTAGGCTGTAAGGTAATGGATGTGTTCATGAAACAAATCAAGGAATCTTTATGTTGCTGCACTTAAGGCATAGCTTTTCTCTCACTTCTCACAGCAAGTAATACCCATAATTTATATGGGAGAGCTTAAATATGCGTTTGCACCAATTCTTTCTTATGACTATCATTGGATCTATTGAATTTTAAAATTTCCTATTTGTTCTTGGACTTTTCTGGGACTTTTTTTGGGGTTTGTTTCTTTATTTTCTCTAAAGAAACCTGAAGAAGAATAATGTGGAGAAAGAAGAAGAAAGAGTGGAATAAAGGCTTCAGAACAATAAAAGGAAAATTAGGAGTAAATAGTTCCTCCAGCGATTCGGTTTCTGGCTAAGCACTAGACAAATATCTTTCTCTTCATAAAATTCACTCTAAGAAAATTCTGTTTCCCTTTAGTCCCCCACCGAGATCCAGAGTGGCAGTAATAATACAGAGGATGAACAATTATTTACTTCATCAGCTGGTCTGGGAAATACTTTAAAGTTCTGCAATCAAAAAATAATGGTCTTGTGAAACTACTATATGCTATTTGAATTTTCTTTAGAGACTGTTGTCACTGCATTAAATCATATGGAAACAAAACCTGATAATATACCTTCCTTGCCCAGTAAATAAGTTAGGGAAGGCGGAACTGAAGTTACAAAGATAGTCTGCATATCACAAGAAACAAATGTACACAGTGACAATGTCTAACCCATGGAATATCTGTTACAATGAAAAGAAATCACATTCTGTTCAAAGGTTAAGTAAGACAGGCAAGGTGTACATGTATATTAAAGCCTAGTATATACTATATCAGTCTTTCTGAGTAGATTATATTTGCTTATTTGGCCACCTTTCAAATTTTAATTTTATTCGTTTAAAATGATATCACTACCTCATACAAGCCAATCTGTCATAAGTAACATCCATGGGCTGCACTGATTTACTCCAACAACAAAAAATCATGATATCATGCATAAATTCAGACCATTCTTACATATATTCCTATCAGTGCCAGAGACCCCAGATGTTAAGGATAAAGTGGTTCTGTTTTCAGCCTGTCTTTCCTTTCCACTACCTCAAGAACCACTAGCTCAAATTTTAACAAATGCCTTCGTTAAAATTTCATTCAGTAATGCCCCTATCCAGCAAACCACTTATAATCATGCAGTGAAGTGCCTTGTTGAATCATGGGCTGAATGCTGTAGGTGTTGTTGTTATCTACTGCAGTATATGAAACTGATTTCTTTTTTTTATAAATTGCTAGGTGAATTCTTTCTTCTTGTGGTCATATATATATGTACATAAATAAAATACTGCAAAGCTAAAGAGAATAGTTTTTATGCAATTATATTAGAAAGGAACTGTGATATATCATCTATATAAAGCCATCTGATAAAAAAAATGCCAACCGTACTTCTAAAGATATGCCCAGTGCTCATTCTGCTTGTGTCAACCAGACTGAAAGCTTTAATTCTTTAGTCTATTACTTGCTCATTCAATTCCGAAATACAGAACTTAAGAAGTGCAATTTAAGAAGTGCAATACGTAGCAAATCAAAGTAATGAAAAAATCCATCTGTCCACTAAAGGCACAATCACACAATCCCATGTACAGCACATATATATCATGACATTCCATCAGAAATGACAGGGAGGCATTTTAACAGAGTTCAGTACATCATGAAGGCTACAGAACTGGTAAGGATAGACAGTTCTTTATTAAAAGTCCACATTCCAGCACTAGACATGAAAAGGGAATTCAAAATCCACAAAAAAATATCATATGAAGATGCTTCTGAAAACAGAGGGACCTATGCAATTGTATCCTCAGTAGTGTGCCGGTGTCACACATACATTACCGTCTACCTATCAGATCACACACTGCAAAACATTTACAGATACAGATACTATCAAATGACAGCACTTTCTGTTTATATTACATTATATAGGCCTAAAATAATTATGCCATAGTTCTGATTCTAATTCATACTGATTTTATCCTTTCAGCAAAACAGATTTATTTGGAGTTTCTATGTGCACTCTGAGACCAGGAGCATATATATTGCTAAACAACGTATTTTGACATCCACATTTAGGAAATCTCCCTTCTTTTTCAAATTATTAATCTCAAATTCAAATATAGTCTTACTCTGCAAATATTTATGCCTATCTTTAACTTAAATGTCGGTACAACCAATGGGACTCCTTTACCATGTAATGTACTAGAACAAGCAACCATGTGCCTTTAAATCTTTTACAGCTGTGGGAACATTAGAGTTTTTCTGATGCCAGGTTTCAGCACTGGACAGAAAACAGCTTAGTTTCCCTTATGAATTTCACACAATTAAGGACTTCAGTTAGGAAACTTTCCAATATTACTTGAATTCTTTGCCTTGACATGAAAACACATACTTCACATAAAATCAAGAACAAGCATTCACTTAAAAAGAACACAGCAGACTCCAGGAGTTGCCTTTCCATTTGCAAATGCACTCCACATAGTGGAATGTATGAAAATAACAGTATTTGGCAATAATAATGATTAAAATTAATAAAATTAACTAAAGCCAAAAACGTCCAGTATGTATACTTAGTACTGCCTACCCCAATTACTAATATTTTTATGTTGTTATCCCTGTGTTTCAGACTTTATGGGAAACCTTTTTTGAAAAAGAGGCTAGAGAGTTTGTATTAATTCCTTGAAATTAAAAAACTTGTGTAACAACTTGTTTTTTTTTCAAAGATTACATTTTTACAGTAAACTACAAAACATCACGACATTCACAATAGAACATCAAAGGATACTTCACTTATCCTTTTGCAAAATCTGACTCACCATGTTAGAGTCAAATTAGTAAATCTAGTGACAGGTACATTACACATGTAGGCTGTATATAAGAAAGCACTGGTTTTAGGTTAAGACTTGGATATGGAGGAACAGGTAGGGACCAGCAGCATTTTAGACTCCAACAGATCAAGACTGATTCAGACAAAAATCAGTTGGAAGAAGAAACTAGCAGGCACTTGCTGGCAGGCTGGGCAGCAATGTCATAAAAAATCACAAGCCTGCAATATAACCCTATTAAAACTTTTAGATAAGAACATAAATTTACTTTAACTCTGGAACAGAAGAAGTTTAAGCTCAATCTATTTCTGTTTCCTGAAATAAAAGAGCAAGCAACTTTATTAACTCTGAAACCTGGGGAAATTGCTTTGCTTCGCTGATGTTTTTGTAATAGTAGCTGAAAACCCTCTTAAACAGCTTTATAAACATTTAGGAATGTTCCAAATTTATACACATTAATGTGTATAAATTAATGTTCCAAATTTATACACATTAAATGATGAGATCATTGGTGAGATCACTGCACTGTTGAACCACTGCACAGAGCGGCTGAGCAGGAGAAAACTCATTTGCTAAATGATGCTATATGGATCTTACTGTGACAAGGAAATTTGCCATCCAGGAAGAACATCGCTCCGATGTTCACATGACACCAGAAATTCTCCATAAATTCAGCAAAAAGTGTCAAAGGCAGTAGGCACCACATTTCATCTTACTGATATGGAAATCAGCACTCCTGGGAGCTACCACACTTCACAAGAGACCACAAGAGGTGAGGACAAGAGGAGATTCACTTGAGCCCCAAGATGGGTTGCCCTGAGCAGGAGAGAAGGAATGTGGCGGCAGGTTTGGAGATGAACTCCTGCATAATCAGGACATGATGCCCCTGGCAGAGACAACCACCAGCACCAGGTAACATGGAGATGGCAAGAGCCCCCATCTCACACATCTGAATCCCCCTCCCTTGGTGCTGCCAGCCAATAATCCAGCTATCAAACAGATGTGATAGATAAACCAAATAACAGAAAACTCCAAATGCAGTTGTAGGTAACAGTCCACTCTCCATAGGCCTATTTCCATTGAGGTCTTGCAGGAGGTAATTTTCAGCCCTTTGTTATGCATCTTTCTATGCATACCTAGTACATATAGATGTGTGTGTGTGTGTGTTAACAGGGTAAACACAACTCTACGCACGTGCGCACACACACACGCATATATAAACATGTTTATATTCAAATAACCTGAAAAAAAATCTAAAATACATCAGATAGCCAAAGACAAATGAAATAGTAAATAACACTAGAACAGCACAATAGAAGAAAACACTAGCACAGCACAATTATTTGGGAATATAACTACAAGCAGAAAAAAAGCTTTCTAGTAAAGTCCTACATTGAGAAATGGCAAAGGAACAGCAGCATTGATGAGGAATCTTACTTACAAGAACAGTAACTGAAAGACTGCAGGCCATGATAGATAATCAAAACATAAAGAAATTGCCAGTTTTTATGAATTCCATAGATAAATTGGCTAAGGGATTGAGGCAATCTTTGGATGTATAAACAGGGGAAAATGTAGCCACATCTGGGAAGTTATTTATTTTTCTGATACCAGTGCAACTTCTCCAAAAACACCATTTCTCATTTCTGGCATAATATTTAATGAAATACTAGCAGGGGTTCAAAAGGGAGTCCCAGGGATAATTAAAGAACTGGCTAACACGATTTCTAGTGAAATTCTAAGAGGTCAATAATTTTTGTTTATCAGAGAGGCTGTTACAGAATATTTAGTCCCAGTTTGCACATATCTAAGTTAAAAAAAAAAAAAAAAAACGAATATGGACTCTGAGGAAACACAACACAAAACATGAGCTGGCAGCTATCAGATTACTTCAGAGCATATATAAGAGATGAATGACTGGTTGTGAGAGTAATTAACCAAGGCAACATCTAAAAATAATTGTTCTTACTTTGTCAAGCATCAGGAATGCCTGTTTTAGAGAGGGATAAACGTCTTGGATGTATCTGCGCAACTTCTGAAGAACAGTGTCACCACAGAAAGTTTCATCTCCTCCTCTAACTGGACCTACTCTGTAATAGGGAGAAGACAGACTTCACTACTTTCATCTCTCACCCTCTCCCGCTCACTGTGTTCTTCTTAGAGCAGAAAGAATAAATCACCTCATTAAGACTCAAGGTTTGATAGGATAAAAAGAGTGTCCACTTAGAGAAAGCAATGCCAAAAGATGATTTAACTCAATTTAATCAAGGGTGATCATTCAGTGAATACATTTCTCTCATTTTCAATGAACAGGTATACCACAAGTTACACAGACTAACACAAAAAAAGGAACTGCCAACTTACTTATATTTTTTCCTCAGGGGAATTGTCTGTCTGTTTTCAAAGGCATTCCCAGGATCATGAACTTTTTCTAAAAACTGTTGCCAAGCAATTTTACCTGTGGCTTTCAATCCAAACCTGATTAAAAAAAAAAGGAAAAAAAAAAGATTTGAGCTAATTTTTAATGGTTTTCTTTTAAAACACTGTATTTTCATAGAAGAACTGTAAATTACAACATTGTAACTTCATTATAACATCAATGTGTGCAACATTCATAATTACAGCAAGCTTCCATAGCTTTTTTTTGTTACTAAATATGTAAACTGAGCCAACTTATTTTCTGAATTCCACATGTCTGGCTGGGGAAGAACTAGACCCTAAGCGAGAATTCATCTAACTAAGGGTATGCATCTGCACCTGAGTGAATCCCTCTAAGTTCCCTTTATAGTCACTGGGGAGAAACAGGAACTTTCAGGGCAGGAATCATCTCACCTAAAGTAGACATCTAAAACTGCTTAGATGAATCCTGCCTATTGTTTCTCTCCAGTGACTATAAAATAGGGTCTAGAAGGAGCAATTCAAATGTAGATGTTCACGTTACAGATGTCTACAGTAAGATTGTATTTAATGAATCCTTTCTTCTTATTAACACGTAACAGTAGAGAAACTAATTGGGGCAAATCCTGTGATTTTTTAAAAAAATCTTATGATTCTGGTTCTATCTATTCTATTGAATTTTCTGAAAGCCCCAGAAACATTACATGCTGTTAAAAAACTGGGGAGGTAAACTGGGGAAGTGAGTATTACATAGCATGAGCAATTACTTTAAAAACAATAAAGACCTGATCCAATGACCCCCTCTTATCCCTAATCATTGTCTTATCTCCTATTCAGTTTCAATGGCGCAGCAATACGGCCTCAGTGAGCGTGGCAAAATGTGCCCTGCTTCAGATGGTAATCTCCCATATTGTCAGAAATGCACTGACTTGCTACTCTAGTCATCCCTGAAAAGCTTTTCAAACTCCTAATGCTCCTTAAAATGGTGGCAGATGGTGTTTACAGCATTTGCTAATCCCAGATACATAGGACAAATGTAAAAAATTAGCAAATGCAGTCAGAGGTATGTAAGACTTCCTGGATCTTTTGCAAAAAAAGCCTGCCATCTTTGGACCTCACAAGCATTTCTCAAGCTCAGTCAGTAAGGCAAAACCCCAAAGATACAAGAATTCCCTCTTGGGCCAACCAAAACCTGAGAGCACTGAGTATTTTCTCCTAAGAAATGGAGCCTTTTTCCCATGGTCCTGCGTAGGAGTAGCATGCAAGGACCACAGTTGAGTAGCTCATGGGCAGAGCATCTTAGACTGCACAAGCAGCGCAGAGCACCAGAACGGCCTGGGAAGAGCCAAGCACCACGGGATCAAGGGAAAAGAAGGCAGAGACAGTGCTGGCATTTGCATTACACCAGCGGAGCCATTCCACTCCCTGCAGGAGGGGCTTTGCCAACAATACTATTGAGGGAAGGGTTATTTAAAAAAAAAAAGCTGTGGGAAGGAGAAATATTTTATATCTGATTATTGTCTTGGATGAGTGAGTATGAAACAAACAGTACGAAATAACAGATGATCTTTAAAATTAAGGCTCAGATAACAAGTGTTATTTTGAGCCCCCAGCTGAGATTCCTTCCCACTCAAATATCTATGGTCTACTAAATCACTTGAATCCTACTGCAGAGAGCAGCTCTGCACTGAAAATGAGCAAGCAGCCAAAGCTGTGTCAGTCAGAGTAAGAGATCTCTGCACTTCGGGGTCTACCTCCTTTCTCGGAAGCCTCACTGGCCTCCATGCAGGTTTTGGCAAAGACAACTGCCAAAATGCTGAAGTGAACTTGGGCAGAAATGCGAATGCTGGTATGTGAAGGCCACTTGTTACTCTTTGTGGTGCCATCGGCCAGAAAAAAAAATAAAAGAAAAAAAAATGTGGGTGCTAATCTAGCATTTTGCTTACTATCATATGCCATATGCCATTGAAGTAATTAAAAAAAAATAAAACACTGCATGGCTTTTTGGAAGGATACGTCTGCTCATGTGAAAAGGAGTAAATTTCCAAATGATTTGACTGATATCATAGTACTCACCGAAAAAAAAAAATTCACTATCAATGCTTTAGTGTTACATAAATGATGGTACATAAACATGATGGTAACAAAAAAGATTTAAAACTACCTCTGCTGCTGACAACCGTCCTCAGTTTTTAGTCTGATACTACATTCACCAAAGTCCCAACCGAGAGAGCACCATGATGTTATACCCCAAATAAAGGCCACCAAATACAAGTCTGAGCAGCCACACAAGAGGAGGTCACATAAGAAAAGGCCTCCCCTAGGGACAGCCTTCATACTGGTCACGTGTGACCCGCTCCTTCAACCTACCCTCACATGCCCAAACCTGTGATAGGACACAACACTTAGCAGTGCTCCAAGCCCAAAGAGAGTATTTCCCATGTGGGAATGCTGCAGTGTTGTGTAATTCACTCCTTCACTTTATACAACTCTTTCGATAACCTCATGTCCATAGTGAGAGAATTTTCACGAATAGAAATGCTGGAATTCAGGGAATTTGGGACTCAGATGAGTGATGTCCTTTAAACGAAGTACACAGCAGTGGTCTGTTCTAATGCATTTGATCTTGCTACGGCAGGGACATAGACTGAGAGATAAATGTTGGGGTAATCTGGTCCTAAACCAGTCAGGGATAAAATCCTAGCTGATGTCTAGGGCAAAACTGCATCAATTTCAATAGGCCTGGAATTTCGTAACAGAAGCCCATGAGATGTAAATATGTCAAACAACCATAAAATTCTGTCATGTATTATTTCTTATAAATAGCTCCCTGCCACATCTCATGCCATATTATTTAAATATAAAATTTAAAATCTTGCAATCGCATCCCTTGCCCGTCAATTATTATTATATTTATTATCAGCTACAATGACACCACATCATCATTAGAATGAGAGAACTTTTGCTGTTGCTCTATTCAGCTGGTGGATCTTTTGATTTATATTAGCTGAGAAATATCACCTAAGAAATACAGGCTTGCACATTTCTGTTTACAGCATCATTAAAATGTCACTATATTTTTCAAAAGTTAGAGAAAGCTCCAGTAGAAGAACACATACAAAAACCTTTTCACTATGCAACTGTTCTTAAGAGCAAGATTTACTTTAAGATTTAAACTATCAAGTGACATGAATTGAAAAAAAAACTATAATAGCAATTTTTTGACAAAGTAATAGTTGATCATTGCTATATCACACTGTGAATGACTAGAGGCAAATCAGATTTATCTGCTGAATGCACAAAGCAATATGGTTACTGCAGATGATACTCTCATACAGCACCTGCTGCTGTAAAATATCTATCTGCAGTGAGGTCTTTAAAGCTAACTAGTGCATATAAAAAAAATCAACTGATAATTTTCATGGATGATTCTACACTTCAGACAATTTAAATATGTAAAAAATAAGTTGTGGAATCCTTAAATAGAAATATATGAGCTGGTTATCGCCTCCCTCCCATTGTAGGATTTGGGTGCCTGGCCTATTGTTGTGAGCTGAAACAGCATTTTGGAGTAAAAATGCTGTCTAAGATTTAAGCTGTTTTTCTTCCTCTCTCTTCGACTGGCCATATGCCCTTAGCACAGTTGCCAACAAGTATATTCTGGTAGTTTTCTTCTCACAGTTTTTGGTTTCAGAGGATAAAAGACTAGTCTTGAAAAAGCCTGGTCTAGGTTTAACCTAAAGGCACAAAAACGTCCACTCCTATGATATTTTGGCTTTAGAAAGGAAATATGAGTCTATGAAGTTAGTCCGCTTAAGTTCAAATCATGTCCAGGAAACAAGATTTTGGAAAATGTCCTGCAACCTTAACAAAGGTCTGCTCAGATTCTTGGAGCCAGGCATGAAAATCTTTTCTATTAATTTGTCTTTTATATACTATATTGCTCAGAAGATGATCGGAGTTTTGGTTATAATACTGCAATCAGATGCCTGGTCAAGGTAAAATAGTATATTGATTTGAAGCTTGTAGATTACATGACAACATCAATCCTCACAGTTTGTTTTTATACAAACATTCACAACATCAACACCCTAATTCTTTGTCTCAATATAGTTTAAATACAAATTTCTAGGGATAAAATCACTTAACTGTGCAGCTCACAAGTATACTTTGGTTGTGCTTTTCAGTGACTATTACCCAGGCAGAGCAAACGCTTTCAGCTTTCATTTGTTCATTGGGTTAGGGTTAGATTAGGGTGAGATTAGGGTTAAGGTCTGAGTTAGAGGTTAGAGTTAGGGTTAGATAGGGTTAGGGTTAGGATTAGGGTTAAGGGTAGTGTTAAGGTTAGGGTCTGGGTTAGGGTTAGATAGGGTTAGGGTTAGAGTTAGATAGGGTTAGGGATAAGACTAGGGTTAGGGCTTGTTCATTGACTTTAGGTCTACTTCTTTCTGCCTTGCCACAGTAGCATCTTTAGAACAGCCATCCTTAGAGAGTTGGATTGTCTCTGAGCAAAAAGAGTGCAAAGACTGAAACTCTTCTTCTAGCTAACTCCCACCATGCCGTATCATTGCTCACTTGTTTGGAAGAGAACTCCCTTTAAGAGAATAAGTATGAACTTTGAACAAAATGAAAAAAACAGCAACTTGAACTCCATTAAAACTATATAACTTACTGCTCAAAATGTGGCTTTTTTACACATTTCTATCAGTTTTTACATATTGTGCTTTACACACTGCAACACAGGCACAAATGAGGTGAATTAATGACGGTAGTCACAAGAAGCAATAATAAAGTTATGAGACAGCAATGCTAAAAAATGTCCCCTAAGAAAATAATATGATTCTTACCTATTCATTAGTTCTTGAAAAGTTTCACTTGATAAAGGAAATATAAAGTCATTTATGACTGACTTCAAGCAATCCAACGACACAAATCCACTCTGACTGACATCAATTGCTCTGAAGGCTTTTTCAATGTCCTGATAGGCTGAACACAGCTGTAATGAATACAATTTATAGTATTTTGCTCGGAAAAATCAAGCTCATGAAGCTTTTAAAACAATAATGCATTTTTTACAAGACCTTTTCAAATGTTCTTCTCTGTGAATTGATCAAAAAGGTTACCCTGGCATGCTCTGACTGTCAAATGTTTAATTAACAAGCTCACTACCAAACAGTATTCCCAATCACAGACTCTCTAATGACAAGATAGACAAGTCTCTCAGATAATGACTCTACCTCAAAATTCAGAGCTGAAAGTACTTGGTGGATCAGCCCGCTTGATAACATCTTTCTTAATATAACTTTAAAACCACCCATTGCATAACTGCATAGCAAAGTTCTCCTTATTAAAAGGAGTAGTTAGCACAAGGAATGGAAAATGTTAGGAGAAATGGAATAGTTAACATAGCTGCCGTATAAACATATTACGCATTTCCTCAGTTGTTTTTTTAATTCACAGGCTGTTGCAAAGCAGCATTGTGGAAGTGCTTTTGCTTATGGGACTTGTAAAATGCCTGAAAGTTGACTTACTGCAGATTTTGATAAGGCTCATGAAACAATAGGAAGACTGGTTTGTTTTTCTGAAATGTCAGCTCACACTGGGTTGTTGAATACTGCAAGCATCCCTGAGGCTTTTCTTACCTTCCCCTCCCATTTTTTGACAAGCACCCCATCTGCTTCTGAGCTGATTACTGTTTATTCAAAACTGCAGAAATCACAGAGTAAACATAATGTATAGAGAGATTTTAGAAAGCCCAAAATAAACATCAAGGACTGGGAGGGTGAGCTGTGCTCTGCTTCCATTTCAGGTTTTAACTTCCCTATCAAACATCTAAAAAAGGAAAAAAGGGTCAAGATGTCAATGCCCCTGAAACCCTGTGTGTTCCTCCTTTCCTGTCTTTTCATGGCTAGGAAAGAACAGTTACAGGTCTGGGTATCTGAGTTTGTACTAAAATATGCAGTCCAGAAGCCTCAGCCTCTGCTTACTTAGAGAAGGAAGAATTTCATTACATTAAATGAATGCATGAATTAGTGTTGGAAAATTTGGTTTCATTTCACCTTCCCACAGAGCAGGTAGAATACAGGTAATGCAGCAACCACTGGGTTCTCCCATCATAGTCCCCAACTGTCCTTGGTAAGATCACATCTAAGGGCATGCAGACAGGTCGTTTGCCATGCCTCTTCCAGTTTCACTCTCTTCTCTAAGCTTGCCACCACATATAAAAAGATAATGTAGCAGCATTCACCTACTAAGAATTTGTTTCATGTAGGTTGGAAAATAACTGTCAGACAATGATAACTAGTCATTACTTGGAGTTAGTCATTAATTATTTTGCTCTGACAGAGAGATCTAGTAATTCCCACTATGAAACACCTTAGCCATCAAGCTTCAGGGTTCTACCATTTTGCGTTAGCCTTAGGAATATGGAGTTTTAATGCCTTGAATCTAATAAAACAAGACTGGAAAGTGCAAAGTAAAACAGCACTGCTATTTCTGCTATCTGGCTTTAAAAGCAAACAAGACTTAGCATGAAATTTCTCCACGAGGTAAGCTGGTCTCCAAACATGGCAACTTCCTCTTCCCGTGATGCCTGCCTCAGCCTCTCCACCCAGGGAAGTATTTCAAGATACTAGGCGCACTCTCTTACCTTGTCTCTAAATGCCCTCTCAGTGCCGTCCAGACTGTACTCTGTTGCACCTCGTTCTGCTGATGATGGCTGTAGAAGTTTGTTCTGTTTCTGTTCTTTCTCTTTTATCTTCCGGCAGATTAGTGCTGTTAAGCAAAACTGGTTTTAGAAAAGTTGACATGAAACAGTCAGCTTCAAAAATAAAATTAAAATATCTATAACTTACAGGCTGTGGATAATAAACACATCTGCTAACCTTTGAAAGGCTCTTTGCTTTTCCATTTTCTTCATATACACCTACTTCACTGTCCTTTCTTAGCTCCCACCATACTTGGAAGAGCTTCTAGTCGGTATGACTCAAATATCCCTCCTCAGCAATTGCCCAGACACAAGAAGAAGATATTCTGTGTAATATCCCTTTCAGCGGGAATGAGCAGCTCATTCTGTGACACCGGTTTGTTGTATAGGCTCTATTCAATGTGCTGTTGGCAGGTACTGTCCTTGGGGTAAGGAGATTGCTGTGGAGGTGGTCTATTTGATCTGCAGCATAGCAGCAACCAGGACACTGGCCAAAACTGCACAAAGGAATGGCACAAAACCCTATCAAAGTTATTCCACTGGGGCTGCACAAGAAACAAAATGCCATTCACTGTGGGCAAGAATACCAGATTATGGCTACTCTGCCCTTAAGGCATGCTCCAGAAGAAGCCACATCTTCTTAGAAAACTTCTTCCTATTTAACTAAACCTATGTTTTTAATTATATTCATTATTTAATTTTTTTAACTTACACATTTGTGTGTCTGTGTGTGTGAATCTCAATTCCACCTAAAGCTTCCATATTCTGTTTAGTAATGTGTTTATTAAACAAGCATCACACAGCTTTGTACCTCAGAAATGTGCTGGAGAGGTTTTAGCTGTATGATTTTTAAACCACTGATTTAGCTGCATGGTTTTAAAACCTCTTTTTAAACTGGTGCTGCTCAGCAATTTTTTATAACTGCTTCACATGGACAAAGCTCCATGTCTCAAAATGCATGGGGTGACAGACTGGAAAGGAGAGGACAAGAGGTGAAACGAAGCTGAATTCAAGAAACTATGAGGTGCAGAGTAAGACAGGGCTGGAGCATCCCCTCTCAAGGCCAGATGGCCCAGAGGCCGTGGTAAGTGAGCCCATTGCTGTGAAAGTCCTGAATGTCGGAGGCATCTTATGGCAGGAGGAGCAGGGAGGTTGTGTCCCAGGCCCTGCTAATTAGCTGGGTTAACTCTGGGTTTTAATCAAGCACAATTCTAGGAACTGCAAAGGAGAAGGTGCTGAACATCATAAAATTATTCCTCAAGCATGTCAGTAGCCCACACAAGCAAATGAACTCTGTTTTGGGCAGTTACATTGACTTTTACTGATTGTTTCTGCATGATCTTGGATGGTACTGCATAAGCTCACAGACCTCTATATAGACACATTGCAGTCCTTTAAAATGGTGAGCAGGTAAAGTAGCTTAAAAAAAAACTTCATGATTTTAGAACAGTTTGGCTTTCCCTAAGCCTGTTGAAGCCAATCTGAACAGGCAGCATTCAGGAGTTTTGAACATCAGGCCATCCATTTAAAGTGACTTCAAACCCAATTCTTGCCATCCAAGGAAAGGCTTTTTTGTCAGGAAATGGATAATCAAAATTCAGACTTCTGGACTGCTGGATTCTCTTTTATAGACCAGTATAGATTAGTTGATTCTGTTGCAATTTTCTTCATGAAGTGTTAAAGTTGGAGTAATAGAAAGAGAAATAGACAATTTTTGAAGCTAATAGGCTCAGATTTTAGCTTACGCTCTTTAGTCTGCAAAGTACAGGTAATTCTTTATTGGCTTAAATGCTGTTAAACTCATGCCTCTATAGGCCTGCACATTCACATTTTGTGTAAATCTGGCAGATTTTTTCTGTATAACATTTCAAACATAATCTTTTGCATCTGTGTACAGGGCTAAATTTCTTCATGGACTCCACTTATCCAGCAACTGAATTACTGAAGCACACTTGATATCATTGGAAAGACGAACCCCTCCCCAGATTTCCTGAAATTTTCAGTTGTTTTCTGAACACATACCTGGAACTTGGTTTTCTGTACTCCTTTTCTTAACTGTATCTGTATTTAAGCCAAAAATCTTCAGAAAAAAAATATAATCTACTACATTCGAATCTCTAACACAATAATGGTTCCACAGCCTGGAAAACAAGACATTTTTGAAGAACATTACTATCCTAGATCCTGTTGGTAGGGAAGTGCAGCAAAAATTTAGAAAAGTTATATTCAAAGGAATGTAAAAAATGAACTAGCAGTAAATGGCTTTTTTTTTTTTCTATATTCCCATTGCATTCTTTTCTGGATTCCTTCCTCTGTCCAAGATTATGTCTGTAGGATATGAGCTGTCTGCATAATATCATTCAAATCCTAAATACGGTGCCATTTGGTTGGCCATCTACATGAACATGAATTTTAATAGATCTGCGCAGAGAAGTTTTTCTTTTTTATAATATAAGAATATTGCGATATTCTTAAACAAATTCCATGGGAACTTATGATAAACCATACCTAAACATTATAACAAGTTGTCTGGGTTTTACAATAGCCTGGAAATTTTGCAGCAGCTTCATTTGGATTAAATGTGAAGTTTGCAATTAGAACTCATTTCCACATGGTATTAATTTTCACAGCTTGGAAATTAATCTCTGGTTGCAAGTGCTTACTTTCTAGATATTTGCTCTAATCTGCAGTGAAGTTGATAATATTGTTGACAATTGCCATCGTCAGATTTTAGTGAATTGCTTGTAAAAATGGGCAATTGTCACCTACCGCAATAACGGTTTGTTACAGAATTCAGGTCCGTTTTATAACAAGCTACCCAGGGCTACATCTGCAATCCCCTCCAGACAGCACTGCTGTGACTCATGTTTATAATTTATCTTTTAATCATGAAACCTAGAAAGATGTGATTTTTAAAATGAAAGTTAAAATACTGTTGTATAAAATGGATTCATGAGTCTAGAGCTAAAATGGCATTGTTAGAACATCTTGTATAAAACAGGCATATAATTTTCCCCCAACTTCCTCTCTCTGAATTTACTCCTATAGTTTGGGCCTATATAAAATAAAACTTATGTTTGAACAAAGCATGCCTAACAAAAATGCATCTAGCTAGTCTTAAGTAATTTATCAGGCTAAATAACAGCTAAACTGGGCACTTTATTTGTTCATTCAAATTTTTCTAGATAGTGAAGATATTACGTCAGATGACGTATTCACCTCTTAAACTCTTTTTTCAAAAGCTAAAGAGATCATCTGCTGCCATTAGATCTAAAGCATTCACAACTTCTCCAGAATTGTGACTGTGGTCTTTTTCCACAATCTTCCAACATCCTGAGCACAACAGCACCTGATGTGAGGCTGTGTTCTGGTTTTGACTTTGCCAATATAGGAAAATACAAGTGCCTCCTAGCTCTGCTCAGTAGTTTTTCCATATGAGGACATTAACCCTTTCAGAGTCTCATAGTGTAGACTATGAGTGGAAGTTTAAACTTCTTACCACATCAGTAAGTCATCCAACAATTTCTTTAAATTTTTGACCAAAAATTAATTTTAAAAAATGATTTTTACTTCGGTAAGACTAATATTCAGAACAGTATTTATTGTTCTATTTCAGAAACCTATAACAACATTTCTGAAAACTTCACTGGCCCCTACTATAGCCGGTATGTGTTCCAGAATCTCTAAGTCTGCAATAGGCTGTTTAATATTCTTTTGAATGTTTTTATCGTATATTTTGACTACAAAAACAAAAAACTCAAGTTATATTCAAAGTGAGCTAATGGTGGGAGGACATGGCATTGCAGAAGTAGAGATGTTCACACAGGGTAACTCCAGCCTGCACGGCTGCCTCTCTAGTCAACCACCAGCAGCTCTTGAGATTGGTGGAGGAAATTCAGGTCACATAAATCAAAGTTCTGTCAAACTAGTGCAATGAATTAAGACTGCCCAGCTGAAGTGATTAGTGCTCCAAAATGTCTTCCCTTTCTAATGAACATTGTACCCCAGAGAAAAGATATCTGATCTGCTGCATTTTTTTTCAGCCTGGTCTATTTGTGGACAGCAAGTCATCTCAATGTGACCACCAAGCCTGCAAATCCTTATGTGTGTCACTTATTTTTCTCCGCTGAGGCCAACTTGAGCATTCCCATGCTTAATGAAAGCACATAGGTAAGTATTTGCGTGATCAGAACCTTTATTACATCTGATTTTCTGTATTTTGTTTTCAAAAGATTCCAGTACAGTCTCGGGGTCTCACTGTGAGATCAAGAATTAAATAACATTTAAGCCCTTTAGAACCCATTTATAATCCACTACTCACCTTACAATGGAATGCCAAATTCTGCTTGCCATTTATGGGACCATTTAGGCCACAAAGAGAAGAGAATCTGGTTAATCATTAGGCAAATTCCATTTGGGACAAGTAAGCACTGTTGTGCTGTAACATCCTGTTCCCCTCTCTGCACTTTGAGTTGTGTGACAAGCTGGGAAGGAATGACTAGTTGTCAAGATCACCATAATTCAATCACTTTTGTGAGGTACTGAAAAACAGCAATTCCCAATCGCAATATTCATCACTGCATTTAAGAAGCCATTGACATGGGTCTTGCCTCAGTTTCCCACCCATAAAACTGCAATGCAAATGCTGCCCGACCTACGGGGCTTTGTTGGTTATCACAGTAAACCATATCCCTTTGTTTTGATACATGTAAGCTGTGGATATATGTATAATTCATGGAGGAGTTCACTTCTCCCCAGCACTTCCTCCACATCCTATTTTACCCTCAAGCCTTTCTTTATGTCTTATCAAAGGGTGGGGATTATCTGTGAATTTATTTTCAAGGAAATTTTAAAGGGATGAAGATTATTTTAGCTGTGAGTTGTACAAATGGAAATAGAGAATGAATACATAGACAGTACTTTGACATCTGTGAAGTGTGATAGAAACACATATAATAAAATGCATAGATTCACTTCCAGTTTGAGCAAACTTTTCATGCATACATTCAAAATAAAAGGAATACTTTAAAAACATTTGTGTGATTGGATTATTTGAACATTGACAGTTCTATTTTACAAAAACGCCACGAGAAAGATCAGGTTAATAATATACCTCAGCATCAGGAATGACACTTCACCACATTTTAGGAGTATCTAAAATTCTCCCCTGTCTACAGTTCCATTTTTGATCTACTAAAATACCTCAACACACAACTAAAAAAACAGATATACACACAAATTACTGTGGCCTTAATACAGAACAGCAACATTCTTCCATCATTATCCTACATTAGTGACAGTTTTCAGCAACTGATGGAGTACTCCATTTTCTAGCACATGAAAAGCTGCTTCCCTTAGAAACTTTCTATTACTACTCCCAGGCAATTTCTGCTGTTCTGAACAAAATGGCTTATTATGGATCTGCATATATCAGGGCTGGAAAGTCAATCCCATTTGATAAAGAAATAGAAATACAGAACTAATTGCAAAAATTGTTCAAAATTGCATTTTGCCAGCACTTCTTTATACTCCAGCTTCTTACACAGGATATGAAATCCCCATGAATAGGCAATAACCATGTTTTGCACATCCTTACAGAAGGGATAGGATATGATTGGGATGCGCATGTAATATATGGAGATTGAATTGTTCTTTGCAGCAGTCACCAAAATTTGGTCTTTTTGTCATGATAAAAAGGAGTTTTGCTATTGCCCTCACCTGGGCATGTAAAGAGAAGAGAAATTATGTAGCATCATTCTTGAGTAACCTATGTTAATATGCCTTAAAATACAACCTATGTTAATATGCCTTAAAATACAAATTAGTGATTCTAACCATCACAATGATTAATTTGCTTTTCTGAATGTGTTGAACAGTGACATAATTCCCCGAAACTAGTTTTAAACACTGGCAGCAATCTCCTTTATCCTTCTCCATAAAAGGAAGGAGGAAAGTAAGCAGTACCACAGGCTGAATCAGACATGCCAAACCACTGTCCTCGTCTGCATTGCTCTTTGGAGATGCTGATCTTTTTCCACTTAGTAGAGAGGGTGCCTAGCCTTTGGATTACCTTGTCCTTCCTGCCATCAAATGACTTTCCTGTGTTTTCCTATGACTTCCCTCTTTATTTCTCTGTTTATATAATGTAAAATAATTCATATTGGTTCATATTGGTAGGTTGTCATATGAAAAAAAATACATCTAGTAACTTCTTATATTCAATACCTGCTCATGCGTGACCACTGTTTCCTCTGTACCCCCATGATAGAAGCACTGAATCGATCCCATTTGTCATCAAGGAAAATACATTCATCAAGGGACATTGGATCTGACTCTTTTGTGAAGTCCTGTTCTTGAATGAACATATTTTTTCTGAGCACATGGCCCAAGCCACATTTAATTTTAATCCTAGTTTTGCTCTGATAGGCTGAAGAACCCATTCCTATTCAGACAAAATACCCTTGAATCAGTGACATGAGTACAGCTGAACTGTCTAGACCATAATGGGAGATCTTTGCCCAGGTTTTCATTAAAAGCTAGAAGGCTATCTTGGTGCTGGAAAGATTATTACATGAAGGTTTACAAGGAAGATAATACTGTTCTATACATCTTAAAAGTTTGGTTTGCTTTTAATTTCAGTTTATATTTTCAAAGGATCACTCTTTTTTTTTTTTTCAATTAGGTATTTTCAAAAGGTTGAAACAATTCACATGTAATAAGTACAGAAATAGGTTCTGGTTTCCTAAGTGTCAAAATACACTAATTATATAAGTACATCTATTTATCATTTTACTACTTTCTATTTTTAATGCATAGAAATACCCTTTAATTGTTAAAATTCAAAACCAAATGTATCCATTCTACTTTTCATGAATCCAGTCTATTGTTCAAGAAAAAGAAATCATTCTTTACACAAAGATTTGCTCTGAAATTGCTGCCAAAGAAAATAACTTTGAGTTATTTGCTGCAGAACTGCCACATGAGTACATTAGAGGTGCCTAGGGACAGCTTCATCTTGAGCATGTGACTTTTAAGAAAAACTTTTAAGTTCAATACTTAGAAATTGCTGCCATACCCCTTTTCTTTCCCTTGATTTTTAAATTATTTGCAGTTGTCACATACAGGGAGAAATCCAGTAGTTTTATTCCTACATTTGCAGCCATTTGTCTAACGATGAGCATTTGTAATTGCGTGTTTGCAATGAATTCAAGATATCACTGGGATTGTTAAGGAAATAGGTGTGCGTATATATGTGTGTGTGTGTGTTTATAAACAGACACACACATGTATGTGCATACTTATTTCCTATCTATCTATATATATACACGTATATAGGCATATGTGTGTGTATTTCATGGGAATTGTTTCTCACAAAACTGGCGAATGTCAGCACTGCAATGAAACCTGAATAATTATTAGGATTAAATGAGCAAGACTGCCCAACTGTGGAAGTCTAAATGCTCAAGACCTGTGAGAGACATTTTTCACATAATCATGCAAGTCTTTTGGATGGGAGGTCCATTTGCAAAGGCTTTGCCTCTTCCTAGCCAAGACTGGGTTTCAGAATTGTTAGACTTCTCTTAAGAATCGTGGGGTTAGTCCAAAGTCTATCCAAGTTAATTGGGAGACTTGACATTGTGTCCCAATGTCAAGTAATTGCAAAATAAAATTTGTTCATCCATGGGAAATGTTCACCAAGCTCTGTCTTGAATTAGAAACAGCTGCAGATTCCAGAAGTAGAAATAAGTTCAGGAGGCCATATTGTGAAGGGGCATCAGGAAGAAAAGTAGTAGCAGAACTTTGTCCAATTTCTTTTTGTTCTAGATCAATGCAGGAAAAAGTACTTTAAGTGAGTTATGTCACACTGCAATTCATATTCAGAAACCTGAAGGACAGCAGGGGCCCAGGCCTATCATGAGATCGATTTCATCTCAGAATTACAGCCACAAGCTCATATATTGAAGCAGTATTGTCCAGAGAAACGTGGTGTAGCAGCTAGGTGAGCAGCCAACAGTCTGGAATCTCCCTGGACCCAGAGCTTTGAAACATAGATCTTTCAGATTTAAAGAAACATCACCGGAAAACTCAAAATATAAAATATTCATTTTCTTCTAATTAAACTCATTTTTCACATTGCTAGGTTCAGCATACTCCAATCTTCTGCTATAATACTTGCTTTGGTGTAAACAAATTCAGTACAAACAAAGGTGAGAGCTGAGTGGGAAAAAAGGGCATAGAAACATCCAAAAAGTCAAAAATGCCTGTTAGCATTTACTCGGCCTGCCTACTTACCATCTCACCCCAGTATGCTAAAAAAATCCTAAGAAGACCAGGCATTTTTCTTACACCTTGGTGTAGATTCTTGTCAGGGGATTTCCTGGATGATAATGCAGAGTATCTAAATATTCCATGTGAGAAACAGAAATCCGCCACAGTTTGCTTAGATTGTTTGCTGTTTGCTTTCGATTTTTCATGTTTCTCAGCCCTTGTCACACTTTCAGCAATACTGATTTTTGAAATGACTGAGTGAATCAATAAGCTTACCAGCATGTGAAAAAGACAGCATAACAGTTGCACAATTTATGAGGAATTCAGAGAAAGGCAAAAATATACTTGAAAGATAGTGGAGGCCATTTAGATTGGAATTTCTCGGATTGCCCATATCTCCTAAACCAACTATGATACAGACAAAATAAACCTGGTAAATATGACCTAAGGTTCTCACCTGGACAATATTATTTTAGGGCATGATGACTACAGGAAATACAGTTTTTGTACATTAAGAAAAGTGCAGACAGAAAAGCAGATCTGCCAGTACATTGCTCATTGTTTTATGTTGTCGTTGAGATGTAAATGGATCAGTGCAAAATTACTAGCACAGAAGTGAATTTGAACCATAATTTTAACTGCACTTTCAAAGGAAAAGCCTTTATTCCTTTGACTAGGGCATTAATATACTTCCTTAAATGTATTATTAGCAATAATGATCTTGCACTCTTATTTTGAGAGTAGAATACACTTTCAGTTACTTTATAGTCTATCCATAATATGAAACTCAGGTATAGCTTGAGTATACTTTAACACTCAGTTTTAACAGGGTTCTTCAAAAAAATCACAGTAGTATTTGTGATATTCCATCAGTAAGAAAAAAATATTAAATTTTATGTCTGTACTATCTCTGATATTCCTTGTTTCATACAGAGGTGTTTTGTTAAGCTTCAGAAGTTTTATCATATAAACATCATTTTAGAGCTTTAAAGTCCTCAAATAAAAATCTTTTTTATTATTTAGTACTTAGGAGACATAGTAACATTTTTATAGATTTACTACCCTTCAGACTGCAATGCCAAACACAAGGTTTATTGTCAAATAAAGTATCATTTTGGTTTTTTTGATTGCCTGTGTTGGACGAGTATTGCTTCTGTTCTGTAATTGCTCATACCAAATTATTTAATTGGGTTTGTTGAGATGTAATTCTGGATAGTATCCCATACAGAAAATATACACATAGTGAAATAGTGTAGCCAGACAATAAGAATGGCCTAGAATTATTTTGGAAGTTGCTTACAATAAAAAAACAATTCAGCCAAACAAAAAATCCCAACAAAAATCCTCAAGCAATAAAGTACCACCCCAAATTGCTTTATTTTCTTTAGGTCCCTACCCAGGAAACACTTTCTCTAATACTATTCCCTGCTGGATTTCAGAGAATTTATATCCATAGGAAGCCTTTCACAATTAAATGACAGTAGACTTTCTTGGGAAACAAGCTGTACAGTCAGGCTTGTGCTGGTTTAGGGAGGTTGGTAGCTGATCTCCCTGCATGTCATTGTCATCAATTCACAGAGGTTTTACCATGAAGGCACAGTCTCAGAGAAACCCATCGGCCACGATTTTTGGAAAATCTCCACATTACACTCTTTGGATGTTTACTCCCCTTCTCCGCCATGCTTGCTCTATGCTGTTTCCTGAATCCTCTAGAGCAATCAAAGCTCTGGCTGCTTCCCATTCCTGCTCCTTCCCACTTCTCTGCTCTGAGAGCAGGCTCTCTGGCTCTGCTACGTGTTTCTGTCAGTAAAAGCCAGCAGGGCATTGGATCCATAGTGCCTGAAACATCATATGGACTCCTAGCATTAATAATACTTAGGACTGAAGAAGCAGAGCAATCTGGTTTCCACATACTCTACAAACTTCACATCATCTTCTGGAGGAAGCAAGTCCTCCTATACAGCATCATGGACTTCAGTCCAAAAAGGCTAAAGGTATGTCTAAGTTTCGCATTGAATCAAGTGACAGGCTTGGATTATTGAGCCCCTGATTTTCTGGCATTACCTTCTTGGAGGTAGACTCTGAGCTTCCATTTCACTGTATTATTTTATGCAAAAATCATGCTAGGGGGAAGGGAAGCAGAAGATCACAGTATCCTTCATGCAAGCGCTCCCTGTTCATAGCTTCAAGATGCACAGGATGTGAAGGAGTGCCACGCTACCCTTTTATCTCAAATAACAGCATTTTCTTACCATGGAGGTAAAAAAAAAAAAATTCAAAATACCTGCAGCAATTCAGCAAAAGCGTGAAGCACAGTGGATCAGAGTTGCTACCTTTTTCAAAGGCAAGATTTCACTATGCACCTGGTTATCAGGATCTTCTCTGCTGAGAGGCAATAGCTCTTGGTTTTCACTACGCACTGATCTCAGTAGGAGTGGGAAGCCTCTTCCCACACAAGACCCAACTGTTTCAAATCCCTTTGAAAGGCAGGAGGGGCTCTTGATCCAGAGATCAGGTCTGTGTCCTGCACACACGTGTTGTCTTCTTCACTTGGACCACTGGTCCTGCTGATCAGTATTTCAAGGAGTCCCAAATGTTCCACTACCTTTACCACCATCACTGCCCCACCGCCGAAAATCAAGCTGACTGAAGCTGGGTTAAATTCTGATGCAGGACTCATCCCTTCTGAAAGGAATTAATGTCACTTTTATTCTTACATACTCTTGCATTCATTTAGTTAAGAAAGGCTGAAAGCTACAACTTGAGTATTGCAGATAAACTGGCAAATTAACCTCCTGCAGGCACCCCCCAGCCAGTGTCATTCAGAAGACCACAAAGTCCCCATCATTCAGTAGTATTCTCCCACACTTTTACTTACTTTTCGAATTCTGAGTCCTTCATCCTAAAACAAGTGATCTCAAGAATATGCCGTAGTGTGTGCCTCTTTATCTGTCCTGAATGGTTGTAGTCAAAAAGTCTGCAGCTCTTGATAATGCTTTTCACATTCTTCGCAATCTACAAATTCAAAGGGATATCAATAAACAGGAAACTAATACTGACACAACTGACACAAATGCAAGTACCGTAAACCACTGCTAATATATAATATAAAATGCCATTTTATACCTCCTTCAATAATACAGAAAAACCTTTCCTGGCATGGTAGGAGATGTAACAATAACACTCCACAAAAAAAAAAAAGAATATTTTGCATTTATTGAAGGCAATTTCATTTTTGAAGGGAACTGGTAAACTTGAAAACTCTTTTAGGCAAAGCAATGGATTTCAGATAAAATTCAAATATTAAACTAAAGATAATGAATGTTCTTCCTTCAATGACTGAAACCTGGATATTATCTAGAAACCAGGTATCAGAGATCATGGCAGGGCCACATTTTGTAAGCATCTGTTTTTCAGAATATCAGTTAATTACTTTTTAATTACTTACTTAAAAACTGAAGCATTATTTTTTTTCTTCATTAAAAAAAAAAACAAAACCAAGGAGATGAGCAGGTTGATTGAGAAAGTATACAGGGGACAAATTAATGAATACATTAACATCTCAGCAATTATAGCTCCCTTCTCCAAGTCTGCTAAAAATCTCTCAACCTGGCCTTAAAGCAAATTTAAGGAGAGAAAACTGTCAAAAAAAATGTAATTTTGAAGAATTTCACGATTATTCTGTCTGTGCTGAATTTTCCCAGAAAGCCTTGTTTTAAAATACCACTCCTTGCAACTGCTGCTGCTGCAAATACAACCTGGGAATTGAACGTCAGGCTGTGTTCTTCCCAGCTCACATAATAGCAGCGCTAACAAGGCCGGTGCCACTGCTGCTTGCTCACTCATTGCAAAGCCACGATTAACTCCAGCTCGGTTGCATATGCTCTGCTGTGCTGCTGGGCGTAACGACGAGGAAGAGTCAGCGGAGGAAACCCTGGTCACAGGGAAGTCAGGACTTCAATGGGGTTAGCATTCCGCATCTGATTTGTTTTAGACAAAAGGTTGGAGGTGCCAAGCCTGGTATTCCTGCTGCCAAATTCAAATTCAGAAGGATTAAACTTCACCAAATTAGACTAGAATTTCTCTCTTGCCATGACTGGCAAAACGTTGCCACTATAACTCCAGGCTTTCCACAAAGAGAGAAATGCAGCACTGATTAATTTCTCCCAGCACGCTGGTTTTACCGAATCGGACCGTCTCCTGGGTGAAGCACAGGTTTGGCTTCCACGATGTGTGGCACTTGCATTTTTCTGCCAGCTGGGCGTAACCGGTTGTCCTTACAGGTTAGATAACCCAAGCACCAACTAGATTATGCTGTTGATGAAGTCTTCCATCACAGGCATGAGAAACAATGTTCCTGATTATTCTCCTGAGTCGGAGGGATATTACAGCACTCTTAGCAACTGCAGGGCTTTGCCATAGTGTCTTTGGCATAATGTCCTCTGTTGTCACCGACACATGCCAGCTGTGCCTGCATTTCAGCAGCATTTATGCATGTGAAGTACTTGGGGATCCCTCGGGAAGCAGGGAGAGGATGAATATTTAAAAGTATTTTCTTATACTTCAGAAGCACAAAGGGTATCCATTGAAAACATGTCCTTTGTAGATATTGTTAACGGCAAGGACCTCCAAACAGACTCTTATGCAGAGTGCAGGTTACTGCAAAAAGATTTCCTGCCACGTATTGCTGAAGTTCACTTCGCTAGCAGTGCCACTGCCAACTGCTATAGACCAAGGCACTTCCCTTGACACCTGCAGGGCTCCTGGATCTCAGCTTGCAAGGGGCCACCTGTGTCACGGGCTGCCTCCCACTCCCAGCCTCCATGGAACCTGCCCGCTGGCTCCAGACACTTGGCAGGAATGGAGATCTGGAAAGGGGGCTTCATGCCTTCCTGATGTCCCCAAATCTGGAATTCTGTCTAAAATAACACATATCCTCTTTACAGTGTTGAATGAGTGGGAGAGACAAGCGAGCCCCTCGCAGGATGGTTTGGGAGAAGAACCGTGCTTCCTAGGGACGGCGGCAGGCGGGATGGGCCGGCTGGGGCTTCCTGCTGCACTCGGCTGGGCTGAGAGGGCCGCCTAGCGAGGCGGCTACGCACGGCGGAGAGGGGGACAGACCCAGCTGCCCTTCTGCATGGAAAAAAACGGAAAAAAAGAAAAAAGCTGCTTGCCCTCGACACAAGGATCAGAAGCAAAATCTGTGTGTTCAAACTCGTGGTTGCTGCCCCTCATTAGAGTTGTTCTGTCACCCTAATAAACAGCATATGGGAAATCTGGAGATTATGTTTTGCCAAAAAAAAAAGCAAAAATAGCAAAATTTTCATGGCAGGAATGGTATATTCTACAGAAATATGCTATAAGGAGTACATTGGGGACGCAGTGGTAAAACATGCGGCCTTCTTCCATTTTTTTGTGAAAATACGTCAAAAATGCATAAATTTGCAATGAAAAACCCATGCAGTAGCACCTGGTACCCTCTCTGGCAAGACGACTACAAGTCAGATGTGCTTTCAAGGCAAAACCAGCCACAAGGGAGAGTGTGGAAGCTCACTGCCCTCACCACCATTCCTGAAGGGCCTGCGTCTGAGATGCCGTATCATGGGGGCTCCAAAATACCCTTCTGGAGAGAGGAAGAGGTGACAAATGGCACAGGGAGGGAAACGAAGAGCTTCCATCGCTTTGCTTCCACAGTCACTCTCAGCACAGCACTCTGTAGCAGCTGTTTTTGGTCTGCTTTTCATTCTGTTCCTTCAGTCAGCACCCCCACGCAGAGATATCCCCTTTGATTTCTTGCCCTTCATAGCTCTCTACTATAAGAGGCATCAGTGGAAGAAGAGGGTAGAGGAAGCTTTTAGAGTTGGGAGAGATGCCTTATCACCACATGAGAGATTTCAGTCTGCAAAGATCTATCAGTTGAGCATATTGCACCTAGAGAGATACATGCATCATATTTTGTTTGTTTTGTTAAGAAAAATAAAGAAAGAAAATAAATGCAAGAAAAATATTCTACTCTTTCTATAAACATATCAGTGCTCATTTTCTCTATATTCTACTTTGGGCCATTTTGTGTAAAATCTTTAATTAAAGTTTTTCTTTGAAATTGTCATCATCAAAGCAGAAGAAAGAAAGTAAAAAACGGAAGGACACAGCTGTGCATATGCGAAGTGCTATTCAGTACCAAATGAATTGGAACAAAATAAGTATCGTGACTGTTATGCTCTTAGTTTTGGCTCTGTATTCTCAGTAGCACAGTCTAACTTGTCACTTTATATTGATTCCATCTGTTTACACTCTGCAGAGTATTGGCTTCCTACGGTGAACATTTCCTATTTACCAGCTGGTAAAGATAGGCCCAAACCAGATAGAAAAGAATTAGACTATTTTCAGATCCTCATAAATGTAAAATCAAAATTAATGGGGGAGGGGAGATAAAAGTAGGGGGAGTGAGGAAGATATACAGCGCCTGAGCCTTGTTCGTATCGATAGCCCTTTTTACTCCCTTTTTAACAATTTTTAAAGACCTTGATCTTTGTGTACTGAGCATACAAAATAAATCAGTCCAGCCCATTTTTACATATCACATTCATGATAAGACTGTTCAGGAAAGTGTTTCAAGACTAGTACTTCACTAATCTTTAAAGAGAAACATTGGGGTCTCTCTCATACAAGCAGTGAAAGGCTTTCACATAAAATGGATGAGCACACACAGCATAGAGCCATCTTTGTGCTCTGACAAACGGATTTTTTTCATTCTTTCCTTTTCTGACTTGCTGCTGGATTCCTTTCTGAAGGAGACAGCATCATTTGGAGGGACTGTCTCACCTCAGGAGAGTCTTCAGTAGTAACATTTTATTGCTTGCGATTAGAAATGATGGAGGGACTCCCCCAGTCAAAGCTAAATTAAGAGCTTTGCCCGGGTATCTGAAATATTTTCCTAGCTTATCTTTGCTCTTTACTAAGCAGGTAAGATTAACTACAAAGGCAGCAAGGTGTACTTGCCAAAATACAACTGATAACTTTAGTGTTATAAAAGCACTCAAGGACGTGTTTAGATCATTTGATTAAGTGAAGTGTCAGTCTGGCTACGGTGTCTAAGTGCAGCAGAGTGATGAGGAAACCAAGGCTGTCTGTCAGGTCTTGGTTCCCTTATGACTTTTCCCTGACTTACTGTTTTCTTGATCTTGCCCATTACAGTAGTTGTAATGCCTAAATACACATGTACATGCCCTGGTTTATGTGGTAGGAGGTCCAAATATGGCTTCCCTTTTTTCCCCTGCAAGAAGAAAGCTGGTATTCTTTATTTTATTGAGGGCATTAGGAAGTTTTTCTCATTCTCTCTTTCTCTCTCTCTCTTTTGTTTTTTAATGTGCACACACAAATTCACAACTCAATCAAAGTAACTCATATAAATGTATCCTTAACTGATGATGGGCATTCAAATGGAAGCAGAATATGGTTTGGCTTAGCACTAACTGTGATATTTTACAGATGAATATTTATTTCAAAGATTGCATGAGTTCTTAAGTGTATCTGAACAATTATTCGCATATATGATGCACTTACATATCTTGAAATACTTATTCAGCTCAATTGTTGCAGGAATACTTACGTAGTAGTAACCTCACCTCAAGTTTATATTTTCGGTTAATATATTAAAAGTATACATAATAGCTCTATTTCACGATGTCCTTAAAAAACATATTACAGAACCTTGTAAACTAAATGTGCCAGAACTCTAATTAGGACTTTGGAGGATATTTTCAATTCATTAATTCTATAATAAGAAGCTATTTCAGATGTTTCTTTTGTGATAGGAAATGCTTAACATGAAAACGTAAATGTTACTCTTCAGTTAGCTGCATACAGCCAAATGAATAAAAGCTATGACATTAATAATAACTATACCCAGCTATGATTGATAGGCTTTTCTACAGCGAGGAAAGATTGTCTTGGATACAATCTGTCCTAACAGCCTTGTGATATGTTAATATTTTATTCAGACTAGAGTGAGGATATATTCAGATGTCCTTCTCAGCGTAAGGGAAGCAAATGGGTTGCAAACACTACTGCAGCCCTGAGGTGCAATAACAGCTGTGAAATCAGAAAGATTTTATTTCACCCTCCCAAATTACAGGCCAAGTGCATGCCAAGCACAGCAGGAGGTTAGATTTTTCCTTGGAATTTACATCAGGTTATGTTTAATGTATGTTTTTCCTCTATGAAGAGTCTTGGAGTAGAGGCAGCCAACTCGCACAATGCTCTAGAAGGTATGGCATGCTTTCCTGAGGTTCTGGGTCCTTAAAAATCGTAACTATTATCAGGCACCATGTCCGGCATCAGATCAACTTAATTTCAGTAGCTTGAAGAATCAGATGACCGAATACTTTTAAGTAAAAGAATAGAAATGACTAAAATGCCATTCTACTCATACGATAAAATATTTTACACCAGTACTGCAAGCAGGTAAATAATTATAGAAATTGTACCACCATGGAGAATCCGGTTTCTTAAATAAATCAAGCCTCGTTATTTGAGCCAGAAGCATTTAGTAATTGAGAAATAAAAATCACAGTGGGACTAAGGCAGTCCTGTGCCAGAGATTTGCTTGACGGCTCGAAATAGAAGAGTGCTTAGGTTTCTGATACTAAAAAGACATTCTCAGTGCAACTTAGAGCAGAAGCTCCCAAAATACTACTTAGAATCTTAGCATCATTAAGACAAACAGAAACAACAAAATAAAAACAATAACAAAATCCAAATACACCACTATGAGCAGATCTGCATTATGGAATCACGTGGCAGCATCCTTCTAAAGATTTTACTAAATTAATACCAGTATATCAGCAGTACCAAGTATTTATTCTTATATCTGAAGTGAATTATTATACCGGCATTTAGCTGGGATTACCACTCTGGTCAACATACTTTCTCTTTGAGGAGGGACTCCAGTTGACATAATGTCATTGTTTGGCTACTTCGGCCATTGTTCAACCTGAAAATAAGCAGTATCATGAAAAAAAAAAAAAAAGATTAGATGTACATATAACACAAGTGCATTACCAAGTATTGTTGAATACTACTAAACTGACATCACTGGGAACTTCGCCTCAGCATGCAAAGAACTACAAACATGAAAGTGGCTCGATCCTGCTTTCATTCTAGCTTTGTTCACAGCCCTGCACCACTCCTGGAGAAAAAGGCCACAAATGTAGATTCCTTGGCAGAATAGAGAAGTGGCAATTGCTCCTCTGCCACAAGCATGATGGCTGTTGATGCAGAATATTTGTGTTCAAGTAGCTTTATTGGATCCTATAGTGGACATGAAGGCCTATTACCAGCTGGATTTGGCTCTTGCGATGAAGAACATGGGAACCTTGAAGACAGAAAGATTACATTGCCAGTCCTCCCTTTCCGTACTCTCACCAAGCATTTCCTCCGGTAGCAAGAAGCACCTCCCTCTCTCAGCACAAATCTGAGATCCACCCATTATCAGGAACATAATAAAAAATAAATACATAAATAAATAAATATTAACTTGCTTTTGTTTCCTCTTGCCATTGACTAGCGTCAAGCAAGAGCCTTGGTCATTTTCATAGTCAGTTCTTAGCAAAGTTTACATTCACAAGTGGATTTTCCAGATGCTAAATCCTATTCAGTAGATTCAGCCTCAAGTACTTGCTCCTGGAACTTCATTCCTATTTGCATTTGTGTGCTAAAGACCTAAAAGCCAAGCTCTGCTATATTTTCTGTCTCTAAATTCAGGCGAATTGATTGAGTTTTAAACCGCGAGAGAAAGTACCTCTAATAATCCCTCTGACAAACTTCTTCAGAAATACAGCACTTATGCTGTCCTCTAGTGGTAAATATATACATAAACACCTATATTCACAGCAATCCTAACACTGCTTCCCACCGTTGCACGCATTTTCAGTGACATTCTCTAACAAGCTAGCCAGCCAAAAGACAGCATTTTTTAAGCATGATCCTTACCTTCTAACATTTTAGTGAGTTTAAATGTAAATCAAGGGTAAATCTTACATGTTTCTCTTGAAAGTTAGAGGAAAATAACCCCAAGCATATAATAAGCTTTACCATTTTTATTATTTTCCATGTAATTAAGAAAAGATTAACCTTTTACTTCACGGAGGATTCCTCATTTGTTATTTAATTAGTTTGCACTAATTAATTAGAATTTTTAAGCTCTTCTGTCTCTCAGAGAGAGTGGCTTATGTCCCTTCCTTCTGCTTTTCTTTTGCTGCTCCTCTTCCTCCTCTAGCCTCTTTTCAAAGTCCTAATCCCATTTTTGTATCCTCAGCATTACACTCTTTCATTCAGTCTTTGTCTGAGAGCTTTCTTAGCTCTGCACTTGCTGGGAACAAAGTAGGACTGGAATTTACATAATATTTTCGGAGACCCTTTCTTGAAGCCTCAGTCATACCAGACCACAGTGCCAACTGAAGGAAAAGGAATTTCTCTGCAGATCCCCCCTGCCAAATTCCAACCTTTACATCGCACTGGGGGCAGGGAGGAAAAGCATGGTGGTTGAAAACCTTCAGCGTACTGTGGAGAAAGCTACTGGGAGAGTACAGGATTTGTTATTTTGTTTATTTTTATGCAGAGGATGGCTCTGCTTTCCACTTTTCAAATAGCATTCTTCACTGATGGAGGAATCTCAGTTCACACAAATTTGGTGTCCCTTCAATTTTATTGTTGAAAAGTTACTCGCATTGCAAGTGAAAAAAGTACACAGGTTATTTACTTCTAAAGGAAAGAACCCGGTAACACTGTAACTTTCCCATTACTGGGATCTTTATCTTGGCTTCTATACTTAAAGATAGGGCAAATTGAATAATACTTCCTTGAATCCCTATTAAATGCATTTGTTTAAAATTTCTTTCATACACAATAGCTCTTGCTGATAAGTCTTAAAGGTTCATGTATTTCCATTAGCAGATCAATGGCTTGGCCGACCATTCCCTTCGCTTTGGCAATCAAGTAACATTCCTATGGCAACTGCACCAATTACACACTCAGAAAATAAAAGCAGTTTTAGAAAAAGAATTTATTGTATCTCTGCCTCACTAGAAGCTCACATGAAAAGGTAGATTCTCCTTTGAAAGCTAGACAACTGGCAAATGATGCATGACCATAATTTAGGAGCAATTTGAGTACATAATATAAAACACTTACCCTTTTAGCATGCTGGTACTCTTGGCAACTTCGGTGAACTTTGACAGGAAGTCAAGATACGGCACAGTAACTTTGCCGATATTTGGGATCTGTATTTCAGTGAACATGGATAAGAACATAGATAAGATCTGCAGTTATAACAATGATAAATATTTTTAAATACTTCTACTTCCATTATTATTTTTTTCTTTTCATAAAACAGCAAAAATAAATGTATCTTATAACCTTGCTTTTGTTCTGTGCATCATATATTATTTCTTATCAGTAGCTTGTCCAGAATTAAGCAGAGCATGAATTTAATACCTGGTAAATCCCTCAATGAGAAGTTAAAGCCTACAAGTCTTTCCATCATGTAAGAAAAAAAGATTTATCATTTGTTTAACTCTGTGATCTTTTACATCTATTTGTGAAAGTACAGTCATTCTCATCAATGTCAGGCAATACTTCTGTAGTTCAAAAAGAATATTTAATGTATTTTGAGTGTATATGAGTCCCCATATTGATGATTTAGTATTAGCAAGGAATTTAGCAACAATCTTAGCTAAAATAGAGTTTAGAGTTTGAACTAATCAATTAGTTCAAAATGCAGCTCTAATAGTCCAGCTCATCCATGTTAAACACACAAGACTCAACAATCAAATTTATTTTCTAATAAGAAAGAAATTTTATACTCTTTCCTAAGAGCATAAACCTTAACCTCCCTTCCACTTCCCAGGCAGAAATTTAACTGCAGTAACTCTGGTGCAGGCTGTGCTTCAGAATCCTCCCCTGTTTTGTGTCAGTGTGTAAGTGTCACTCACAATATCTTGTGAACACCCAATGTTTCTTAAAGTCCACTTTGACCATGGTTTATAAAGTGGCAAATATCAGAAGTTAGCTGAGAAACACCCAGTACAAATGAAAAGCACCTGGTCTCTGATTCAGAGTTTATAACCTAATCTACCCACATTTGTAACACTGAATGTATATTAATTTTTTGTTTGTTTTCTTTTGTTTTTTAATGACAGAATTTATGAGTAAATTGCAACTCTTTCAACTAGGGAGGCAAGCCACACAGACAGAATCCTCTTCTAAAATACCAGTGGCCAGAACCAGTTCACATTTCTTTTGCAAGTTTTCTACTGCTTTTGTTTGAACTACTCACATAAGGATGTGATCGTGTTTAGTATCTTTCATAATACTGGTTTGGACCCTGCTCCCATTGAAACCTGTGGAAATTTTGTTCTTGGCATCCATAAGAACAGCCTCTAAATGATTATAAACAGCAATGACATAGCATACCTCTGCCAGCATAGCATCAAATTCGGCTTGTGTTAGAGGGAAAAGAAAAGTTTCAATCACTCTCCTGAATTCACCCTTTGTGACTGTCAGGGTCTGACCAACATCAAGAGTTTGAAATGCTTTTTTCAGTTCATCTTCTTTTTCAGCTGTCTTTTGAAGTAAGATACGCCCAATGTCCTGGGAGAATAATGTGGGATCTGGGACAGAGCTCACAGATGCAGCTGTAAAATATATTAGGCAGTCATCACATGCTCCTAAACCTGGCGAAGTCACATATTTTTCTGAGAATTCAGTATAAACCAATTCATCTCTGGAGATATACAAGCAAACTGGTTATTATTTTTCCATTAATTTGAAAAAAAATAATTGAAAACAATTGTATTTTAATAAGACACCAACACCTTTTTTTTTCCTGCTACTATAGCAAAAAAGGAACTTGGAATATGCAATTATGTGCCAAAAGTTAAAACAATAATTAAAGTCACAGTACATAGGCACATTCTTTGACAATAGCTTTCCCATTTCAGACTACAGATGGGATCTCTTTGCTTTGCAAAAGTTCGAGACTTTATTAAGTTATTGAGCCTTGGGTAGAGAGATCATCTCTGAAGAGAGAGCAAAACGACTTGACAGGGCACTGTAGCTTACAGGGATGCCTTGTATTACTTCAGACACTCTGGCGCTCATTAGACCTGAATAAGAATTAAGCAAGGACCAAAGGATTTGGCCTGATATTTCTTCTGGATTAATAATGAGTCAGGTTCAACCACAGTTATGAGCATTTAATTTAATTACCTACCACACTGGGGATTTTACAAACAAATCTGAAGATAAAGTCTACTATGTTTTTTTCTGTACTTTAGTCTAGGATCTGCTCTCAAACAAAATGCAGTTGCTGCTCTCAAACAAACTGAAGTTGCCTTTAAAGGAAGCTCTGTTTACAAGGAGGAAGATAGAAAAATGTGACTTTTTGTTATTTACAGCTTTTTTTTTCAGTTTTACAGGAACCAACCTTTTATCTTGTCCTCATCCCTTTCTTACAAGAAAAGATAAAATCATGGCTGCCTTGTACATTTCATTTTAACTTTGAGCCATTCTGACAAAATTCAAATTCACAGCTGGATACAGCCTTGGTGAAATCAATAGAGCTATCACAGCTTGCTCCTACAATGAATCTGACCCTAAATCTAAAACTGCATGGCAAAGAGAGAAGGAAAATTGACATGAACTGCAATGGAGGATGCCTTGCATGATAATAATTTAGAGTCACTTGCGAGAAAAATGTCCACTTCGGGACTAGTAGCAAATTCATACTTGATTGGAACAAACTATAAATCTTGCCATTCCAAAAAATAAAATTGCTTTCCTTGGTAAGTGTATAGCCATTTCAAATGATTTCCTAAAGGATAAGATGTATATCAAGTCTGATAATGTCTAATAATTGGCAACAGTTATCTTGTAATGATTTAAGAATATGAGTGAGGCAGAGGTCCAAAGCATGAATCTCTCTCGCGATCCAATGGATTTCAAAGAAGGAAAGAAAATAAAGATCCTGTTTCCCTACCAGAATGGTAACACGAAGAGGAGTCAAGTAAGAGGCCTCCACCCTCTCTCCATAACAGAACGAGATTGATTTTGTTAGTGCCCAAAGGACCCAGGGAATGTGGTGTTCCTTCTCCCAACAGACTTGACAAAATGTGCCTCAGAAAACCATAAATGGCACAAAGGATCCTTGGCCCTGGCAGCTTGCTGTGCTGAAGGGCACCACTGACCTCAAAGTAAACAAGAGGACAGAAAGGACTGAGGGGGCAACGCTACCTGCAAAGCAGGCAGAGCTAGTCCTCTCAGCACTTAAAGGGTATTGATTTAAAGGGTACTTTGATTTAAAGTCCCAAGGCTAAGAAAACTTAGACCTCAGTAGAAACCCGTACCTGATTTAGCTGAATTCTGCCTGCTGGCACATGCAGATGCTCTGCTTTGTGTAGGCTGAGGTCGTGGGGTAAGCGTGATTCCTTGAGAGCAGGGGTGTAAGGCACCTAAGTCTTCTGCATTTGCCTCTCTAGCCATGGTCTTGCCTGGATTTAAAACAGAAGTATGAGAATACATTACAATATAGAACACAAAAAGATGCAATGTGGCTGGCAACAGCAACAAGAGACAAAAACTGATTTATTGACAAGAAGTCTAATGTGCTGATAAAAAAAAATGACTGTGACAGTATTCAGTACAACCACAGAAAATTTTGACTCCTCTCATCTGGTCACTACTAGTCAGCTAGAACTATCACCTGTAGAGGAATGGTTAGAGAGCCACGGACATGGCTGCCCAGCAGGCCTGCTCAATTCCAGCCTTCAGGTTTCAGTGAAAGAACAAAGGGACTGCTTACTAGGAGATAAGGAAGTAGACCAAGGTCAGAGGGAATAAAAGAGCTGTTGAACTAAAAGGATGAGCTAAACAAGTAAGGGGGGCTGTAAGGGTCTTAGTTAGATCATTGTCTACCAATTAGGATCCTGTGTAATTACATCACTAACTGCTAGAATCATATAAATGTACTGCATGTAAGCTAATAGACGAAGCCAGTTCCAGCTTCTATGAAGTTGTTGTCTGGCATTCCTGACCCGCTCCAAGCTGCAACAATCACCTATGATGCTGCTTTCAAATACACAGTTTACAGTAAGAGACATTAATAAACCAACTTATTTACCAAATAAGAGAGAAGTACCTGTCAAAGAGGTTTTGGCCATTATCTTGAAGATAAGGGACATTTAAAAAATGCAACATTTAGTTAAAAAAATGCTATTTTAAATAAACAGTTAAGCTGCTTAGATGTTTATTACAGACTTTTCAGGAGAAAAATGCATGTAGCAGACACCAGCTCATTACACTAATTACTCTGTTTTATGAAGAGCTCATAGTAAATTTCCTCCTTAGGAAATCTGAGGGGAGCTACACAGCAGGTATAAACAGAAAGGCTAGTGGGGAAAATAACTCGAGGGGGACAGTACTGCATGGCACAAGCCACGGTTTGCCAGGTATGCCTCAGCGGTGGCCCACCAGGGAATGCTGAGTGGGCTGCACCTACACAATTTGAACAGCACTTTGGATTACAAACACCAACATTAGGTGAACTCTTGCTAGAAATCCAGAGAATTGGCACTGCTCTGTGCCTCAGAAGTTTAGGAGCTGCTGCTCTATGGCTTATTCAGATATTCTAAGGCATTTGTCTTTGCCCCTTTGGAACGTGCTTTAAGGGCTAATGGAATAAGAGGATGAAGGTGATGGTGCTGTCATCCAGTGTAGAGGGATGGCTAGAGAGCCGCGTACATGGCTGCCCAGCAGGCCTGCTCAATTCCAGCCTTCAGGTTTCAGTGAAAGAACAAAGGGAGTGCTAACTAGGAGATAAGAAAGTAGACCAAGGTCAGAGGGAATAAAAGAGCTGTTGAACTAAAAGGATGAGCTAAACAAGTAAGGGGGGCTGTAAGGGTCTGAGTTAGATCATTGTCTACCAATTAGGAGCCTGTGTAATTACATCACTAATTGTTAAGAATCATATAAATGTACTGCATGAAAAGCTAATGAACGAAGTCAGTTCCAGCTTCTATGAAGTTGATGTCTGGCATTCCTGACCCGCTCCAAGCTGCAACAATCCAGTTTCTTACACACTATTTTATGGTGATTGGTCATACAAATACTTTAAAAAAGTTTCAGTCTTACGCACTTCATCACAAGGTAGTTCTATGAAGTTACATAGTTAACCCAATCTGACTCTTCAAAGGAAATATTTCTAAAGTCTGAGACTGCATTTTCTTTTTTATAAACATAATTTGAAATCAGAAATCTGGCTCCCCCTCAGAATGAAAGACAGAGGATAGAATATTTCCTTCTCTCTAGTATGTGCCAAAGAATTGCATTTTGAAATGTCTCAAGCCTGAGGTTTCCTCTGCTTAGCTCAGATTTTTGGATTACTACTAGGAAGAAAGCCAACAAACTCACCCTTTCTTTCAACTTGAATAATCTTATTTCCATGTTATGAAATGAAAATTACATTGATCTGGGTAGACACCCCCCACCATTTAACAAGCAGCAAATTAAGTCAAAGTGGGTACTGTCCTTGGGCACTGCGACTTCATACTCTGCACCATCGAATTGTTCAAAGAGTCTCTGCTCAGGTTCTGAGCACAGCTTGGGACAAGCAGCTTCTTGGGCACATTTCAAGAGTTAAGTTGGCCAGGAGCCATTCCCAGTGGGCACTTTGCATGCAGCAAGCCTTCTAAAAGGGTTTTAGAAAACTCGATCAGTCTGGACGTGGACTTTTCCATGCCTCTTCTTCTCTGTGCCAAGAAACGGTCCCAAGAACTCTTAATTTCATAGCACAGCCCATCTACAGCAGTAAACTCTGGCAGAAGTTCTAACTCTATAACCATCCATTAAAAGAAACTAACCTCCAAGCATTCTTTCAGGTGGAAAACAACTGGTTCCTGCTCATCTGATAGATGAATAAGTGTCCTAATTACTACCATCACTAGTATGATACGCTTGCAACAGCACCCATGCAAATTTGGCTGCCTGAGAACTGTAAGCAAGCAGGGTCTGCTTCCCACATAGCAAGAGAGCTCAGATTTATCATGCTAAATGAAGGGGTTCTGGCTGCAAGAGGAGCTAAACTGTCATAAATCTGAACAGACAGCAAGGGTCTTTCTTTGAAACAAATGCAAGTCCACTCTGCCATTTCCCTTCTGACCATCACTGAGCTCTGTCTCAGGCACTGGGGTTTTACCAATAAACAGATTATGCCAATTATCTGTATCACACCCAAGCCAGAGAAAAAAAATCAGACTCCTCAGCCCTACTCTGACCTATTTACTGCTTTTCCCACACATCTTTCTGGGTTTAAATCTATTTGTTACCAAAGGACCACTTAAACAGCAAAGACACTAATGTGACTTGGCAATAAGGCTACAATTAAAAAAAAAAAAAAAAACATGTTAAGAAGCACAGCCTGCCGCCCTGCTGTTCATGGAGTTGTTTGCAAAACTTGGTTTTGACTTCACAAAATCTGGATGAACAAACTTTACAAAATCTGGATGGAGCCCTAAATGGCTCCTGTAGAAGTCAAATGCAACTGGTAGTTTTGTGTTTTTTTTTTTTTTTTGGATTCCTGAATATTTTCTGATGGAAGAACACATGCAAGTCCAGTCAATGCAGGTCTGACAATAGGCTTGCCCTTCTTTGTTCTCTTTTTCAGACTCTTCAGAAATAGCGCATGGACCTCACAGTTTTAAGAAGTTAACGTACTGGAAGTCAAAGATTACCACACAGAACAATTAAAAAGTTTTATCAGATACAGAGTTTGGTTCTCTTCTCACTTAGACCTCCGAAAACCACCAGCTAAACATCAATGCACAGATCAGGAATAAGGCAGCTGCACTGAATGGCTCCTGATTTATATTTTGCACGGAATTCACACTGATGCCTACAAATATAAGCAGTGGACCTGATTTATGATCTCTTAAGCACACTCCTTCTAATCTTAGGGCAAGATCCACAGATACTATATAAATCAGGATAGCTCTGCTTGCTTTCCTATCTTCAAGAGAATTACAGCATTTACAGCCACTGAGGGATTTGGCCTTCATTTCTTGTCATTTCAATAATTTAACTGATAAAAGCTCTCCAAGTGTCTATGCACGAAGTTCCTGCATCTGAGCCATGTTTGGTTCTAGTTACAAGATGGATGGGTCTTACACATGGATACAAATATAATTCTGGCCATTTTCAATAGAAATGTAGAAGACACTTTCTTGCTAACAGAATAATGAGGAAACATTATTTCAGACAAGCTGTTTCAAACAAACCATAGAGCCATGTCCTTTCCTTTTCTCACAAGGATAAATGAAGCTCAGCTTCCTTGCTTTTTCTATTTATTTCTGTAAGCCTCAGTATGTTGTATTGTGCTTGGCAAGGCAGATAACAAGTCTTACCTTGATTTTCTCTTAACTGCTTTTATTTTTAAGCCTATCATAGTCTGTTTCATATAACTTAAAAGAAACCTTTTATTGTTTCTTTCTCCTTGAAAGAGTGCCTAGCCTCTGTAATTTCAAAAGAAAAATTAAGGTTATGCATTCTCCCAAGAGTGCAAAGAGCGAACAATTCCCAGTTTAAGCACAATTTGTTGTTCTCACCACGAGGTTACATCAAATGACTGGCAGTAGAGCCACATTAGTGTGCAAACTGCTGGGTGATCTGGAATGGGCAACCCAGAGGCTTCTACAGTAAGTCACTCTAGCATCCAAGTGTCAGGGGGAGCAGCATTTCCTTGGGGAGCCACTGTCATTCCCCACCCGAGAACTGTTCTTGGAGTTTCCTGTCTCTGAGCTACATGGTATCTTTTGCCTACGCTTTTTACAGATAAGAAAGCCATATGCAAATCATAGGCTCTCCTTTGTATAGATAGAGTCATCATCTTGCTTTATTTTTCTCCGCTCACTAATGGCAATTATGAAATCTTTAATTATGGTATTCTCAGTCTGAAGTTGCTGCTTCTCCTTATTCCTTTCCATGGCTCAGAAGGAAAGATTGTTTTCTAGAAAACATGTTCATGCAGAGCTAGGGTTTGTCCTACTTGTAGGCTGGACAAAGAAGTTTTCTCATTTTGTACAGCCTCATGTAAAGCTGGGAAAACAGCAGTAGCTCCAGGGGAAATGCAGAACAGCAGCAAATAAACATGAAAGTCTCTTTAGAAAGAACAATCAACTGCTTCAATGCCATGAAGGCAGGAACTACTCATGTAGGTTCAGTCCATACTAGGGCAGAGCTTTTCAGATTCTGGCACATGTATCACTCACGTAGACAATTCACCTCCAATTTTCTACCCCTTAAAAGTGCTGCTCCTATCCAAGGGGCTTAACCTCCTCACTGTGCCTGGGTACTCAAAGAAGGCAGTAAAGCTGGATGCATACCTCTCGCGGATCAGGTGGAGGGCCTGGCAGCTTCCAGTTTTGTAGACAGTGGGGAGAGCCTTGTCAGTGCAGCTGATAATGGTTCTTGAGCAAACATGGACGTTTCCTCTCCAGTTCTGTTTCGATTCTGATGAGGAACACAAAAGACTGAGAAAGGACGCATAGTTTTCTTGGCTAGAGAATTTTACGTATTCTGAGGCCAGAGACTATATAATGTAGTGTTTCATGAGAAGACATTCCCGAAACATTAAATCCAACTTGCAACACTTTGAGAAAGGGAAGTTCAAGTCACCCACAAGCACACAGGAATTCTCCTATACCATACTGCACTTCACCACTGTGATCAACGGCCATCCCAGCTCCCCGGACTCACTCTAGGATATCCAGGGATACGGTAACAGACTGTTGGCCCCTCTGCCTGGGCAAATTCTCCCTTCCGGGCTCTTGAGAATGGAAGATGCTCTTTGGGCAAAGGGGACTGTAGAGTAACAGACACATAAAAGCCTCTCCTCCCAACCAGGGCATGGAGCCTTCCCGCAGGCAGCAGGACCGTTTATTTCTTCACTATCTGCACGCAGCCCTGCGGCTGCTCCCCCCGCCGCGCTCACAGGCACCGGACCCCCGCCCCGTCGTCCAACGGCCGCCCAAAACGGGCAGCCCTGCGCCCGGGGAGGCCCCGCCGCTCTCCCGGAGACTCCACACCGAGGGGCGGTGGGCTGGGGGCAGCCCCTTCCCCGCGCAGCCCCGTTACCTGCCCGGGGCACCGCGGGCCGGAGGGGACGGAGCCGCCGGGCCCGCCGCTGCCGGGGCCGGGACGCTGTTGCCGCGGTAACGGCGGCGCTCGCTCCCGATTGGCCCGAAGAGGCCCTGTTGGCATGGCAACAGCAAGGCAGGCCGCCATTGGGGCCGGCGCTCTGCCCGCCGCGCGCGGCGCCCGTAACGGCCCCTCGTGGAAGCGTCTGGAACAGCTTCCAGGGGCAGCGGTTCCCGCCAGTGCGGGGCCGGGGTCGTTCCAGTGTAAAGCTGGGGCCTTTGGGGCTTGAGTCAGTACTACCTATGGGTGTTTATCGGCGCGGGGGACAAGCCTTGTAAAGCATTGGAAGGGGGGCTTTACCTTCACTTCGGCTTCTTTTGATTTATTCTGAAAGGGGTTCATGGATTTTGGCAGCCCGACATGAAAGCAGAGCTCCGTTTTCCACGGCCTGGCCTGAGATTTGCTGTGTGTTTTTTTTTTCGTAAATTGAATCAGATGTGTTGAAAAACACGTTTTCACAGTTGTTTGTAGAAAAAAATACAGTCTCTGGTGGCATTGGGATGCTGTGGCCACCTGTAAGCTGTTAATGGATAGTGCTTAGACCAGGGGTTCTCAAACTACGGCCCACGGGCCGGATAGGGCCCCCCCCCAGGATCCACAATCCGCCCCGCCGGTATTTGCAGAACCTCCCCGCCGGCCGCCGCCGGGGGCTGTGGGGGGAAACCAACCAGTCGCAGACGACTTCCTGCCACTTAATCCGCGCGCCGGCCTCCGCAGCCCGCAAGCACCCGCCGGGACGGGGCTGAAACCAGCGCCTCGTCCTCGACCTGCCCCCGCCAGGGGGCGCCTCTCGGCTACAAACCGCACCTCCTCCTGCTCCTCCTCCTGCTCCTCCTCCTCCTCCTCCTCCTTTTTTCCAAACTATAGTCCGGCCCCCGACAGTGTCTGAGGGACAGTGAACCAGCCCCCAGTTTAAAAAGTTTGAGGACCCCTGGCTTAGACATTTAGTGTTTGGGTTAGGGTCAGGGTTTAGTATTAGGGTTAGGCATTGGGGTTTAGTTTTAGGGTTTGAATTTTAAGGTTAGGGTTTAAGGTTAGGTGTTCGGGATTAGGATTAGGGTTTAAGATTGGGGTTGTTTTGGTTAGAGTTTAGATTTTAGGGTTTATGGTGAGAAGTAGGGTTAGACATTTAAGACTGGGGTTTGGATTAGGAGTTAGGGGCTAGCAGTAGTGTAAGGGTTAGCATTAGGCACACCATTTAAGTTAGGGATTGGCTTCGGGTTAGCTTTAGACACTCCATGTAGGTTAGGGTTAAATTTGGTTTAGGGTCAGGGTTAGGTATAGGGTTAGGGTTTAGGGTTAGGGTTCTTTAGGGTTAGTGTTGGTTATGGTTAGCGTTAGGGTTCAACATTTAGAGTTAGAGTTTAGGGTTAAGGTTAGGGTTAGACATGCCATTTAAGAATAGGGTTAATGTTTACGTGACGTTATGGTTAGGTGTAAATTTGAGTGTTAGAGTTACGGGTCAGGTTTAGGTGCAGCGGTACGGATTAAGGTTTAGGGTTAGGATGAGGTTCGGGGTTGGTGTTAGATAGGATATTTTTGGCTAGGCTTAGGGGTGCATAAGGGTTAGGGTTAGACCTGCGTTTAAGGTTAGTGTTAGGATTAATTTAGGGTTAGACATGTAGGCTTAGGGTCAAGGTTAGGGTTAGCATTAATATTAGGGTTAGGGTTTAGTGTCTTCAAAATGCCATGAACAAGCTTAGCGCATCTGTAGATCCTGTTGCAGATGCAGGGCCCACAGAGCACTTTAAAGCTTTGATGGTGCAAATGTTTTTGTATCTCTCTCAGCTTTCATCCGAGCTACCTTTGGATTCAATGGTAGCGCTCTTGTGGATGATGGGACTTGACCAAAAGTAGGTGAGGCTTTAATGGCTGTATCCAACATCATAGTTAATGCTCACTGTAAGAAAAAGGAGTGCTTTTTAAACAACTGCAGCTTTTTCATCTCAGAGACTTCATTTGAATTGCTTCAGGTGACTGAGTAAACAAAGTGACCGTCTGATCTGCACTGTTAAAAAAATGGTGTTTATAGCTTTATTTGGCCTGTAGCATATTTCCATGTATGTATCTTTTTCTGTCATGCTTAGAAGTCATCTGTAAGATCTTAAGTAATAAAAACAAATGGAGAAATAGATTTAGTCTCTAATGTTTCCTGCCTTTACAAACAAAAAATGAATTTCTGCCAACGGGTCTGAAAATCTTGAGAGGGCTCTTAAGCGCCCTGTTTGTACAGAGGTGATGCCGAGGTGATGTACAGAGGTACACGAAAGCCCATAGGATACTCCCAGCCCAATGTGCACAGAGGCTGTGGGAGGCCACATGAAAGCCCATAGGGCGCCTCCGAGCTTAGTACGCACTGAGGCCCCAGGAAGCTGCACAAAAGCCCATAGGGTTGTTGCAGCCCAGTGCGCATGGAGGCCCCAGGAGGCTGCACGAAAGCCTGTAGAGCTCCCCTGGCACAGTGCCCATGGAGACCCCAGCAGGATGCACGAAGGCCATAGGACCACCCGGCCCAGTGCGTGTGGAGGCCCTGGGAGGCCGCATGAAAGCCCGTAGGGCCACCCCAGCCCTGTGCACATGGAGCCTGTGGGAGGCCACATTAAATCCCATAGGACCACCCTATGCCCAGGGTGCAGAGAGGCCCCAAGAGGCTGCACGCAAGGCTGTAGTGGGCTCCCTGGCACAGTGCGCATGGACGCCCTGGGAGGCCTCACGAAACCCTGTAGGGCCTCCTGGGCCCAGAGTGCACAGAGGCCCTGGGAGGCCACATGAAAGCCCATAGGGCCCCCCCAGCCCAGTGTGCAGGATGTCCCCTTGAAGCTGCACGAAAAGCTGTAGGACCCCTCCGGCCCAGTGCACATGGAGGCCTTGGGAGGCTGCATGAAAGCTCGTAGAACCCCTTTGACCCAGTGTGCACAGAGGCCTCAGGAGGTTGTACTGAAGCTCATAGGGCTCCCCAGTCCCAATACTCATGGAGGCCCCACGAGGCTGCACGAAAGCTCATAGGGCCCCCTGGTACGCGTGGAGGCCCTTGGAGGTTGCCTGAAAACCTGTAGGGCTCTCCCTGCCTAGTGCACAGGGATGCCCCGGGAGGCCGCACGAAAGCCCATACGGATCCTGAGGCCCGGGGCACATGGAGGCCCCAGAAGGCCACACGAAAGCCCGTAGGTCTTCCCCGACTTGGCACGCCTGGAGGCTCCGGGAGGCCACACGAAAACCCATAGGGCCCCCCAGCCTGGTGCACATGAATGCCCCAGGAGGATGCACATATGCCCATAGGGCCTCCTGGCCAGGTGCACACAGAGGCACCAGGAGACTGCATGAAATGCCATAGGGCCCTCCGGCCTTGTACGCATGGAGGCCCTTGGAGGTTGAAAACCCGTAGGGCTGTCCCTGCCTGGTGCACACAGATGCCCTGGGAGGCTGCACGAAAGCCCGTACAACCCTCCTGGCCCTGTGCGCAAGGATCCCCAGGAGACCGTGCGAAAGTCTGTAGGGCTCCCCTGGCCCAGTGCTCACGGAGGCCCCAAGGGGCCTCATGAAAGCCCTTAGGACCCCTTAGCCCAGTGTGCACAGAGACCCCGAGAGGCTACGTGAAAGCCCGTGGGGCCCTGAGGTCCGGTGTGCATGGAGGCCCTGGGAAACCGCACTAAAGCCCGTAGGGCCCCCCCAGCCTTGTGCGCACAGAGGCCCCAGGAGACCACCCAAGTACTTATAGGGCCCCCTTGGGAGATGTGTGCACGGAGGCCCTGGGAGGCCACACTAATGTCCATAGGGCACCCTGGCCTGATGCACATGGAGGGCCCAAGAGTCCGCACGAAAGCCTGTAGGGCCCCTCCGGTCCGGTGCACATGGAAGCCCATGGGGGCTGCACGAAATCCCATAGGACCCTCCCAGCCTGGTACGCATGGAGGCCCTTAGAGGCTGCATGAAAGCCCGTAGTGCTCTCATGGCCCAGTGCACACGAAGGCCCTGGGTGACTGCACGAATGCCCTTAGGGACTCCCCTGGCCTGGTATGCATGGAGGCCCCGGGAGGCTTCATGAAAGCCCATAGGGCCCCCCTAATCTGGCACGCACAGAGGTACTGGAAGGCTGCACGGAAGCACGTAGGCCCCAGCCCAATGTGCACAGAGGCCCAGGAGGTCTCATGAAAGCCCATAGGTCCCCCATGGCGTAGTGCATATGGAAGACGCACAGAGGCCGTGGGACCCCACACAAAAGACCGTAGGGCCCTGCTGCCCAGGTGCGCATGGAGGTCCCCAGGAGGCCGCATGAAGCCCCGTAAGGTCCCTGTGTCCCAGTGCACACGGAGGCCCCAGGAGACCGCACAAAAGGTCGTATGGCTCCCCTGGCCCAGCGCGCGTGGAGGCCCACGGAGGCTGCATGAATCCTGTGGGGTCCCCCCGGCTGGTATGCACAGAGGCACTTAGAGGCTGCAGGAAACCCCATGGGCTTCCCCGACCTGGTGCGCACGGAGGCCCCAGGAGGCCTCACAAAGGCCCATAGGGTCCCCCGGTCCAGTGTGCACACAGGCTCCGGGGGGCCGCACCAAACCCATAGGGCCACCCCGACCTAGTACGCACGGAGGCACTTAGGGGCGCACGAAGACCCCGGGAGGCCGCATGAAAGCCCTTAGGGGCTCTCCAACCCCATGCACACGGAGGCCTTGGGAGGGTGCACAAAACCCCATAGGGTCCCTCGGCCTGGTGTGCATGGACGCCCTTAGAGTCTGGCGCCCAAGACCCGGTGTGCATGAAGGCCCCAGGAGGCCGAACAAAACCCTGTAAGAGGCACAACAGCACAGAGGGAGTCTCTTCCCCGGTTTCTTTGTGGCGCAGGGAGGATATTTTGGTTTCTTTGGGTAGCAGGGGAAGCATTTCTGGGCAGAGGTGGTAGGAGATATCAAAGGGGATGCTGCCAGTTTGAAAGCTCAGAGCTGGACTACAATTAGTATCTGTAACCCCATCTCTGACTCTTCTTTTTGGAAAGAGACAATAGGATTCTCGTATTGCAGATCCAACCTGCCCTGTCCACTGGCATCAATCTGCATTACCTGAGTTGGGATAGAAAGCATCGTTTTCTCTTCCTTTGTGATTCCAATGAAAAGGCACCCTAGGAAGGGGGACACTGTTAAGTGAAGACATCACTGGGGTTAGATGGTAAAATGTGACAAGAATTCCTTTTTTTTGTTGTTTTGGGTGCACGTGCTAGAGATCTAGCATGACTTCCAAAGAGCTTCTGAAAAAATGTGCCAAACTCTTGTGGACTTCACCTGCCTCTTTAAGCATCGCTCGCCATGCAAAGACACAAATTCAGGACTCCAAAGTCCACTGTTAGAATTGCCATAATGATGAAGAACTTGGGCTAAGACGACGCCCTGGCTGCATGAACCATAAAAAAGCCATACAAGACCAGTCCTGTCATGGCTGTCAAGGGATAAGCTTTGGTCTGGAAAGCTGGAGAAAAGTGAATCTCTCCATGCTCTAGAGTTGACTGCCTCCACTGTCACACACATCAGAGACCTGAGTTCACTCAGCGAACTTGGCATGCTGATTCAGGAGACTCTTTATTGCCCTAATTAGAGGCCAGCTTTTCTAACTGAGTGCTCTGCAGAGAAAGACAGGCTCAGAATTGCAGCCTTAGCAGGCAGCAGTTAAGAGCTTCTTCGATGCTGGTGCTCCAAAAACCGTAAGCTTCCTTGGGAAGACCCTGAAGCTCCGTGAAAAGGAATGTCCAGCTTTTAGCAGCTTGGCTGAGTTCTTATTCTGCTAGGGCAAAGATAGAGTTTCTTGCCTCAGACACATTACACACAAGTTGTGTGTGCCCGCAGCAGTGGTACTGTCAAGGGGCAACACAGACAAACCTGAAGAGCTTTGCAAAGGTGGGTTACCTACTTTTCTGGAGCAAATATTCCAGTGATTCCACTGAAGTCTATGCACATATTGCCCAGCAGACCACGTGTCTTACGATCTCCTTTCTCCCTTTTAGCCAGCTTCCAGAGGAAAATCTCTTACGGCATGTTCCTTGGGGCATGGGTGGTTGGATGGGGACGTAAAAGAAGAGCTGGTAACCCCTCCTCACTCAGGCACTTTTGTTTCCACATCTTGTGCTGTGCAAAGAGACTCTGCTAAAGTATATGTAAGCTTAAAGAAACTATCCCTTGAAGAGCTTCCTTCAGCTGAGAATGGCTTTCATTCTCTATTTTGACAGGATCTGGCATGGCTAGGAGTGGAAAATGCCTGTCCATCTGACATGGATAGGATAGGAGTGGAGGGTGCCCAGGCAAAGCCTGGAACCAGCCATGGGGGACAGCTGTGTTTTCAGGGCAATTTCCACTCCTCACTGTGCAGTGCACTAAGATAACGCAAATCACATTGAACAGAAGGAGTAGCTCCAATATTCTAAGTAAAAATAAGAATAGGAAAGCAGGAAACCAAAAGGTCTCATCTACAGCAAATGGTGTGGTACTGGTAGAGTGCAAAAGCTTCAAGTCACCAGAGTCTGTTAAGTATGCAAACCTATAGGTTAACAACACATTTGAAAAACTTCCTCAATATCACAGAATCACAGAATGGCTGAGGTTGGAAGGAACTTCTAGAGAACATCTAGTCCAACCCCCCTGCTCAGGTAGGGTCACCTAGAGCATGTGGCACAGGGTCGTATCCAGGTGAGTTCTGAAGATCTCCAGAGGAGGAGACTCCACAATATCTATGGGCAGCCTGTTCCAGGGCTTGGTCACCCTCACAGGAAAGAAGTTCTTCCTCACAGGGAGATGGAACTTCCAGTGTTTCAACTTGTACCCATTACCCCTTGTCCTGTCACCTGCCACCACCCAGAAGAGTTTGGCCCCATCCTCCCTACATAATCTCCTCAAGTATTTGTACATATAAGACTCTTAGTCTTCTCTTATCCAGGCTAAATAGGCCCAGCTTGCTTAGTCTTTCCTCATACGATAGATGCTCCAATCTCTTAATCATCTTTGTTGCTCTGTGCTGGACCCTCTCTAGAAGTTCCACTTCCCCCTTGTACTGGGGAGCCCAGAACTGCATCCAATACTCCAGATGCGGCCTCACCAGAGCTGAGCAGAGGGGCAGGATCCCCTCCCTCGACCTGCTGGCAACGCTCCTCCTGATGCAGGCCAAGATCCCATTGGCCTTTTTGGCCACGAGGGCACATTGCTGACTCCGGGTTAACTTGTTGTCAACCAGGGCTCCCAAATCCCTCTCCAGGGAGCTGCTTTCCAGCAGGTCAACTCCTAATCTGTACTGGTGCCTGGGATTATTCCTCCCCAAGTGCAGGACCCTGCACTTGTCCTTGTGGAACCTCATGAGGTCCCTCTCTGCCCACCTCTCCAACCTGTTTAGGCCCCTCTGAAGGGCAGCACAGCCGTCTGGAGTGTCAGCCACTCCACCCAACTTGGTATCATCCACAAACTTGCTGAGGGTGCACTCTGTGCCCTCATCCAAGTCACTGATGAACAAGTTGAACAGCGCTGGGCCTAATACCAATCCCTGGGGGATACCACTGTCCACAGGCCTCCAACTAGACTGGGTCCATTTATCACAACCCTCTGAGCTCTGCCATCCAGCTAAGTTCTCAATCCATCTCACTGTCCACTCATCTAACTCACACTTCCTGAGCTTCCCTATAAGGATGTTATCGGAGACGGTGTTGAAAGCCTTGCTTACGTCAAAGTAGACAAGGTAGACATGTCCAGTGCTCTCCCATCGTCCAGCCAGCCAGTCACGTCATCACAGAAGGTTATCAGGTTTGTCAAACATGACTTCCCCTTGGTGAATCCATGCTGAGTACTTCTGATCACCTTCTCCTTGACACATCTAGAGATGGTCTCTAGGATGAGCTGCTCCATCATCTTTCCAGGGACAGAGGTGAGGCTGACTGGCCTGTAGTTTCCTGGCTCCTCCTTCTTGCCTTTTTTGAAGACTGAAGTGATGCTGGTTTCTTCCAGTCCTCCAGCACCTCCCCTGCTCTCCATGACCTCTCGAAGATGACTGAGATGTCACACGCTCTACTGTTCTCAAACTGCTCCAAGATCAAAAGCAGAGATTTGACGATGTGAGTGCTAGATGGGCTCTTTACCCAACAGTGCAATTAGCTGTGGCAAATGAGTTCCAGGCAGTCTTTAAGAGTGCTCTTAGAAGTATCTCAGAAAACAAAGGCAAAATCCAAAGGCTATTCCCTAATGTTTAACTTACTCAGAGGACTGCCTAGAACTCATATGCATTTCAGCACTAAAAGCCTGCACATTTTCTTAAAAAAGGTGGCAGCACACCCAGAAGGACTCTCCTGTCATAATGGCCAGTGCTTCCCTTCAAAACTTGCTAACTAACACTCTTCTAACCCAGCTGCTGGGCATTCCAGCTCATCACTCGCCATACAGTGTGCCTACACTGAGCCCATCACTGCCTTTACACAGCAGGTGTCTCAAGCACTCAAAAGCTATATTTCTTGACAGACTCCTGCAGAGGAGAGAGACATTGCCCAGACACGTTAGTCAGCTCTGGCCAAGGCCACAGCCTGACCCTTTTCCCCTGCTTTAAGACAAGAGTTTAGTGACAGGATCTGGTGCTTCTTTACCCAGAGCCGTGTCCCTTGTGGAGCCTCTGCTGGCTCTCAGGACCCTCTGCTTCTTCCAGGTCACTCTCTGCACACCTGCTATCGCTCAAGGGACTATTCCAGAGTCCAGCCTTTCCATAGAACGCTGCTTGCCCAAGAAAGCTCTAAGGGCACGTTAATGGAGGGATTTCTTTTACCCTCCAAGGCACAAAAGGCCATTACTGGAGTATCCCCGAACGCAAACGAACGTTTGATTCCGGTAACACTCTAACATCCTCTCTTACCTGGCAGCTCACGAAACCAAGCGCAAGTCAGTCAAGCCCAATGGCTTAACTGCTGCCATTCGGAGCAGCCACGGCTGCAGTGCAACTGCTCATCTTCCCCAGCACTATCCTTGTCTTAAATTTGCTTCTGCACCACACTCTTAGTCCAAAATAAAGCTGCCCAGCCTCCTTCTCCAAGGAAGCCCCTGCTCTGAGAGGGGAAATACAGAGACTCACAGAAAAAAAGAAAACAGCATAAAAGGAGAGCACACAGCAACATACCCTTACCTAGTGAAGGAGTGAACTCTCCAACGAGGATCAACCAGCACAGGAGAAAGAAGTGCCAAACCTGATTTCTTGTCCTGCTGCTCTTTTCCTGGGAATAAAAAAGTGCAAACCATTGACAAGTGGGACACCAGCACAATGTCCTTTTCAAGATATCTCTTATCTATTTATTAAAAAATTGCAAAAAAAAAAAAAAAAAAAGGACACATATATAATCACAGGCAGCCTTTCCGCGGGGCTTACTGTCTGTCCTGGGCTTAAGTGGCATTGCTGTTCCTTTTCTTTCTGGCTCCTTCCAGAGAGGCAGTGACAGGATGCAGGCAGCAGCTCACGGAGGGAGTCTCTTCCCCAGTTGCTTTGTGCTTTGTGCCTAAGAGATTCACATGTTACTGGGAAGAACAAGGGACACCTGTGCACTCACACATGCACAGGCCTTGCTGAAGCCTTCTTTCCTGAACAACCTGAAGTAAAAAAGCCCTGTCTCAAGCACTCACAAGCTGTATTTCTTGAGAGACGCTTGCAGAAGACAGAGACACTGCCCAGACACTTTAGCCAGCTCTGGCCAAGGCCAAAGACTGGCCCTTTGCCCCTGCTTTAAGACAAGAGTTTACTAAGAGAATCCGGTGCTTCTTTACCAAGAGCCGTGTCCCTTGTGGAGCCTCTGCTTCTTCCAGGTCATTCTCTGCACACCTGCTATTGCTCAAGGGACTTTTCCAGAGCTCTGGAGCTCACCAACCTCTCATACTCCCCAAAGATTCCCCAGAACGTTGTTAAACCTCCTGACCTACCTAACCTTTTCTTGTGGATGCTGACACCTCCTGTCATGCTGACACCTGTGTCATGCTGACACCTCCTTGCACCTCTTGGTATTTCCTGAAGAAGGCCCTCATTAATAGAACTTTTTCCCAAATACAAATATTCTCTGGGTTGATTCCTAGCTTTTTTTTGCTTGCTCATTTTTGGCTTTGGTTTTTGTGTCTTTTTAACTGGTAACATGACAGCAAACTCTGAGTCACCGCAGAGGAGGCTCCCGCTCCAAGTCGCGGCTCTCGCCGACTAATTCTCACTAACACGGACTCTCTCTGACAGTGTTAAATGTGGAAAATGCCACAGGCTTGCGGTAGGAACTGCCAAGAAGGAAAGAAGGAGATACGTGTACAGGTACCTAAGAACACAAGCAGCAGAGTGGGAAGGGAAGAAGATGCTGCAGCAGGCACCATGGCTGCAAAGTGAGCGCTGACAAGGAGCAGAGCACCTGGGCCCAGGAGCCTCTGCGGAGCAAGCAGCAAGCGCGGGCAGAGCTGGACCCAGAGCAGGAGGCAGCGCAGAGCTCGCCCCAAAGGCACCCGGCCTGGGAGAGGCCTGTGAGGGGCTGGCAGGGGCCACCCGCGTGAGGGCCGCTCGCAGCCGCCACACGACACGGGCCGCCCTCGCGCCAGCGCCCGTTCTGCGGAGGGCAGCGGGCAGGGGCTCCGCGGCACTCGCAGCACATGGCCACAGCAGCCTCGGCTCGCATCGGCCTCCCTGTGAGGACCCGCTTAGCGGGAGGAGGACAGGCAGGGAGGAAGCACAAACCGCACAGGGTGCTAAAGGCCCCTGCCCGCCGTGCAGCGGCCCTCAGCCTGCAGTCCCTCAGGGGCACCATGACCCTGCTTTGCCAACTCCATCCGCCCAAGAGCGGCCCCACAGCACCTCCGCAGCATCCCCAACGCCTCCCGCCCCATGAAGGGGGAGCCCCTGGGGGTCGCCGGTGGCCAGCCAGGGTCAGGATGGGATGTGGGCAGAGCTGCAGCTTTGGGCAAGCTGGTTTCAGGGGGTGGTTTGTTCCAGAGCGGGGGGCAATAGAAGGAGCCGGGCGGCACCCCCCACGCCTCAGAGGGGATGGGAAGCCCCATTGTTGGGTGTCGTCGCCAGGGGCCACCTGCTTCCTTGATGCCCTCGGGACCCAAGGTGCCCAGCGCAGGGCAAGCGGCCCTGAGGGCACCTCTGGAGCCCAGCGCGCCTGCTTTGTGCAGCAGCAGCACCAATGGCTCTCGGGCCACGGCTCTCCCTCGGCCAAGCGGTGGCGGCGCCAGCGCTGGCCCTTCTGCTCCTCTGGCTTCCCGGCGGCTGCCCTCCAGCCTTGCGGGATGCTGCTCCCCTTCTGCAACCCTCGTCCCTCCTCGTCGTCTCCCTGAGCCCTCACAGACATGTCTCACAGAGACCGGGCATGGAGCACGGCATCTCGTGCTTATGGAGTAAGCCCATGAATCAGGGTTACCAGCCAGCCCCTGGAGCACAACTGCAGCCACAGCCCCCACTGCATTGCTCCTGCTACATCAACCCTGCCTGGGGGAAGAATACACCTTGCTGGTCTGGGCAGCTTGTGCTGCAGGCAACCCTCCTGCCTGGAAGAACGCCACCAGCCACAGCCTCCAGCTTCATTACAATGCAGTGCTCATCAGCTTCATGCTCTGCTCCTGGAGGCCTTCATCACAACTTGAGCATTGAGATGTGCGGGCAGGATATACGACTGCCAGGATTTGGCCCACACATTCACCCGACCCACGGCGGGGAGGCAGTAGAGCTGGGCTGGTGTGCACGCCTCCAGAGTGCAAAGTGGCAATACCGTTTTAGCAGCCACGGAAGCAACTCATCTGCCCTTCTTCCCAGCAACGATCATGAAGAGGCACTACCACCGTCTGCTTACCCAGGAGTCGAGGTGCAACCCACATGTGCAACCCACTCCAACTACGGTTCGACTGTACGCTACAGGCACCATGTGCTCCGTTTAGCTTCAGTCAGCATTGAGCAGATGCCGCACATCAGCTACAAGTGTTCTCTCAAAGTCAAGCTTAACTTGCAGCGTGGTCTCAGGATCAGCTCCAAGCTCCTTAGTGTTCCTCACCAGCCCCTTCGCCTCTCCTCGAGTCTTCAGCCTCTTGCACTTAGGGCACTGGCCTACAGGCTGCAGGACACACAGGGTAGAGGAGGTTGCTTCAGTTCCTACAATTTTTTGACTTTCCAGAGCAACTTCTGTGCTGTACCTGCTCTTCCACAGCTTGGTGAGATGCTAGTGGCGAGCATAGTTTTCCCTGGAGAAGTAGGAACTGGAATGGAAGCCAAAAACAGGGCTTTCCCTCTCACCAAAAAGGAAAATTGGAATGCTGCCGCTACTTCCTCTGCCATAATAATATGCAAGAATTGTTTTTATCCAAAGCTGGAAAAGGAGAATGATTCCAAATTGGCCAGCGATGCTGTGATTTCCACTGTGCTTCAAGAATTTGACAAGAACCTTCTCCCTCGGATAGGTTATCCATCAGGAATTGCAAGAGCACTGCTGGGGCACAAAACACTTGTAAAAGGCACAGTGTCAAACATAGTCACTTTCAACATCACGTGGCTGGCAGCCAAAGTAATAGTGATGCCCAACGCTGTGAATGTGGAAAAAGCTTTGGGAGCAGCCATAACTCAAAACCCTGTGCCCCTTTTAACAGTTGTGCTAATTTTTCTAGCCTACCTTGTTTTGGCCCTCTGGGGCATGACAAAAGACAAGGCTGACAAGGACACAGAGGACAAGAACCCCATTCTGCCAGACAAGGAGCCCTTTGATAAAGTGCACTTTGCGGTCACGTTGTACACAGGCAGTCGCTTAGGAGCTGGAACCACCGCAGATGTTTTTCTTCAACTCGTTGGCCAGGATGGCACAAGTGACGCCTTTTGCTTACGACACCCACATCTTCCGTCATTCCATCAGGGAAGCACCGATACATTTTTGCTAACTGCAGAGAAAGATTTGGGAGATATTTGTGCCTTAAGGGTCTGGCACAACAACAACGGGCCTTCTCCAAGCTGGTTCCTGAGCAGAGCGAAAGTTGAAAACGTGGACACCAACAAGACCTGGTTCTTTATTTGCCGCAAGTGGCTTGCGCTCAACAAGGATGACGGCTTACTCCAAAGGACATTCCTTGCCATGAGCCCAAAAGCACGTCTCGGCAGAATTGACTATTTTTTGATTAATCTTGAAGCAAAGCTGAGAGATGGTCACCTCTGGTTCTCAGTTTTTGCTCATCCTGGCACCGGCACTTTCAGCAGGCTCCAAAGGTTAACGTGCTGTTTGGCAATGTTACTACTGAACCTGCTTGTTAATTTTATGTTCTTTAGGACTGACAAAAAGGAAGAATCCCCACTACCTGTGAGCGTTATGAGATCAATAGCATTAGCAGCCGAAAGGGCTTTGATTACGATACCTGTGCAGATGCTCCTCATTTCCTCATTTAGGTATTCCCAGAAGGAACGTTTTAATGCATTAGAAGGGGACAACATTCAGAGACAGAAGACTCCACAAAGCGCTGTCCCCTTGTTCTTTCGCAAGAGACCAGCATTAGTTTTTTGCCGGGGATGTGTCTGCCTCTCCTGGACATTAATTACAGTTGTAACGGGGCTGTCTTCATTTTTTATTGTCTTCTATGGCTTGTCTTATGGGCAAGAGACCTCACATCAGTGGCTTTTAGCATCTTCAGTCTCCTTTGCAAAGAACATCTTCTTTTTCCAACCGCTAAAAATCCTATTTTTCTCAGCCCTGAGTACACTCCTTCACAAATATTGTCAAAGTATTCCGTGGCCAACTCAGGAAAATTATTCTGACTTTAAGCCAGATAAAGCAATGGAGACGGAAGAGGAGGTGAGAGAGATGCACCGTAAACTTGTTCAAATCTTTCCCTTCACTTACATTGCACGTGAACGCCACACCAGACGCCGAGAAAGGAAAGATTATCTTAAGAATAGTTCCAGTATCATCCACTTAGGGTTGAAGTCAATATTATTACTTTTTGCTTTTTTAAAGGTCATAAGGTTTAAGAAGGGAGCAGCTATTGGGAAATTCAACTTATTTCATCCCATCAATTTCAGCCTCAGAGGAGACATCACTGACATTTGGGGCTCAGGGACAGAAAAATAAATGGGAAAAAGTGGTTTATCTGGTCATATGAGCAACGCGGGATATTGTATTCAGCACTCTGTGCTTTGTACTTTTCAAATAAATGCTCATCATTGTTTAACTTAATTAGTCATTCTTGCCTGAATTGATTAGTAAATTTTAAGGAGTTCTTAACACTCAGCCACTTGCTTTGGACTCTGTTCTGGTTTTCTCCCAAATTTTGGCCTTGTATCTACCTCAGTGGTACTTTCCCGTCATGGCAGCTGATACCTCTTTTACATAGACAATGACTGGAGAACAAGGCTATGAGGGGTAATCTGGCCTCTGGCAAAGAGGCCATGAGCGGATCTATGCTAAGCTAAACTAAGAGAGAGCTAAAAAAGGTGAGTGCTCTGAAAATGCTGATAAAACCTTTGCTCCTCAAAGCATAAGCAATAAAAGACGAGAGGATGATTTATTGTGCTTTGACCCGGCACAGTTAAATTAGGAGTTCTTAACACTAACAGCACATTTACATTTGTATGTGTGTGAAACTCATACAGTTTTTACTTTTGCAAGGCATCCATGTCAGCCTCTCCAATAGTATAAAGAGTGTAAAATGGCCTTTCCATAGAATGCTGCTTGCCCAAGAAAGCTCTAAGGGCACGTTAATGGAGGGATTTCTTTTACCCTCCAAGGCACAAAAGGCCATTACTGGAGTATCCCCGAACGCAAACAAACGTTTGATTCCGGTAACACTCTAACATCCTCTCTTACCTGGCAGTTCACAAAACCAAGCGCAAGTCAGTCAAGCCCAATGGCTTAACTGCTGCCATTCGGAGCAGCCACGGCTGCAGTGCAACTGCTCATCTTCCCCAGCACTATCCTTGTCTTAAACTTGCTTCTGCACCACACTCTTAGTCCAAAATAAAGCTGCCCAGCCTCCTTCTCCAAGGAAGCCCCTGCTCTGAGAGGGGAAATACAGAGACTCGCAGAAAAAAAGAAAAAAGCATAAAAGGAGAGCACACAGCAACATACCCTTACCTAGTGAAGGAGTGAACTCTCCAACGAGGATCAACCAGCACAGGAGAAAGAAGTGCAAAACCTGATTTCTTGTCCCGCTGCTCTTTTCCTGGGAAAAACAAAGTGCAAAGCCATTGATAAGTGGGACACCAGCACAATATCTTTTTAAAGATATCTCTTATCTATTTATTAAAAATTTGGAAAAAAAAAAAAAAGGACACATACATAGTCACAAGCCTTTTTGCAAGGCTTACTGGGCTTAAGTCCTCGGTTCTGGGCTTAAGTGGCATTGCTGTTGCTTTTCTTTCTGCCTCCTTCCAGAGAGGCAGTGACAGGATGCAGGCAGCAGCTCACGGAGGGAGTCTCTTCCCCAGTTGCTTTGTGGCGCAGGGAGGATATATTGGTTTCTTTGGGGAGCAGGGGAAGCATTTCTGGGCAGAGGTCGTAGGAGCTCATCAAAGGGCATGCTGCCAGTTTGAAAGCTCAGAGCTGGACTACAATTAGTATCTGTAACCCATCTCTGTCTCTTCTTTTTGGAAAGAGACAATAGGATTCTTATATTGCAGATCCAACCTGCCCTGCCCACTGGGATCAATCTGCAGTACCTGAGTTGGGATAGAAGGCATCGTTTTCCCTTCTTTTGTGATTTCGATGAAAAGGTACCCTAGGAGGGGGGACACTGTTTAAGTGAAAACTTCACTGGGGTTAGATGGTAAAATGTGACAAGAATTCCCTTGGGTTTTTTTTGTTTGTTTGTTTGTTTGTTTTGGGTGCACGTGCTAGAGATCTAGCATGACTTCCAAAGAGCTTCTGAAAAAATGTGCCAAGCTCTTGTGGACTTCACCTGCCTCTTTATAGCATCGCTCACCATGCCAAGACGCAAATTCAGGACTCCAAAGTCCACTGTTAGAATTGCCATAATGATCAAGTACTTGGGCTGAGAAGATGCCCTGGCTGCATGAACTGTAAGAAAGCCATACAAGACCAGTCCTGTCATGGCTGTCAAGGGATAAGCTTTGGCCTGGAAAGCTGGAGAAAAGGGAATCTCTCCATTCTCTAGAGTTCCATTGGGGCAGTGACTAATACGATGCAGTTCCAAAAGCCCTTTGTTAAAAGGGATGCAGGCGCCTTCCTATCCCTCTGTCATCAGGAGGTTTCTCATGCGCTTGCCAGGCTACTTCCCAAGAACTGACGGGCTAAATTGCCCAGCGGATGCCAAATTGCATGTTTCTCTAGCAAACCGAAAGCATTTCCTCTCTTTGCTGCTCTTTCTTGCATTACTCTCTTTCTCCAAACATGAGAGTGGCCCAAATTGTGGAGGCGACAGATTGTCCACTCTCAGCTCTGAAGGAGCTGACTTTGTATACAGACCCGCTATGCTTCAGCTAGCTGCACAGGCATGAAAACGTCAGCTCTCTTCACCCTCGAGCGGCAATCAAGCCAACAGGAACAAGGGCTCCAAACATTTCCCTCATATTTTACCTTTGTTCATAAATCTGTGCTCATCCGTTTGCTTGACAGACAAGAAAAGTGAAATGTGTGCCTTGCTGTCCACCAAGACCTACCTTCATGATACTGAACAAGAGAGTGATGCCCACTGTGCTTCTGACACTCTGCTAGCTCTCCATTTTACAGAGGAAACCAAGCTTTTGCCACAGCGAGACAACAGAGCTAAATAGAAAAGTCTGGGGCTCTGCTTCTGTGGCCTCTAGTCTGCGTGGTATTATACTGGTCCTTGGGAGCAGCTAAACAGTTTCTCAGTTGTAAATAACTTATTCTGTTCAAGGAGCTATGAAAAATGTTAAGAAAGGAATGTCTGATCCTATGATGTAGCAGGAACACACCATTTGCTTGCCCAGGACTGCTGCTGGCACCAGCCATGGTGCATACAGTTGAGCGGAATTCAGGAGCAACTGTCTAGAGGTCATCTTGACCCTTTGCTACATCCCAATAATCTCAGGTCGTAACACAACCGCCCTGCGCTTCCATCTGTGCTTCCTACAATCTCCACACTTTCCAACAGCACAAAAGGTGCCAGCACAACAGCACATGCCATACATGCCCACTTTGTACGCAGCAACAGCAAAAAGATTCGTGCTGATCAAACCAACTCCCGCCCCTTTCCCCAAATGGCCTGTCACTCACCCATTGGCAAACACATCCAGTGCACATACATGGAGCTTCTCCAGCTCACTCAGTGCCTGTGATTTTGCCAGCATCATCATTCTTCTCACTGCACTATCCAGCTCTCTGTTGAGCCACACTGAACTTCCAGCGCCAAGCAGCTCCAATCCATTAGCGATGGCAAGTGCCATTGCTGCAGAAACCAGCGCATTAGAGCTTGCCAAGTAGAGCATTTACCTCTACATAAATTCCTGAAAGGGGCTTGTTTTGCCTGCTTCTTCGTTTGCTTGTTTGTTTGTTTCAAATGGGAACTGTCTTGTAGGTGAAAGCAGTCCCAGGCTTTAAGACATCATCCAGCAGTATCCAGGTGAAGAAGTAAAGGTTACACTTGGTAAAACTTGCATCTGCTGCTTTTAACTTGGAGAGACAGCCCTCACCATCTCCTAGGGTCTCCTTATTGCTCCAGGTTGCACCCTGTAACAGAGAAAGACAACTGCTAGAAAACAGACGATACTGAACTTCTTTGCATTCACACAAGCAAGGCAAATTCAAAAGAAAGCAAGTCAAAGGAGGAAAAGAGAAACTTTATTTTCAGGGAAGAGTTAACTTAGTAGGATGATGGAGATCCTGGCTTCCTTAAGGCATGAGTTTATGTAGTTTATGTCTAGTGGGGGATTTTCCAGTGTCGAGTAGGAAGAGCTGACTGTCTGGAGCTTTGCCCTGCAGATGGAGTATTTAGCATAGCTCTCTGAAAGAAGGCTATTTATTTATTTATTTATTGCTCTCTACTCACGGCTGGCCTTAGTGGCCATGTGGCAGCTGGCTTCTGAGGTATCCCCTTCTCGTCTCAGCCAGCCACTTCTTCTCACAAGCCTTGCATGAAGGTCACATGTGTGAGGCCACAAGCTTCTGGTTCCATTTAGCTGAAACATGCACGCACACATGCACGGGCCTTGCTGAAGCCTTCTTTCCTGAACAACCTGAAGTAAAAAAGCCCTGTCTCAAGCACTCACAAGCTGTATTTCTTGAGAGACGCTTGCAGAAGACAGAGACCCTGCCCAGACACTTTAGCCAGCTCTGGCCAAGGCCAAAGACTGGCCCTTTGCCCCTGCTTTAAGACAAGAGTTTACTAACAGGATCTGGTGCTTCTTTACCCAGAGCCGTGTCCCTTGTGGAGCCTCTGCTGGCTCTCAGGACCCTCTGCTTCTTCCAGGTCACTCTTTGCACACCTGCTATCGCTCAAGGGACTTTTCCAGAGCTCTGGAGCTCACCAACCTCTCATACTCCCCAAAGATTCCCCAGAACTTTGTTAAGCCTCCTGACCTACCTAACCTTTTCTTGTGGATGAGCGCGTGTCATGCTGACACCTCCTTGCACCTCTTGGTATTTCCTGAAGAAGGCCCTCATTAATAGAATTTTTTCCCAAATACAAATATTCTCTGGGTTGATTCCTAGCTTTGTTTGCTTGCTCGTTTTCGGCTTTGGTTTTTGTGTCTGTTTAACTGGTAAGATGACAGCAAACTCTGAGTCACCGCAGAGGAGGCTCCCGCTCCAAGTCGCGGCTCTCGCCGACTAATTCTCACGAACACGGACTCTCTCTGGCAGTGTTAAATGTGGAAAATGCCACAGGCTTGCGGTAGGAACTGCCAAGAAGGAAAGAAGGAGATACGTGTACAGGTACCTAAGAACATAAGCAGCAGAGTGGGAAGGGGAGAAGATGCTGCAGCAGGCACCATGGCTGCAAAGTGAGCGCTGACAAGGAGCAGAGCACCAGGGCCCAGGAGCCTCTGCGGAGCAAGCAGCGAGCGCGGGCAGAGCTGGACCAAGAGCAGGAGGCAGCGCAGAGCTCGCCCCAAAGGCACCCGGCCTGGGAGAGGCCTGTGAGGGGCTGGCAGGGGCCACCCGCGTGAGGGCCGCTCGCAGCCGCCACACAACACGGGCCGCCCTCGCGCCAGCGCCCGTTCTGTGGAGGGCAGCGGGCAGGGGCTCCGCGGCACTCGCAGCACATGGCCACAGCAGCCTCGGCTCGCATCGGCCTCCCTGTGAGGACCCGCTTAGCGGGAGGAGGACAGGCAGGGAGGAAGCACAAACCGCACAGGGTGCTAAAGGCCCCTGCCCGCCGTGCAGCGGCCCTCAGCCTGCAGTCCCTCAGGGGCACCATGACCCTGCTTTGCCAACTCCATCCGCCCAAGAGCGGCCCCACAGCACCTCCGCAGCATCCCCAACGCCTCCCGCCCCATGATGGGGGAGCCCCTGGGGGTCGCCGGTGGCCAGCCAGGGTCAGGGCCACCTGGGATGTGGGCAGAGCTGCAGCTTTGGGCAAGCTGGTTTCAGGGGGTGGTTTGTTCCAGAGCAGGGGGCAATAGAAGGAGCCGGGCGGCCCCCCCCACGCCTCAGAGGGGATGGGAAGCCCCATTGTTGGGTGTCGTCGCCAGGGGCCACCTGCTTCCTTGATGCCCTCGGGACCCAAGGTGCCCAGCGCAGGGCAAGCGGCCCTGAGGGCACCTCTGGAGCCCAGCGCGCCTGCTTTGTGCAGCAGCAGCACCAATGGCTCTCGGGCCACGGCTCTCCCTCGGCCAAGCGGTGGCGGCGCCAGCGCTGGCCCTTCTGCTCCTCTGGCTTCCCGGCGGCTGCCCTCCAGCCTTGCGGGATGCTGCTCCCCTTCTGCAACCCTCGTCCCTCCTCGTCGTCTCCCTGAGCCCTCACAGACACGTCTCACAGAGACCGGGCATGGAGCACGGCATCTCCTGCTTATGGAGTAAGCCCATGAATCAGGGTTACCAGCCAGCCCCTGGAGCACAACTGCAGCCACAGCCCCCACTGCATTGCTCCTGCTACATCAACCCTGCCTGGGTGAAGAATACACCTTGCTGGTCTGGGCAGCTTGTGCTGCAGGCAACCCTCCTGCCTGGAAGAACGCCACCAGCCACAGCCTCCAGCTTCATTACAATGCAGTGCTCATCAGCTTCATGCTCTGCTCCTGGAGGCCTTCATCACAACTTGAGCATTGAGATGTGCGGGCAGGATATACGACTGCCAGGATTTGGCCCACACATTCACCCGACCCACGGCGGGGAGGCAGTAGAGCTGGGCTGGTGCGCACGCCTCCAGAGTGCAAAGTGGCAATACCGTTTTAGCAGCCACGGAAGCAACTCATCTGCCCTTCTTCCCAGCAACGATCATGAAGAGGCACTACCACCGTCTGCTTACCCAGGAGTCGAGGTGCAACCCACATGTGCAACCCACTCCAACTACGGTTCGACTGTACGCTACAGGCACCATGTGCTCCGTTTAGCTTCAGTCAGCATTGAGCAGATGCCGCACATCAGCTACAAGTGTTCTCTCAAAGTCGAGCTTAACTTACAGCGTGGTCTCAGGATCAGCTCCAAGCTCCTTAGTGTTCCTCACCAGCCCCTTCGCCTCTCCTCGAGTCTTCAGCCTCTTGCACTTAGGGCACTGGCCTACAGGCTGCAGGACACACAGGGTAGAGGAGGTTGCTTCAGTTCCTACAATTTTTTGACTTTCCAGAGCAACTTCTGTGCTGTACCTGCTCTTCCACAGCTTGGTGAGCTGCTAGTGGGGAGCATAGTTTTCCCTGGAGAAGTAGGAACTGGAATGGAAGCCAAAAACAGGGCTTTCCCTCTCACCAAAAAGGAAAATTGGAATGCTGCCGCTACTTCCTCTGCCATAATAATATGCAAGAATTGTTTTTATCCAAAGCTGGAAAAGGAGAATGATTCCAAATTGGCCAGCGATGCTGTGATTTCCGCTGTGCTTCAAGAATTTGACAAGAACCTTCTCCCTCGGATAGGTTATCCATCAGGAATTGCAAGAGCACTGCTGGAGCACAAAACACTTGTAAAAGGCACAGTGTCAAACATAGTCACTTTCAACATCACGTGGCTGGCAGCCAAAGTAATAGTGATGCCCAACACTGTGAATGTGGAAAAAGCTTTGGGAGCAGCCATAACTCAAAACCCTGTGCCCCTTTTAACAGTTGTGCTAATTTTTCTAGCCTACCTTGTTTTGGCCCTCTGGGCCATGACAAAAGACAAGGCTGACAAGGACACAGAGGACAAGAACCCCATTCTGCCAGACAAGGAGCCTTTTGATAAAGTGCACTTTGCGGTCACGTTGTACACAGGCAGTCGCTTAGGAGCTGGAACCACCGCAGATGTTTTTCTTCAACTCGTTGGGCAGGATGGCACAAGTGACGCCTTTTGCTTACGACACCCACATCTTCCGTCATTCCATCAGGGAAGCACCGATACATTTTTGCTAACTGCAGAGAAAGATCTGGGAGACATTTGTGCCTTAAGGGTCTGGCACAACAACAACGGGCCTTCTCCAAGCTGGTTCCTGAGCAGAGCAAAAGTTGAAAACGTGGACACCAACAAGACCTGGTTCTTTATTTGCCGCAAGTGGCTTGCGCTCAACAAGGATGACGGCTTACTCCAAAGGACATTCCTTGCCATGAGCCCAAAAGCACGTCTCGGCAGAATTGACTATTTTTTGATTAATCTTGAAGCAAAGCTGAGAGATGGTCACCTCTGGTTCTCAGTTTTTGCTCATCCTGGCACCGGCACTTTCAGCAGGCTCCAAAGGTTAACGTGCTGTTTGGCAATGTTACTACTGAACCTGCTTGTTAATTTTATGTTCTTTAGGGCTGACAAAAAGGAAGAATCCCCACTACCTGTGAGCGTTATGAGATCAATAGCATTAGCAGCCGAAAGGGCTTTGATTACGATACCTGTGCAGATGCTCCTCATTTCCTCATTTAGGTATTCCCAGAAGGAACGTTTTAATGCATTAGAAGGGGACAACATTCAGAGACAGAAGACTCCACAAAGCGCTGTCCCCTTGTTCTTTCGCAAGAGACCAGCATTAGTTTTTTGCCGGGGATGTGTCTGCCTCTCCTGGACATTAATTACAGTTGTAACGGGGCTGTCTTCATTTTTTATTGTCTTCTATGGCTTGTCTTATGGGCAAGAGACCTCACATCAGTGGCTTTTAGCATCTTCAGTCTCCTTTGCAAAGAACATCTTCTTTTTCCAACCGCTAAAAATCCTATTTTTCTCAGCCCTGAGTACACTCCTTCACAAATATTGTCAAAGTATTCCGTGGCCAACTCAGGAAAATTATTCTGACTTTAAGCCAGATAAAGCAATGGAGACGGAAGAGGAGGTGAGAGAGATGCACCGTAAACTTGTTCAAATCTTTCCCTTCACTTACATTGCACGTGAACGCCACACCAGACGCCGAGAAAGGAAAGATTATCTTAAGAATAGTTCCAGTATCATCCACTTAGGGTTGAAGTCAATATTATTACTTTTTGCTTTTTTAAAGGTCATAAGGTTTAAGAAGGGAGCAGCTATTGGGAAATTCAACTTATTTCATCCCATCAATTTCAGCCTCAGAGGAGACATCACTGACATTTGGGGCTCAGGGACAGAAAAATAAATGGGAAAAAGTGGTTTATCTGGTCATATGAGCAACGCGGGATATTGTATTCAGCACTCTGTGCTTTGTACTTTTCAAATAAATGCTCATCATTGTTTAACTTAATTAGTCATTCTTGCCTGAATTGATTAGTAAATTTTAAGGAGTTCTTAACACTCAGCCACTTGCTTTGGACTCTGTTCTGGTTTTCTCCCAAATTTTGGCCTTGTATCTACCTCAGTGGTACTTTCCCGTCATGGCAGCTGATACCTCTTTTACATAGACAATGACTGGAGAACAAGGCTATGAGGGGTAATCTGGCCTCTGGCAAAGAGGCCATGAGCGGATCTATGCTAAGCTAAACTAAGAGAGAGCTAAAAAAGGTGAGTGCTCTGAAAATGCTGATAAAACCTTTGCTCCTCAAAGCATAAGCAATAAAAGACGAGAGGATGATTTATTGTGCTTTGACCCGGCACAGTTAAATTAGGAGTTCTTAACACTAACAGCACATTTACATTTGTATGTGTGTGAAACTCATACAGTTTTTACTTTTGCAAGGCATCCATGTCAGCCTCTCCAATAGTATAAAGAGTGTAAAATGGCCTTTCCATAGAATGCTGCTTGCCCAAGAAAGCTCTAAGGGCACGTTAATGGAGGGATTTCTTTTACCCTCCAAGGCACAAAAGGCCATTACTGGAGTATCCCCGAACGCAAACAAACGTTTGATTCCGGTAACACTCTAACATCCTCTCTTACCTGGCAGTTCACAAAACCAAGCGCAAGTCAGTCAAGCCCAATGGCTTAACTGCTGCCATTCGGAGCAGCCACGGCTGCAGTGCAACTGCTCATCTTCCCCAGCACTATCCTTGTCTTAAACTTGCTTCTGCACCACACTCTTAGTCCAAAATAAAGCTGCCCAGCCTCCTTCTCCAAGGAAGCCCCTGCTCCCAGAGGGGAAATACAGAGACTCGCAGAAAAAAAGAAAAAAGCATAAAAGGAGAGCACACAGCAACATACCCTTACCTAGTGAAGGAGTGAACTCTCCAACGAGGATCAACCAGCACAGGAGAAAGAAGTGCAAAACCTGATTTCTTGTCCCGCTGCTCTTTTCCTGGGAAAAACAAAGTGCAAAGCCATTGATAAGTGGGACACCAGCACAATATCTTTTTAAAGATATCTCTTATCTATTTATTAAAAATTTGGAAAAAAAAAAAAAAGGACACATACATAGTCACAAGCCTTTTTGCAAGGCTTACTGGGCTTAAGTCCTCGGTTCTGGGCTTAAGTGGCATTGCTGTTGCTTTTCTTTCTGCCTCCTTCCAGAGAGGCAGTGACAGGATGCAGGCAGCAGCTCACGGAGGGAGTCTCTTCCCCAGTTGCTTTGTGGCGCAGGGAGGATATATTGGTTTCTTTGGGGAGCAGGGGAAGCATTTCTGGGCAGAGGTCGTAGGAGCTCATCAAAGGGCATGCTGCCAGTTTGAAAGCTCAGAGCTGGACTACAATTAGTATCTGTAACCCATCTCTGTCTCTTCTTTTTGGAAAGAGACAATAGGATTCTTATATTGCAGATCCAACCTGCCCTGCCCACTGGGATCAATCTGCAGTACCTGAGTTGGGATAGAAGGCATCGTTTTCCCTTCTTTTGTGATTTCGATGAAAAGGTACCCTAGGAGGGGGGACACTGTTTAAGTGAAAACTTCACTGGGGTTAGATGGTAAAATGTGACAAGAATTCCCTTGGGTTTTTTTTGTTTGTTTGTTTGTTTGTTTTGGGTGCACGTGCTAGAGATCTAGCATGACTTCCAAAGAGCTTCTGAAAAAATGTGCCAAGCTCTTGTGGACTTCACCTGCCTTTTTATAGCATCGCTCACCATGCCAAGACGCAAATTCAGGACTCCAAAGTCCACTGTTAGAATTGCCATAATGATCAAGTACTTGGGCTGAGAAGATGCCCTGGCTGCATGAACTGTAAGAAAGCCATACAAGACCAGTCCTGTCATGGCTGTCAAGGGATAAGCTTTGGCCTGGAAAGCTGGAGAAAAGGGAATCTCTCCATTCTCTAGAGTTCCATTGGGGCAGTGACTAATACGATGCAGTTCCAAAAGCCCTTTGTTAAAAGGGATGCAGGCGCCTTCCTATCCCTCTGTCATCAGGAGGTTTCTCATGCGCTTGCCAGGCTACTTCCCAAGAACTGACGGGCTAAATTGCCCAGCGGATGCCAAATTGCATGTTTCTCTAGCAAACCGAAAGCATTTCCTCTCTTTGCTGCTCTTTCTTGCATTACTCTCTTTCTCCAAACATGAGAGTGGCCCAAATTGTGGAGGCGACAGATTGTCCACTCTCAGCTCTGAAGGAGCTGACTTTGTATACAGACCCGCTATGCTTCAGCTAGCTGCACAGGCATGAAAACGTCAGCTCTCTTCACCCTCGAGCGGCAATCAAGCCAACAGGAACAAGGGCTCCAAACATTTCCCTCATATTTTACCTTTGTTCATAAATCTGTGCTCATCCGTTTGCTTGACAGACAAGAAAAGTGAAATGTGTGCCTTGCTGTCCACCAAGACCTACCTTCATGATACTGAACAAGAGAGTGATGCCCACTGTGCTTCTGACACTCTGCTAGCTCTCCATTTTACAGAGGAAACCAAGCTTTTGCCACAGGGAGACAACAGAGCTAAATAGAAAAGTCTGTGGCTCTGCTTCTGTGGCCTCTAGTCTGCGTGGTATTATACTGGTCCTTGGGAGCAGCTAAACAGTTTCTCAGTTGTAAATAACTTATTCTGTTCAAGGAGCTATGAAAAATGTTAAGAAAGGAATGTCTGATCCTATGATGTAGCAGGAACACACCATTTGCTTGCCCAGGGCTGCTGCTGGCACCAGCCATGGTGCATACAGTTGAGCGGAATTCAGGAGCAACTGTCTAGAGGTCATCTTGACCCTTTGCTACATCCCAATAATCTCAGGTCGTAACACAACCGCCCTGCGCTTCCATCTGTGCTTCCTACAATCTCCACACTTTCCAACAGCACAAAAGGTGCCAGCACAACAGCACATGCCATACATGCCCACTTTGTACGCAGCGACAGCAAAAAGATTCGTGCTGATCAAACCAACTCCCGCCCCTTTCCCCAAATGGCCTGTCACTCACCCATTGGCAAACACATCCAGTGCACATACATGGAGCTTCTCCAGCTCACTCAGTGCCTGTGATTTTGCCAGCATCATCATTCTTCTCACTGCACTATCCAGCTCTCTGTTGAGCCACACTGAACTTCCAGCGCCAAGCAGCTCCAATCCATTAGCGATGGCAAGTGCCATTGCTGCAGAAACCAGCGCATTAGAGCTTGCCAAGTAGAGCATTTACCTCTACATAAATTCCTGAAAGGGGCTTGTTTTGCCTGCTTCTTCGTTTGCTTGTTTGTTTGTTTCAAATGGGAACTGTCTTGTAGGTGAAAGCAGTCCCAGGCTTTAAGACATCATCCAGCAGTATCCAGGTGAAGAAGTAAAGGTTACACTTGGTAAAACTTGCATCTGCTGCTTTTAACTTGGAGAGACAGCCCTCACCATCTCCTAGGGTCTCCTTATTGCTCCAGGTTGCACCCTGTAACAGAGAAAGACAACTGCTAGAAAACAGACGATACTGAACTTCTTTGCATTCACACAAGCAAGGCAAATTCAAAAGAAAGCAAGTCAAAGGAGGAAAAGAGAAACTTTATTTTCAGGGAAGAGTTAACTTAGTAGGATGATGGAGATCCTGGCTTCCTTAAGGCATGAGTTTATGTAGTTTATGTCTAGTGGGGGATTTTCCAGTGTCGAGTAGGAAGAGCTGACTGGCTGGAGCTTTGCCCTGCAGATGGAGTATTTAGCATAGCTCTCTGAAAGAAGGCTATTTATTTATTTATTTATTGCTCTCTACTCACGGCTGGCCTTAGTGGCCATGTGGCAGCTGGCTTCTGAGGTATCCCCTTCTCGTCTCAGCCAGCCACTTCTTCTCACAAGCCTTGCATGAAGGTCACATGTGTGAGGCCACAAGCTTCTGGTTCCATTTAGCTGAAACATGCACGCACACATGCACGGGCCTTGCTGAAGCCTTCTTTCCTGAACAACCTGAAGTAAAAAAGCCCTGTCTCAAGCACTCACAAGCTGTATTTCTTGAGAGACGCTTGCAGAAGACAGAGACCCTGCCCAGACACTTTAGCCAGCTCTGGCCAAGGCCAAAGACTGGCCCTTTGCCCCTGCTTTAAGACAAGAGTTTACTAACAGGATCTGGTGCTTCTTTACCCAGAGCCGTGTCCCTTGTGGAGCCTCTGCTGGCTCTCAGGACCCTCTGCTTCTTCCAGGTCACTCTTTGCACACCTGCTATTGCTCAAGGGACTTTTCCAGAGCTCTGGAGCTCACCAACCTCTCATACTCCCCAAAGATTCCCCAGAACGTTGTTAAGCCTCCTGACCTACCTAACCTTTTCTTGTGGATGAGCGCGTGTCATGCTGACACCTCCTTGCACCTCTTGGTATTTCCTGAAGAAGGCCCTCATTAATAGAATTTTTTCCCAAATACAAATATTCTCTGGGTTGATTCCTAGCTTTGTTTGCTTGCTCGTTTTCGGCTTTGGTTTTTGTGTCTGTTTAACTGGTAAGATGACAGCAAACTCTGAGTCACCGCAGAGGAGGCTCCCGCTCCAAGTCGCGGCTCTCGCCGACTAATTCTCACGAACACGGACTCTCTCTGGCAGTGTTAAATGTGGAAAATGCCACAGGCTTGCGGTAGGAACTGCCAAGAAGGAAAGAAGGAGATACGTGTACAGGTACCTAAGAACATAAGCAGCAGAGTGGGAAGGGGAGAAGATGCTGCAGCAGGCACCATGGCTGCAAAGTGAGCGCTGACAAGGAGCAGAGCACCAGGGCCCAGGAGCCTCTGCGGAGCAAGCAGCGAGCGCGGGCAGAGCTGGACCAAGAGCAGGAGGCAGCGCAGAGCTCGCCCCAAAGGCACCCGGCCTGGGAGAGGCCTGTGAGGGGCTGGCAGGGGCCACCCGCGTGAGGGCCGCTCGCAGCCGCCACACAACACGGGCCGCCCTCGCGCCAGCGCCCGTTCTGTGGAGGGCAGCGGGCAGGGGCTCCGCGGCACTCGCAGCACATGGCCACAGCAGCCTCGGCTCGCATCGGCCTCCCTGTGAGGACCCGCTTAGCGGGAGGAGGACAGGCAGGGAGGAAGCACAAACCGCACAGGGTGCTAAAGGCCCCTGCCCGCCGTGCAGCGGCCCTCAGCCTGCAGTCCCTCAGGGGCACCATGACCCTGCTTTGCCAACTCCATCCGCCCAAGAGCGGCCCCACAGCACCTCCGCAGCATCCCCAACGCCTCCCGCCCCATGATGGGGGAGCCCCTGGGGGTCGCCGGTGGCCAGCCAGGGTCAGGGCCACCTGGGATGTGGGCAGAGCTGCAGCTTTGGGCAAGCTGGTTTCAGGGGGTGGTTTGTTCCAGAGCAGGGGGCAATAGAAGGAGCCGGGCGGCCCCCCCCACGCCTCAGAGGGGATGGGAAGCCCCATTGTTGGGTGTCGTCGCCAGGGGCCACCTGCTTCCTTGATGCCCTCGGGACCCAAGGTGCCCAGCGCAGGGCAAGCGGCCCTGAGGGCACCTCTGGAGCCCAGCGCGCCTGCTTCGTGCAGCAGCAGCACCAATGGCTCTCGGGCCACGGCTCTCCCTCGGCCAAGCGGTGGCGGCGCCAGCGCTGGCCCTTCTGCTCCTCTGGCTTCCCGGCGGCTGCCCTCCAGCCTTGCGGGATGCTGCTCCCCTTCTGCAACCCTCGTCCCTCCTCGTCGTCTCCCTGAGCCCTCACAGACACGTCTCACAGAGACCGGGCATGGAGCACGGCATCTCCTGCTTATGGAGTAAGCCCATGAATCAGGGTTACCAGCCAGCCCCTGGAGCACAACTGCAGCCACAGCCCCCACTGCATTGCTCCTGCTACATCAACCCTGCCTGGGTGAAGAATACACCTTGCTGGTCTGGGCAGCTTGTGCTGCAGGCAACCCTCCTGCCTGGAAGAACGCCACCAGCCACAGCCTCCAGCTTCATTACAATGCAGTGCTCATCAGCTTCATGCTCTGCTCCTGGAGGCCTTCATCACAACTTGAGCATTGAGATGTGCGGGCAGGATATACGACTGCCAGGATTTGGCCCACACATTCACCCGACCCACGGCGGGGAGGCAGTAGAGCTGGGCTGGTGTGCACGCCTCCAGAGTGCAAAGTGGCAATACCGTTTTAGCAGCCACGGAAGCAACTCATCTGCCCTTCTTCCCAGCAACGATCATGAAGAGGCACTACCACCGTCTGCTTACCCAGGAGTCGAGGTGCAACCCACATGTGCAACCCACTCCAACTACGGTTCGACTGTACGCTACAGGCACCATGTGCTCCGTTTAGCTTCAGTCAGCATTGAGCAGATGCCGCACATCAGCTACAAGTGTTCTCTCAAAGTCGAGCTTAACTTACAGCCTGGTCTCAGGATCAGCTCCAAGCTCCTTAGTGTTCCTCACCAGCCCCTTCGCCTCTCCTCGAGTCTTCAGCCTCTTGCACTTAGGGCACTGGCCTACAGGCTGCAGGACACACAGGGTAGAGGAGGTTGCTTCAGTTCCTACAATTTTTTGACTTTCCAGAGCAACTTCTGTGCTGTACCTGCTCTTCCACAGCTTGGTGAGATGCTAGTGGCGAGCATAGTTTTCCCTGGAGAAGTAGGAACTGGAATGGAAGCCAAAAACAGGGCTTTCCCTCTCACCAAAAAGGAAAATTGGAATGCTGCCGCTACTTCCTCTGCCATAATAATATGCAAGAATTGTTTTTATCCAAAGCTGGAAAAGGAGAATGATTCCAAATTGGCCAGCGATGCTGTGATTTCCACTGTGCTTCAAGAATTTGACAAGAACCTTCTCCCTCGGATAGGTTATCCATCAGGAATTGCAAGAGCACTGCTGGGGCACAAAACACTTGTAAAAGGCACAGTGTCAAACATAGTCACTTTCAACATCACGTGGCTGGCAGCCAAAGTAATAGTGATGCCCAACGCTGTGAATGTGGAAAAAGCTTTGGGAGCAGCCATAACTCAAAACCCTGTGCCCCTTTTAACAGTTGTGCTAATTTTTCTAGCCTACCTTGTTTTGGCCCTCTGGGCCATGACAAAAGACAAGGCTGACAAGGACACAGAGGACAAGAACCCCATTCTGCCAGACAAGGAGCCTTTTGATAAAGTGCACTTTGCGGTCACGTTGTACACAGGCAGTCGCTTAGGAGCCGGAACCACCGCAGATGTTTTTCTTCAACTCGTTGGGCAGGATGGCACAAGTGACGCCTTTTGCTTACGACACCCACATCTTCCGTCATTCCATCAGGGAAGCACCGATACATTTTTGCTAACTGCAGAGAAAGATTTGGGAGATATTTGTGCCTTAAGGGTCTGGCACAACAACAACGGGCCTTCTCCAAGCTGGTTCCTGAGCAGAGCGAAAGTTGAAAACGTGGACACCAACAAGACCTGGTTCTTTATTTGCCGCAAGTGGCTTGCGCTCAACAAGGATGACGGCTTACTCCAAAGGACATTCCTTGCCATGAGCCCCAAAGCACGTCTCGGCAGAATTGACTACTTTTTGATTAATCTTGAAGCAAAGCTGAGAGATGTTCACCTCTGGTTCTCAGTTTTTGCTCATCCTGGCACCGGCACTTTCAGCAGGCTCCAAAGGTTAACGTGCTGTTTGGCAATGTTACTACTGAACCTGCTTGTTAATTTTATGTTCTTTAGGGCTGACAAAAAGGAAGAATCCCCACTACCTGTGAGCGTTATGAGATCAATAGCATTAGCAGCCGAAAGGGCTTTGATTACGATACCTGTGCAGATGCTCCTCATTTCCTCATTTAGGTATTCCCAGAAGGAACGTTTTAATGCATTAGAAGGGGACAACATTCAGAGACAGAAGACTCCACAAAGCGCTGTCCCCTTGTTCTTTCGCAAGAGACCAGCATTAGTTTTTTGCCGGGGATGTGTCTGCCTCTCCTGGACATTAATTACAGTTGTAACGGGGCTGTCTTCATTTTTTATTGTCTTCTATGGCTTGTCTTATGGGCAAGAGACCTCACATCAGTGGCTTTTAGCATCTTCAGTCTCCTTTGCAAAGAACATCTTCTTTTTCCAACCGCTAAAAATCCTATTTTTCTCAGCCCTGAGTACACTCCTTCACAAATATTGTCAAAGTATTCCGTGGCCAACTCAGGAAAATTATTCTGACTTTAAGCCAGATAAAGCAATGGAGACGGAAGAGGAGGTGAGAGAGATGCACCGTAAACTTGTTCAAATCTTTCCCTTCACTTACATTGCACGTGAACGCCACACCAGACGCCGAGAAAGGAAAGATTATCTTAAGAATAGTTCCAGTATCATCCACTTAGGGTTGAAGTCAATATTATTACTTTTTGCTTTTTTAAAGGTCATAAGGTTTAAGAAGGGAGCAGCTATTGGGAAATTCAACTTATTTCATCCCATCAATTTCAGCCTCAGAGGAGACATCACTGACATTTGGGGCTCAGGGACAGAAAAATAAATGGGAAAAAGTGGTTTATCTGGTCATATGAGCAACGCGGGATATTGTATTCAGCACTCTGTGCTTTGTACTTTTCAAATAAATGCTCATCATTGTTTAACTTAATTAGTCATTCTTGCCTGAATTGATTAGTAAATTTTAAGGAGTTCTTAACACTCAGCCACTTGCTTTGGACTCTGTTCTGGTTTTCTCCCAAATTTTGGCCTTGTATCTACCTCAGTGGTACTTTCCCGTCATGGCAGCTGATACCTCTTTTACATAGACAATGACTGGAGAACAAGGCTATGAGGGGTAATCTGGCCTCTGGCAAAGAGGCCATGAGCGGATCTATGCTAAGCTAAACTAAGAGAGAGCTAAAAAAGGTGAGTGCTCTGAAAATGCTGATAAAACCTTTGCTCCTCAAAGCATAAGCAATAAAAGACGAGAGGATGATTTATTGTGCTTTGACCCGGCACAGTTAAATTAGGAGTTCTTAACACTAACAGCACATTTACATTTGTATGTGTGTGAAACTCATACAGTTTTTACTTTTGCAAGGCATCCATGTCAGCCTCTCCAATAGTATAAAGAGTGTAAAATGGCCTTTCCATAGAATGCTGCTTGCCCAAGAAAGCTCTAAGGGCACGTTAATGGAGGGATTTCTTTTACCCTCCAAGGCACAAAAGGCCATTACTGGAGTATCCCCGAACGCAAACAAACGTTTGATTCCGGTAACACTCTAACATCCTCTCTTACCTGGCAGTTCACAAAACCAAGCGCAAGTCAGTCAAGCCCAATGGCTTAACTGCTGCCATTCGGAGCAGCCACGGCTGCAGTGCAACTGCTCATCTTCCCCAGCACTATCCTTGTCTTAAACTTGCTTCTGCACCACACTCTTAGTCCAAAATAAAGCTGCCCAGCCTCCTTCTCCAAGGAAGCCCCTGCTCTGAGAGGGGAAATACAGAGACTCGCAGAAAAAAAGAAAAAAGCATAAAAGGAGAGCACACAGCAACATACCCTTACCTAGTGAAGGAGTGAACTCTCCAACGAGGATCAACCAGCACAGGAGAAAGAAGTGCAAAACCTGATTTCTTGTCCCGCTGCTCTTTTCCTGGGAAAAACAAAGTGCAAAGCCATTGATAAGTGGGACACCAGCACAATATCTTTTTAAAGATATCTCTTATCTATTTATTAAAAATTTGGAAAAAAAAAAAAAAGGACACATATATAGTCACAAGCCTTTTTGCAAGGCTTACTGGCCTTGAGTCCTCGGTTCTGGGCTTAAGTGGCATTGCTGTTGCTTTTCTTTCTGCCTCCTTCCAGAGAGGCAGTGACAGGATGCAGGCAGCAGCTCACGGAGGGAGTCTCTTCCCCAGTTGCTTTGTGGCGCAGGGAGGATATTTTGGTTTCTTCGGGGAGCGGGGGAAGCATTTCTGGGCAGAGGTCGTAGGAGCTCATCAAAGGGCATGCTGCCAGTTTGAAAGCTCAGAGCTGGACTACAATTAGTATCTGTAACCCATCTCTGTCTCTTCTTTTTGGAAAGAGACAATAGGATTCTTATATTGCAGATCCAACCAGCCCTGCCCACTGGGATCAATCTGCAGTACCTGAGTTGGGATAGAAGGCATCGTTTTCCCTTCTTTTGTGATTTCGATGAAAAGGTACCCTAGGAGGGGGGACACTGTTTAAGTGAAAACTTCACTGGGGTTAGATGGTAAAATGTGACAAGAATTCCCTTGGGTTTTGTTTGTTTGTTTGTTTGTTTGTTTTGGGTGCACGTGCTAGAGATCTAGCATGACTTCCAAAGAGCTTCTGAAAAAATGTGCCAAACTCTTGTGGACTTCACCTGCCTCTTTATAGCATCGCTCACCATGCCCAGACGCAAATTCAGGACTCCAAAGTCCACTGTTAGAATTGCCATAATGATCAAGTACTTGGGCTGAGAAGATGCCCTGGCTGCATGAACTGTAAGAAAGCCATACAAGACCAGTCCTGTCATGGCTGTCAAGGGATAAGCTTTGGCCTGGAAAGCTGGAGAAAAGGGAATCTCTCCATTCTCTAGAGTTCCATTGGGGCAGTGACTAATACGATGCAGTTCCAAAAGCCCTTTGTTAAAAGGGATGCAGGCGCCTTCCTATCCCTCTGTCATCAGGAGGTTTCTCATGCGCTTGCCAGGCTACTTCCCAAGAACTGACGGGCTAAATTGCCCAGCGGATGCCAAATTGCATGTTTCTCTAGCAAACCGAAAGCATTTCCTCTCTTTGCTGCTCTTTCTTGCATTACTCTCTTTCTCAAAACATGAGAGTGGCCCAAATTGTGGAGGCGACAGATTGTCCACTCTCAGCTCTGAAGGAGCTGACTTTGTATACAGACCCGCTATGCTTCAGCTAGCTGCACAGGCATGAAAACGTCAGCTCTCTTCACCCTTGAGCGGCAACCAAGCCAACAGGAACAAGGGCTCCAAACATTTCCCTCATATTTTACCTTTGTTCATAAATCTGTGCTCATCCGTTTGCTTGACAGACAAGAAAAGTGAAATGTGTGCCTTGCTGTCCACCAAGACCTACCTTCATGATACTGAACAAGAGAGTGATGCCCACTGTGCTTCTGACACTCTGCTAGCTCTCCATTTTACAGAGGAAACCAAGCTTTTGCCACAGGGAGACAACAGAGCTAAATAGAAAAGTCTGGGGCTCTGCTTCTGTGGCCTCTAGTCTGCGTGGTATTATACTGGTCCTTGGGAGCAGCTAAACAGTTTCTCAGTTGTAAATAACTTATTCTGTTCAAGGAGCTATGAAAAATGTTAAGAAAGGAATGTCTGATCCTATGATGTAGCAGGAACACACCATTTGCTTGCCCAGGGCTGCTGCTGGCACCAGCCATGGTGCATACACTTGAGCGGAATTCAGGAGCAACTGTCTAGAGGTCATCTTGACCCTTTGCTACATCCCAATAATCGCAGGTCGTAACACAACCGCCCTGCGCTTCCATCTGTGCTTCCTACAATCTCCACACTTTCCAACAGCACAAAAGGTGCCAGCACAACAGCACATGCCATACATGCCGACTTTGTACCCAGCGACAGCAAAAAGATTCACACTGATCAAACCAACTCCCGCCCCTTTCCCCAAATGGCCTGTCACTCACCCATTGGCAAACACATCCAGTGCACATACATGGAGCTTCTCCAGCTCACTCAGTGCCTGTGATTTTGCCAGCATCATCATTCTTCTCACTGCACTGTCCAGCTCTCTGTTGAGCCACACTGAACGTCCAGCGCCAAGCAGCTCCAATCCATTAGCGATGGCAAGTGCCATTGCTGCAGAAACCAGCGCATTAGAGCTTGCCAAGTAGAGCATTTACCTCTACATAAATTCCTGAAAGGGGCTTGTTTTGCCTGCTTCTTCGTTTGCTTGTTTGTTTGTTTCAAATGGGAACTGTCTTGTAGGTGAAAGCAGTCCCAGGCTTTAAGACATCATCCAGCAGTATCCAGCTGAAGAAGTAAAGGTTACACTTGGTAAAACTTGCATCTGCTGCTTTTAACTTGGAGAGACAGCCCTCACCATCTCTTAGGGTCTCCTTATTGCTCCAGGTTGCACCCTGTAACAGAGAAAGACAACTGCTAGAAAACAGACGATACTGAACTTCTTTGCATTCACACAAGCAAGGCAAATTCAAAAGTAAGCAAGCCAAAGGAGGAAAAGAGAAACTTTATTTTCAGGGAAGAGTTAACTTAGTAGGATGATGGAGATCCTGGCTTCTTTAAGGCATGAGTTTATGTAGTTTATGTCTAGTGGGGGATTTTCCAGTGTCGAGTAGCAAGAGCTGACTGGCTGGAGCTTTGCCCTGCAGATGGAGTATTTAGCATAGCTCTCTGAAAGAAGGCTATTTATTTATTTATTTATTGCTCTCTACTCACGCCTTGCCTTAGTGGCCGTGTGGCAGCTGGCTTCTGAGGTATCCCCTTCTCGTCTCAGCCAGCCACTTTTTCTCACAAGCCTTGCATGAAGGTCACATGTGTGAGGCCACAAGCTTCTGGTTCCATTTAGCTGAAACATGCAGGCACACATGCACGGGCCTTGCTGAAGCCTTCTTTCCTGAACAACCTGAAGTAAAAAAGCCCTGTCTCAAGCACTCACAAGCTGTATTTCTTGAGAGACGCTTGCAGAAGACAGAGACACTGCCCAGACACTTTAGCCAGATCTGGCCAAGGCCAAAGACTGGCCCCTGCTTTAAGACACGAGTTTACTAACAGGATCTGGTGCTTCTTTACCCAGAGCCGTGTCCCTTGTGGAGCCTCTGCTGGTTCTCAGGACCCTCTGCTTCTTCCAGGTCACTCTTTGCACACCTGCTATTGCTCAAGGGACTTTTCCAGAGCTCTGGAGCTCACCAACCTCTCATACTCCCCAAAGATTCCCCAGAACGTTGTTAAGCCTCCTGACCTACCTAACCTTTTCTTGTGGATGAGCGCGTGTCATGCTGACACCTCCTTGCACCTCTTGGTATTTCCTGAAGAAGGCCCTCATTAATAGAACTTTTTCCCAAATACAAATATTCTCTGGGTTGATTCCTAGCTTTGTTTGCTTGCTCGTTTTCGGCTTTGGTTTTTGTGTCTGTTTAACTGGTAACATGACAGCAAACTCTGAGTCACCGCAGAGGACGCTCCCGCTCCAAGTCGCGGCTCTCGCCGACTAATTCTCACTAACACGGACTCTCTCTGGCAGTGTTAAATGTGGAAAATGCCACAGGCTTGCGGTAGGAACTGCCAAGAAGGAAAGAAGGAGATACGTGTACAGGTACCTAAGAACATAAGCAGCAGAGTGGGAAGGGGAGAAGATGCTGCAGCAGGCACCATGGCTGCAAAGTGAGCGCTGACAAGGAGCAGAGCACCTGGGCCCAGGAGCCTCTGCGGAGCAAGCAGCGAGCGCGGGCAGAGCTGGACCCAGAGCAGGAGGCAGCGCAGAGCTCGCCCCAAAGGCACCCGGCCTGGGAGAGGCCTGTGAGGGGCTGGCAGGGGCCACCCGCGTGAGGGCCGCTCGCAGCCGCCACACAACACGGGCCGCCCTCGCGCCAGCGCCCGTTCTGCGGAGGGCAGCGGGCAGGGGCTCCGCGGCACTCGCAGCACATGGCCACAGCAGCCTCGGCTCGCATCGGCCTCCCTGTGAGGACCCGCTTACCGGGAGGAGGACAGGCAGGGAGGAAGCACAAACCGCACAGGGTGCTAAAGGCCCCTGCCCGCCGTGCAGCGGCCCTCAGCCTGCAGTCCCTCAGGGGCACCATGACCCTGCTTTGCCAACTCCATCCGCCCAAGAGCGGCCCCACAGCACCTCCGCAGCATCCCCAACGCCTCCCGCCCCATGAAGGGGGAGCCCCTGGGGGTCGCCGGTGGCCAGCCAGGGTCAGGATGGGATGTGGGCAGAGCTGCAGCTTTGGGCAAGCAGGTTTCAGGGGGTGGTTTGTTCCAGAGCGGGGGGCAATAGAAGGAGCCGGGCGGCCCCCCCCATGCCTCAGAGGGGATGGGAAGCCCCATTGTTGGGTGTCGTCGCCAGGGGCCACCTGCTTCCTTGATGCCCTCGGGACCCAAGGTGCCCAGCGCAGGGCAAGCGGCCCTGAGGGCACCTCTGGAGCCCAGCGCGCCTGCTTTGTGCAGCAGCAGCACCAATGGCTCTCGGGCCACGGCTCTCCCTCGGCCAAGCGGTGGCGGCGCCAGCGCTGGCCCTTCTGCTCCTCTGGCTTCCCGGCGGCTGCCCTCCAGCCTTGCGGGATGCTGCTCCCCTTCTGCAACCCTCGTCCCTCCTCGTCGTCTCCCTGAGCCCTCACAGACACGTCTCACAGAGACCGGGCATGGAGCACGGCATCTCCTGCTTATGGAGTAAGCCCATGAATCAGGGTTACCAGCCAGCCCCTGGAGCACAACTGCAGCCACAGCCCCCACTGCATTGCTCCTGCTACATCAACCCTGCCTGGGGGAAGAATACACCTTGCTGGTCTGGGCAGCTTGTGCTGCAGGCAACCCTCCTGCCTGGAAGAACGCCACCAGCCACAGCCTCCAGCTTCATTACAATGCAGTGCTCATCAGCTTCATGCTCTGCTCCTGGAGGCCTTCATCACAACTTGAGCATTGAGATGTGCGGGCAGGATATACGACTGCCAGGATTTGGCCCACACATTCACCCGACCCACGGCGGGGAGGCAGTAGAGCTGGGCTGGTGTGCACGCCTCCAGAGTGCAAAGTGGCAATACCATTTTAGCAGCCACGGAAGCAACTCATCTGCCCTTCTTCCCAGCAACGATCATGAAGAGGCACTACCACCGTCTGCTTACCCAGGAGTCGAGGTGCAACCCACATGTGCAACCCACTCCAACTACGGTTCGACTGTACGCTACAGGCACCATGTGCTCCGTTTAGCTTCAGTCAGCATTGAGCAGATGCCGCACATCAGCTACAAGTGTTCTCTCAAAGTCGAGCTTAACTTACAGCGTGGTCTCAGGATCAGCTCCAAGCTCCTTAGTGTTCCTCACCAGCCCCTTCGCCTCTCCTCGAGTCTTCAGCCTCTTGCACTTAGGGCACTGGCCTACAGGCTGCAGGACACACAGGGTAGAGGAGGTTGCTTCAGTTCCTACAATTTTTTGACTTTCCAGAGCAACTTCTGTGCTGTACCTGCTCTTCCACAGCTTGGTGAGATGCTAGTGGCGAGCATAGTTTTCCCTGGAGAAGTAGGAACTGGAATGGAAGCCAAAAACAGGGCTTTCCCTCTCACCAAAAAGGAAAATTGGAATGCTGCCGCTACTTCCTCTGCCATAATAATATGCAAGAATTGTTTTTATCCAAAGCTGGAAAAGGAGAATGATTCCAAATTGGCCAGCGATGCTGTGATTTCCACTGTGCTTCAAGAATTTGACAAGAACCTTCTCCCTCGGATAGGTTATCCATCAGGAATTGCAAGAGCACTGCTGGGGCACAAAACACTTGTAAAAGGCACAGTGTCAAACATAGTCACTTTCAACATCACGTGGCTGGCAGCCAAAGTAATAGTGATGCCCAACGCTGTGAATGTGGAAAAAGCTTTGGGAGCAGCCATAACTCAAAACCCTGTGCCCCTTTTAACAGTTGTGCTAATTTTTCTAGCCTACCTTGTTTTGGCCCTCTGGGCCATGACAAAAGACAAGGCTGACAAGGACACAGAGGACAAGAACCCCATTCTGCCAGACAAGGAGCCTTTTGATAAAGTGCACTTTGCGGTCACGTTGTACACAGGCAGTCGCTTAGGAGCCGGAACCACCGCAGATGTTTTTCTTCAACTCGTTGGCCAGGATGGCACAAGTGACACCTTTTGCTTACGACACCCACATCTTCCGTCATTCCATCAGGGAAGCACCGATACATTTTTGCTAACTGCAGAGAAAGATTTGGGAGATATTTGTGCCTTAAGGGTCTGGCACAACAACAACGGGCCTTCTCCAAGCTGGTTCCTGAGCAGAGCGAAAGTTGAAAACGTGGACACCAACAAGACCTGGTTCTTTATTTGCCGCAAGTGGCTTGCGCTCAACAAGGATGACGGCTTACTCCAAAGGACATTCCTTGCCATGAGCCCCAAAGCACGTCTCGGCAGAATTGACTATTTTTTGATTAATCTTGAAGCAAAGCTGAGAGATGGTCACCTCTGGTTCTCAGTTTTTGCTCATCCTGGCACCGGCACTTTCAGCAGGCTCCAAAGGTTAACGTGCTGTTTGGCAATGTTACTACTGAACCTGCTTGTTAATTTTATGTTCTTTAGGGCTGACAAAAAGGAAGAATCCCCACTACCTGTGAGCGTTATGAGATCAATAGCATTAGCAGCCGAAAGGGCTTTGATTACGATACCTGTGCAGATGCTCCTCATTTCCTCATTTAGGTATTCCCAGAAGGAACGTTTTAATGCATTAGAAGGGGACAACATTCAGAGACAGAAGAGACCGCAAAGCGCTGTCCTCTTGTTCTTTCGCAAGAGACCAGCATTAGTTTTTTGCCGGGGATGTGTCTGCCTCTCCTGGACATTAATTACAGTTGTAACGGGGCTGTCTTCATTTTTTATTGTCTTCTATGGCTTGTCTTATGGGCAAGAGACCTCACATCAGTGGCTTTTAGCATCTTCAGTCTCCTTTGCAAAGAACATCTTCTTTTTCCAACCGCTAAAAATCCTATTTTTCTCAGCCCTGAGTACACTCCTTCGCAAATATTGTCAGAGTATCCCGTGGCCAACTCAGGAAAATTATTCTGACTTTAAGCCAGATAAAGCAATGGAGACGGAAGAGGAGGTGAGAGAGATGCACCGTAAACTTGTTCAAATCTTTCCCTTCACTTACATTGCACGTGAACGCCACACCAGACGCCGAGAAAGGAAAGATTATCTTAAGAATAGTTCCAGTATCATCCACTTAGGGTTGAAGTCAATATTATTACTTTTTGCTTTTTTAAAGGTCATAAGGTTTAAGAAGGGAGCAGCTATTGGGAAATTCAACTTATTTCATCCCATCAATTTCAGCCTCAGAGGAGACATCACTGACATTTGGGGCTCAGGGACAGAAAAATAAATGGGAAAAAGTGGTTTATCTGGTCATATGAGCAACGCGGGATATTGTATTCAGCACTCTGTGCTTTGTACTTTTCAAATAAATGCTCATCATTGTTTAACTTAATTAGTCATTCTTGCCTGAATTGATTAGTAAATTTTAAGGAGTTCTTAACACTCAGCCACTTGCTTTGGACTCTGTTCTGGTTTTCTCCCAAATTTTGGCCTTGTATCTACCTCAGTGGTACTTTCCCGTCATGGCAGCTGATACCTCTTTTACATAGACAATGACTGGAGAACAAGGCTATGAGGGGTAATCTGGCCTCTGGCAAAGAGGCCATGAGCGGATCTATGCTAAGCTAAACTAAGAGAGAGCTAAAAAAGGTGAGTGCTCTGAAAATGCTGATAAAACCTTTGCTCCTCAAAGCATAAGCAATAAAAGACGAGAGGATGATTTATTGTGCTTTGACCCGGCACAGTTAAATTAGGAGTTCTTAACACTAACAGCACATTTACATTTGTATGTGTGTGAAACTCATACAGTTTTTACTTTTGCAAGGCATCCATGTCAGCCTCTCCAATAGTATAAAGAGTGTAAAATGGCCTTTCCATAGAATGCTGCTTGCCCAAGAAAGCTCTAAGGGCACGTTAATGGAGGGATTTCTTTTACCCTCCAAGGCACAAAAGGCCATTACTGGAGTATCCCCGAACGCAAACGAACGTTTGATTCCGGTAACACTCTAACATCCTCTCTTACCTGGCAGTTCACAAAACCAAGCGCAAGTCAGTCAAGCCCAATGGCTTAACTGCTGCCATTCGGAGCAGCCACGGCTGCAGTGCAACTGCTCATCTTCCCCAGCACTATCCTTGTCTTAAACTTGCTTCTGCACCACACTCTTAGTCCAAAATAAAGCTGCCCAGCCTCCTTCTCCAAGGAAGCCCCTGCTCTGAGAGGGGAAATACAGAGACTCGCAGAAAAAAAGAAAAAAGCATAAAAGGAGAGCACACAGCAACATACCCTTACCTAGTGAAGGAGTGAACTCTCCAACGAGGATCAACCAGCACAGGAGAAAGAAGTGCAAAACCTGATTTCTTGTCCCGCTGCTCTTTTCCTGGGAAAAACAAAGTGCAAAGCCATTGATAAGTGGGACACCAGCACAATATCTTTTTAAAGATATCTCTTATCTATTTATTAAAAATTTGGAAAAAAAAAAAAAGGACACATACATAGTCACAAGCCTTTTTGCAAGGCTTACTGGGCTTAAGTCCTCGGTTCTGGGCTTAAGTGGCATTGCTGTTGCTTTTCTTTCTGCCTCCTTCCAGAGAGGCAGTGACAGGATGCAGGCAGCAGCTCACGGAGGGAGTCTCTTCCCCAGTTGCTTTGTGGCGCAGGGAGGATATTTTGGTTTCTTCGGGGAGCGGGGGAAGCATTTCTGGGCAGAGGTGGTAGGAGCTCATCAAAGGGCATGCTGCCAGTTTGAAAGCTCAGAGCTGGACTACAATTAGTATCTGTAACCCATCTCTGTCTCTTCTTTTTGGAAAGAGACAATAGGATTCTTATATTGCAGATCCAACCTGCCCTGCCCACTGGGATCAATCTGCAGTACCTGAGTTGGGATAGAAGGCATCGTTTTCCCTTCTTTTGTGATTTCGATGAAAAGGTACCCTAGGAGGGGGGACACTGTTTAAGTGAAAACTTCACTGGGGTTAGATGGTAAAATGTGACAAGAATTCCCTTGGGTTTTGTTTGTTTGTTTGTTTGTTTTGGGTGCACGTGCTAGAGATCTAGCATGACTTCCAAAGAGCTTCTGAAAAAATGTGCCAAGCTCTTGTGGACTTCACCTGCCTCTTTATAGCATCGCTCACCATGCCAAGACGCAAATTCAGGACTCCAAAGTCCACTGTTAGAATTGCCATAATGATCAAGTACTTGGGCTGAGAAGATGCCCTGGCTGCATGAACTGTAAGAAAGCCATACAAGACCAGTCCTGTCATGGCTGTCAAGGGATAAGCTTTGGCCTGGAAAGCTGGAGAAAAGGGAATCTCTCCATTCTCTAGAGTTCCATTGGGGCAGTGACTAATACGATGCAGTTCCAAAAGCCCTTTGTTAAAAGGGATGCAGGCGCCTTCCTATCCCTCTGTCATCAGGAGGTTTCTCATGCGCTTGCCAGGCTACTTCCCAAGAACTGACGGGCTAAATTGCCCAGCGGATGCCAAATTGCATGTTTCTCTAGCAAACCGAAAGCATTTCCTCTCTTTGCTGCTCTTTCTTGCATTACTCTCTTTCTCCAAACATGAGAGTGGCCCAAATTGTGGAGGCGACAGATTGTCCACTCTCAGCTCTGAAGGAGCTGACTTTGTATACAGACCCGCTATGCTTCAGCTAGCTGCACAGGCATGAAAACGTCAGCTCTCTTCACCCTCGAGCGGCAATCAAGCCAACAGGAACAAGGGCTCCAAACATTTCCCTCATATTTTACCTTTGTTCATAAATCTGTGCTCATCCGTTTGCTTGACAGACAAGAAAAGTGAAATGTGTGCCTTGCTGTCCACCAAGACCTACCTTCATGATACTGAACAAGAGAGTGATGCCCACTGTGCTTCTGACACTCTGCTAGCTCTCCATTTTACAGAGGAAACCAAGCTTTTGCCACAGGGAGACAACAGAGCTAAATAGAAAAGTCTGTGGCTCTGCTTCTGTGGCCTCTAGTCTGCGTGGTATTATACTGGTCCTTGGGAGCAGCTAAACAGTTTCTCAGTTGTAAATAACTTATTCTGTTCAAGGAGCTATGAAAAATGTTAAGAAAGGAATGTCTGATCCTATGATGTAGCAGGAACACACCATTTGCTTGCCCAGGGCTGCTGCTGGCACCAGCCATGGTGCATACAGTTGAGCGGAATTCAGGAGCAACTGTCTAGAGGTCATCTTGACCCTTTGCTACATCCCAATAATCTCAGGTCGTAACACAACCGCCCTGCGCTTCCATCTGTGCTTCCTACAATCTCCACACTTTCCAACAGCACAAAAGGTGCCAGCACAACAGCACATGCCATACATGCCCACTTTGTACGCAGCGACAGCAAAAAGATTCGTGCTGATCAAACCAACTCCCGCCCCTTTCCCCAAATGGCCTGTCACTCACCCATTGGCAAACACATCCAGTGCACATACATGGAGCTTCTCCAGCTCACTCAGTGCCTGTGATTTTGCCAGCATCATCATTCTTCTCACTGCACTATCCAGCTCTCTGTTGAGCCACACTGAACTTCCAGCGCCAAGCAGCTCCAATCCATTAGCGATGGCAAGTGCCATTGCTGCAGAAACCAGCGCATTAGAGCTTGCCAAGTAGAGCATTTACCTCTACATAAATTCCTGAAAGGGGCTTGTTTTGCCTGCTTCTTCGTTTGCTTGTTTGTTTGTTTCAAATGGGAACTGTCTTGTAGGTGAAAGCAGTCCCAGGCTTTAAGACATCATCCAGCAGTATCCAGGTGAAGAAGTAAAGGTTACACTTGGTAAAACTTGCATCTGCTGCTTTTAACTTGGAGAGACAGCCCTCACCATCTCCTAGGGTCTCCTTATTGCTCCAGGTTGCACCCTGTAACAGAGAAAGACAACTGCTAGAAAACAGACGATACTGAACTTCTTTGCATTCACACAAGCAAGGCAAATTCAAAAGAAAGCAAGTCAAAGGAGGAAAAGAGAAACTTTATTTTCAGGGAAGAGTTAACTTAGTAGGATGATGGAGATCCTGGCTTCCTTAAGGCATGAGTTTATGTAGTTTATGTCTAGTGGGGGATTTTCCAGTGTCGAATAGGAAGAGCTGACTGGCTGGAGCTTTGCCCTGCAGATGGAGTATTTAGCATAGCTCTCTGAAAGAAGGCTATTTATTTATTTATTTATTGCTCTCTACTCACGGCTGGCCTTAGTGGCCATGTGGCAGCTGGCTTCTGAGGTATCCCCTTCTCGTCTCAGCCAGCCACTTCTTCTCACAAGCCTTGCATGAAGGTCACATGTGTGAGGCCACAAGCTTCTGGTTCCATTTAGCTGAAACATGCACGCACACATGCACGGGCCTTGCTGAAGCCTTCTTTCCTGAACAACCTGAAGTAAAAAAGGCCTGTCTCAAGCACTCACAAGCTGTATTTCTTGAGAGACGCTTGCAGAAGACAGAGACCCTGCCCAGACACTTTAGCCAGCTCTGGCCAAGGCCAAAGACTGGCCCTTTGCCCCTGCTTTAAGACAAGAGTTTACTAACAGGATCTGGTGCTTCTTTACCCAGAGCCGTGTCCCTTGTGGAGCCTCTGCTGGCTCTCAGGACCCTCTGCTTCTTCCAGGTCACTCTTTGCACACCTGCTATTGCTCAAGGGACTTTTCCAGAGCTCTGGAGCTCACCAACCTCTCATACTCCCCAAAGATTCCCCAGAACTTTGTTAAGCCTCCTGACCTACCTAACCTTTTCTTGTGGATGAGCGCGTGTCATGCTGACACCTCCTTGCACCTCTTGGTATTTCCTGAAGAAGGCCCTCATTAATAGAATTTTTTCCCAAATACAAATATTCTCTGGGTTGATTCCTAGCTTTGTTTGCTTGCTCGTTTTCGGCTTTGGTTTTTGTGTCTGTTTAACTGGTAACATGACAGCAAACTCTGAGTCACCGCAGAGGAGGCTCCCGCTCCAAGTCGCGGCTCTCGCCGACTAATTCTCACGAACACGGACTCTCTCTGGCAGTGTTAAATGTGGAAAATGCCACAGGCTTGCGGTAGGAACTGCCAAGAAGGAAAGAAGGAGATACGTGTACAGGTACCTAAGAACATAAGCAGCAGAGTGGGAAGGGGAGAAGATGCTGCAGCAGGCAGCATGGCTGCAAAGTGAGCGCTGACAAGGAGCAGAGCACCAGGGCCCAGGAGCCTCTGCGGAGCAAGCAGCGAGCGCGGGCAGAGCTGGACCCAGAGCAGGAGGCAGCGCAGAGCTCGCCCCAAAGGCACCCGGCCTGGGAGAGGCCTGTGAGGGGCTGGCAGGGGCCACCCGCGTGAGGGCCGCACGCAGCCGCCACACAACACGGGCCGCCCTCGCGCCAGCGCCCGTTCTGTGGAGGGCAGCGGGCAGGGGCTCCGCGGCACTCGCAGCACATGGCCACAGCAGCCTCGGCTCGCATCGGCCTCCCTGTGAGGACCCGCTTAGCGGGAGGAGGACAGGCAGGGAGGAAGCACAAACCGCACAGGGTGCTAAAGGCCCCTGCCCGCCGTGCAGCGGCCCTCAGCCTGCAGTCCCTCAGGGGCACCATGACCCTGCTTTGCCAACTCCATCCGCCCAAGAGCGGCCCCACAGCACCTCCGCAGCATCCCCAACGCCTCCCGCCCCATGAAGGGGGAGCCCCTGGGGGTCGCCGGTGGCCAGCCAGGGTCAGGGCCACCTGGGATGTGGGCAGAGCTGCAGCTTTGGGCAAGCTGGTTTCAGGGGGTGGTTTGTTCCAGAGCAGGGGGCAATAGAAGGAGCCGGGCGGCCCCCCCCACGCCTCAGAGGGGATGGGAAGCCCCATTGTTGGGTGTCGTCGCCAGGGGCCACCTGCTTCCTTGATGCCCTCGGGACCCAAGGTGCCCAGCGCAGGGCAAGCGGCCCTGAGGGCACCTCTGGAGCCCAGCGCGCCTGCTTTGTGCAGCAGCAGCACCAATGGCTCTCGGGCCACGGCTCTCCCTCGGCCAAGCGGTGGCGGCGCCAGCGCTGGCCCTTCTGCTCCTCTGGCTTCCCGGCGGCTGCCCTCCAGCCTTGCGGGATGCTGCTCCCCTTCTGCAACCCTCGTCCCTCCTCGTCGTCTCCCTGAGCCCTCACAGACACGTCTCACAGAGACCGGGCATGGAGCACGGCATCTCCTGCTTATGGAGTAAGCCCATGAATCAGGGTTACCAGCCAGCCCCTGGAGCACAACTGCAGCCACAGCCCCCACTGCATTGCTCCTGCTACATCAACCCTGCCTGGGGGAAGAATACACCTTGCTGGTCTGGGCAGCTTGTGCTGCAGGCAACCCTCCTGCCTGGAAGAACGCCACCAGCCACAGCCTCCAGTTTCATTACAATGCAGTGCTCATCAGCTTCATGCTCTGCTCCTGGAGGCCTTCATCACAACTTGAGCATTGAGATGTGCGGGCAGGATATACGACTGCCAGGATTTGGCCCACACATTCACCCGACCCACGGCGGGGAGGCAGTAGAGCTGGGCTGGTGTGCACGCCTCCAGAGTGCAAAGTGGCAATACCGTTTTAGCAGCCACGGAAGCAACTCATCTGCCCTTCTTCCCAGCAACGATCATGAAGAGGCACTACCACCGTCTGCTTACCCAGGAGTCGAGGTGCAACCCACATGTGCAACCCACTCCAACTACGGTTCGACTGTACGCTACAGGCACCATGTGCTCCGTTTAGCTTCAGTCAGCATTGAGCAGATGCCGCACATCAGCTACAAGTGTTCTCTCAAAGTCGAGCTTAACTTACAGCGTGGTCTCAGGATCAGCTCCAAGCTCCTTAGTGTTCCTCACCAGCCCCTTCGCCTCTCCTCGAGTCTTCAGCCTCTTGCACTTAGGGCACTGGCCTACAGGCTGCAGGACACACAGGGTAGAGGAGGTTGCTTCAGTTCCTACAATTTTTTGACTTTCCAGAGCAACTTCTGTGCTGTACCTGCTCTTCCACAGCTTGGTGAGCTGCTAGTGGGGAGCATAGTTTTCCCTGGAGAAGTAGGAACTGGAATGGAAGCCAAAAACAGGGCTTTCCCTCTCACCAAAAAGGAAAATTGGAATGCTGCCGCTACTTCCTCTGCCATAATAATATGCAAGAATTGTTTTTATCCAAAGCTGGAAAAGGAGAATGATTCCAAATTGGCCAGCGATGCTGTGATTTCCGCTGTGCTTCAAGAATTTGACAAGAACCTTCTCCCTCGGATAGGTTATCCATCAGGAATTGCAAGAGCACTGCTGGAGCACAAAACACTTGTAAAAGGCACAGTGTCAAACATAGTCACTTTCAACATCACGTGGCTGGCAGCCAAAGTAATAGTGATGCCCAACGCTGTGAATGTGGAAAAAGCTTTGGGAGCAGCCATAACTCAAAACCCTGTGCCCCTTTTAACAGTTGTGCTAATTTTTCTAGCCTACCTTGTTTTGGCCCTCTGGGCCATGACAAAAGACAAGGCTGACAAGGACACAGAGGACAAGAACCCCATTCTGCCAGACAAGGAGCCTTTTGATAAAGTGCACTTTGCGGTCACGTTGTACACAGGCAGTCGCTTAGGAGCCGGAACCACCGCAGATGTTTTTCTTCAACTCGTTGGGCAGGATGGCACAAGTGACGCCTTTTGCTTACGACACCCACATCTTCCGTCATTCCATCAGGGAAGCACCGATACATTTTTGCTAACTGCAGAGAAAGATTTGGGAGATATTTGTGCCTTAAGGGTCTGGCACAACAACAACGGGCCTTCTCCAAGCTGGTTCCTGAGCAGAGCAAAAGTTGAAAACGTGGACACCAACAAGACCTGGTTCTTTATCTGCCGCAAGTGGCTTGCGCTCAACAAGGATGACGGCTTACTCCAAAGGACATTCCTTGCCATGAGCCCAAAAGCACGTCTCGGCAGAATTGACTATTTTTTGATTAATCTTGAAGCAAAGCTGAGAGATGGTCACCTCTGGTTCTCAGTTTTTGCTCATCCTGGCACCGGCACTTTCAGCAGGCTCCAAAGGTTAACGTGCTGTTTGGCAATGTTACTACTGAACCTGCTTGTTAATTTTATGTTCTTTAGGGCTGACAAAAAGGAAGAATCCCCACTACCTGTGAGCGTTATGAGATCAATAGCATTAGCAGCCGAAAGGGCTTTGATTACGATACCTGTGCAGATGCTCCTCATTTCCTCATTTAGGTATTCCCAGAAGGAACGTTTTAATGCATTAGAAGGGGACAACATTGAGAGACAGAAGACACCACAAAGCGCTGTCCCCTTGTTCTTTCGCAAGAGACCAGCATTAGTTTTTTGCCGGGGATGTGTCTGCCTCTCCTGGACATTAATTACAGTTGTAACGGGGCTGTCTTCATTTTTTATTGTCTTCTATGGCTTGTCTTATGGGCAAGAGACCTCACATCAGTGGCTTTTAGCATCTTCAGTCTCCTTTGCAAAGAACATCTTCTTTTTCCAACCGCTAAAAATCCTGTTTTTCTCTGCCCTGAGTACACTCCTTCACAAATATTGTCAAAGTATTCCGTGGCCAACTCAGGAAAATTATTCTGACTTTAAGCCAGATAAAGCAATGGAGACAGAAGAGGAGGTGAGAGAGATGCACCGTAAACTTGTTCAAATCTTTCCCTTCACTTACATTGCACGTGAACGCCACACCAGACGCCGAGAAAGGAAAGATTATCTTAAGAATAGTTCCAGTATCATCCACTTAGGGTTGAAGTCAATATTATTACTTTTTGCTTTTTTAAAGGTCATAAGGTTTAAGAAGGGAGCAGCTATTGGGAAATTCAACTTATTTCATCCCATCAATTTCAGCCTCAGAGGAGACATCACTGACATTTGGGGCTCAGGGACAGAAAAATAAATGGGAAAAAGTGGTTTATCTGGTCATATGAGCAACGCGGGATATTGTATTTAGCACTCTGTGCTTTGTACTTTTCAAATAAATGCTCATCATTGTTTAACTTAATTAGTCATTCTTGCCTGAATTGATTAGTAAATTTTAAGGAGTTCTTAACACTCAGCCACTTGCTTTGGACTCTGTTCTGGTTTTCTCCCAAATTTTGGCCTTGTATCTACCTCAGTGGTACTTTCCCGTCATGGCAGCTGATACCTCTTTTACATAGACAATGACTGGAGAACAAGGCTATGAGGGGTAATCTGGCCTCTGGCAAAGAGGCCATGAGCGGATCTATGCTAAGCTAAACTAAGAGAGAGCTAAAAAAGGTGAGTGCTCTGAAAATGCTGATAAAACCTTTGCTCCTCAAAGCATAAGCAATAAAAGATGAGAGGATGATTTATTGTGCTTTGACCCGGCACAGTTAAATTAGGAGTTCTTAACACTAACAGCACATTTACATTTGTATGTGTGTTTTTACTTTTGCAAGGCATCCATGTCAGCCTCTCCAATAGTATAAAGAGTGTAAAATGGCCTTTCCATAGAATGCTGCTTGCCCAAGAAAGCTCTAAGGGCACGTTAATGGAGGGATTTCTTTTACCCTCCAAGGCACAAAAGGCCATTACTGGAGTATCCCCGAACGCAAACGAACGTTTGATTCCGGTAACACTCTAACATCCTCTCTTACCTGGCAGTTCACGAAACCAAGCGCAAGTCAGTCAAGCCCAATGGCTTAACTGCTGCCATTCGGAGCAGCCACGGCTGCAGTGCAACTGCTCATCTTCCCCAGCACTATCCTTGTCTTAAACTTGCTTCTGCACCACACTCTTAGTCCAAAATAAAGCTGCCCAGCCTCCTTCTCCAAGGAAGCCCCTGCTCTGAGAGGGGAAATACAGAGACTCGCAGAAAAAAAGAAAAAAGCATAAAAGGAGAGCACACAGCAACATACCCTTACCTAGTGAAGGAGTGAACTCTCCAACGAGGATCAACCAGCACAGGAGAAAGAAGTGCAAAACCTGATTTCTTGTCCCGCTGCTCTTTTCCTGGGAAAAACAAAGTGCAAAGCCATTGATAAGTGGGACACCAGCACAATATCTTTTTAAAGATATCTCTTATCTATTTATTAAAAATTTGGAAAAAAAAAAAAAGGACACATATATAGTCACAAGCCTTTTTGTAAGGCTTACTGGCCTTGAGTCCTCGGTTCTGGGCTTAAGTGGCATTGCTGTTGCTTTTCTTTCTGCCTCCTTCCAGAGAGGCAGTGACAGGATGCAGGCAGCAGCTCACGGAGGGAGTCTCTTCCCCAGTTGCTTTGTGGCGCAGGGAGGATATTTTGGTTTCTTCGGGGAGCGGGGGAAGCATTTCTGGGCAGAGGTGGTAGGAGCTCATCAAAGGGCATGCTGCCAGTTTGAAAGCTCAGAGCTGGACTACAATTAGTATCTGTAACCCATCTCTGTCTCTTCTTTTTGGAAAGAGACAATAGGATTCTTATATTGCAGATCCAACCAGCCCTGCCCACTGGGATCAATCTGCAGTACCTGAGTTGGGATAGAAGGCATCGTTTTCCCTTCTTTTGTGATTTCGATGAAAAGGTACCCTAGGAGGGGGGACACTGTTTAAGTGAAAACTTCACTGGGGTTAGATGGTAAAATGTGACAAGAATTCCCTTGGGTTTTGTTTGTTTGTTTGTTTGTTTGTTTTGGGTGCACGTGCTAGAGATCTAGCATGACTTCCAAAGAGCTTCTGAAAAAATGTGCCAAACTCTTGTGGACTTCACCTGCCTCTTTATAGCATCGCTCACCATGCCCAGACGCAAATTCAGGACTCCAAAGTCCACTGTTAGAATTGCCATAATGATCAAGTACTTGGGCTGAGAAGATGCCCTGGCTGCATGAACTGTAAGAAAGCCATACAAGACCAGTCCTGTCATGGCTGTCAAGGGATAAGCTTTGGCCTGGAAAGCTGGAGAAAAGGGAATCTCTCCATTCTCTAGAGTTCCATTGGGGCAGTGACTAATACGATGCAGTTCCAAAAGCCCTTTGTTAAAAGGGATGCAGGCGCCTTCCTATCCCTCTGTCATCAGGAGGTTTCTCATGCGCTTGCCAGGCTACTTCCCAAGAACTGACGGGCTAAATTGCCCAGCGGATGCCAAATTGCATGTTTCTCTAGCAAACCGAAAGCATTTCCTCTCTTTGCTGCTCTTTCTTGCATTACTCTCTTTCTCAAAACATGAGAGTGGCCCAAATTGTGGAGGCGACAGATTGTCCACTCTCAGCTCTGAAGGAGCTGACTTTGTATACAGACCCGCTATGCTTCAGCTAGCTGCACAGGCATGAAAACGTCAGCTCTCTTCACCCTTGAGCGGCAATCAAGCCAACAGGAACAAGGGCTCCAAACATTTCCCTCATATTTTACCTTTGTTCATAAATCTGTGCTCATCCGTTTGCTTGACAGACAAGAAAAGTGAAATGTGTGCCTTGCTGTCCACCAAGACCTACCTTCATGATACTGAACAAGAGAGTGATGCCCACTGTGCTTCTGACACTCTGCTAGCTCTCCATTTTACAGAGGAAACCAAGCTTTTGCCACAGGGAGACAACAGAGCTAAATAGAAAAGTCTGGGGCTCTGCTTCTGTGGCCTCTAGTCTGCGTGGTATTATACTGGTCCTTGGGAGCAGCTAAACAGTTTCTCAGTTGTAAATAACTTATTCTGTTCAAGGAGCTATGAAAAATGTTAAGAAAGGAATGTCTGATCCTATGATGTAGCAGGAACACACCATTTGCTTGCCCAGGGCTGCTGCTGGCACCAGCCATGGTGCATACACTTGAGCGGAATTCAGGAGCAACTGTCTAGAGGTCATCTTGACCCTTTGCTACATCCCAATAATCGCAGGTCGTAACACAACCGCCCTGCGCTTCCATCTGTGCTTCCTACAATCTCCACACTTTCCAACAGCACAAAAGGTGCCAGCACAACAGCACATGCCATACATGCCGACTTTGTACCCAGCGACAGCAAAAAGATTCACACTGATCAAACCAACTCCCGCCCCTTTCCCCAAATGGCCTGTCACTCACCCATTGGCAAACACATCCAGTGCACATACATGGAGCTTCTCCAGCTCACTCAGTGCCTGTGATTTTGCCAGCATCATCATTCTTCTCACTGCACTGTCCAGCTCTCTGTTGAGCCACACTGAACGTCCAGCGCCAAGCAGCTCCAATCCATTAGCGATGGCAAGTGCCATTGCTGCAGAAACCAGCGCATTAGAGCTTGCCAAGTAGAGCATTTACCTCTACATAAATTCCTGAAAGGGGCTTGTTTTGCCTGCTTCTTCGTTTGCTTGTTTGTTTGTTTCAAATGGGAACTGTCTTGTAGGTGAAAGCAGTCCCAGGCTTTAAGACATCATCCAGCAGTATCCAGCTGAAGAAGTAAAGGTTACACTTGGTAAAACTTGCATCTGCTGCTTTTAACTTGGAGAGACAGCCCTCACCATCTCCTAGGGTCTCCTTATTGCTCCAGGTTGCACCCTGTAACAGAGAAAGACAACTGCTAGAAAACAGACGATACTGAACTTCTTTGCATTCACACAAGCAAGGCAAATTCAAAAGTAAGCAAGCCAAAGGAGGAAAAGAGAAACTTTATTTTCAGGGAAGAGTTAACTTAGTAGGATGATGGAGATCCTGGCTTCTTTAAGGCATGAGTTTATGTAGTTTATATCTAGTGGGGGATTTTCCAGTGTCGAGTAGCAAGAGCTGACTGGCTGGAGCTTTGCCCTGCAGATGGAGTATTTAGCATAGCTCTCTGAAAGAAGGCTATTTATTTATTTATTTATTGCTCTCTACTCACGCCTTGCCTTAGTGGCCGTGTGGCAGCTGGCTTCTGAGGTATCCCCTTCTCGTCTCAGCCAGCCACTTTTTCTCACAAGCCTTGCATGAAGGTCATATGTGTGAGGCCACAAGCTTCTGGTTCCATTTGGCTGAAACATGCACGCACACATGCACGGGCCTTGCTGAAGCCTTCTTTCCTGAACAACCTGAAGTAAAAAAGCCCTGTCTCAAGCACTCACAAGCTGTATTTCTTGAGAGACGCTTGCAGAAGACAGAGACACTGCCCAGACACTTTAGCCAGATCTGGCCAAGGCCAAAGACTGGCCCCTGCTTTAAGACACGAGTTTACTAACAGGATCTGGTGCTTCTTTACCCAGAGCCGTGTCCCTTGTGGAGCCTCTGCTGGTTCTCAGGACCCTCTGCTTCTTCCAGGTCACTCTTTGCACACCTGCTATTGCTCAAGGGACTTTTCCAGAGCTCTGGAGCTCACCAACCTCTCATACTCCCCAAAGATTCCCCAGAACTTTGTTAAGCCTCCTGACCTACCTAACCTTTTCTTGTGGATGAGCGCGTGTCATGCTGACACCTCCTTGCACCTCTTGGTATTTCCTGAAGAAGGCCCTCATTAATAGAACTTTTTCCCAAATACAAATATTCTCTGGGTTGATTCCTAGCTTTTTTTGCTTGCTCGTTTTCGGCTTTGGTTTTTGTGTCTGTTTAACTGGTAACATGACAGCAAACTCTGAGTCACCGCAGAGGACGCTCCCGCTCCAAGTCGCGGCTCTCGCCGACTAATTCTCACTAACACGGACTCTCTCTGGCAGTGTTAAATGTGGAAAATGCCACAGGCTTGCGGTAGGAACTGCCAAGAAGGAAAGAAGGAGATACGTGTACAGGTACCTAAGAACATAAGCAGCAGAGTGGGAAGGGGAGAAGATGCTGCAGCAGGCACCATGGCTGCAAAGTGAGCGCTGACAAGGAGCAGAGCACCTGGGCCCAGGAGCCTCTGCGGAGCAAGTAGCGAGTGCGGGCAGAGCTGGACCCAGAGCAGGAGGCAGCGCAGAGCTCGCCCCAAAGGCACCCGGCCTGGGAGAGGCCTGTGAGGGGCTGGCAGGGGCCACCCGCGTGAGGGCCGCTCGCAGCCGCCACACAACACGGGCCGCCCTCGCGCCAGCGCCCGTTCTGCGGAGGGCAGCGGGCAGGGGCTCCGCGGCACTCGCAGCACATGGCCACAGCAGCCTCGGCTCGCATCGGCCTCCCTGTGAGGACCCGCTTAGCGGGAGGAGGACAGGCAGGGAGGAAGAACAAACTGCATGGGACGATAAAGGCCCCTGCCCGCCGTGCAGCGGCCCTCAGCCTGCAGTCCCTCAGGGGCACCATGACCCTGCTTTGCCAACTCCATCCGCCCAAGAGCGGCCCCACAGCACCTCCGCAGCATCCCCAACGCCTCCCGCCCCATGAAGGGGGAGCCCCTGGGAGTCGCCGGTGGCCAGCCAGGGTCAGGGCCACCTGGGATGTGGGCAGAGCTGCAGCTTTGGGCAAGCAGGTTTCAGGGGGTGGTTTGTTCCAGAGCGGGGGGCAATAGAAGGAGCCGGGCGGCCCCCCCCCACGCCTCAGAGGGGATGGGAAGCCCCATTGTTGGGTGTCGTCGCCAGGGGCCACCTGCTTCCTTGATGCCCTCGGGACCCAAGGTGCCCAGCGCAGGGCAAGCGGCCCTGAGGGCACCTCTGGAGCCCAGCGCGCCTGCTTCGTGCAGCAGCAGCACCAATGGCTCTCGGGCCACGGCTCTCCCTCGGCCAAGCGGTGGCGGCGCCAGCGCTGGCCCTTCTGCTCCTCTGGCTTCCCGGCGGCTGCCCTCCAGCCTTGCGGGATGCTGCTCCCCTTCTGCAACCCTCGTCCCTCCTCGTCGTCTCCCTGAGCCCTCACAGACACGTCTCACAGAGACCGGGCATGGAGCACGGCATCTCCTGCTTATGGAGTAAGCCCATGAATCAGGGTTACCAGCCAGCCCCTGGAGCACAACTGCAGCCACAGCCCCCACTGCATTGCTCCTGCTACATCAACCCTGCCTGGGGGAAGAATACACCTTGCTGGTCTGGGCAGCTTGTGCTGCAGGCAACCCTCCTGCCTGGAAGAACGCCACCAGCCACAGCCTCCAGTTTCATTACAATGCAGTGCTCATCAGCTTCATGCTCTGCTCCTGGAGGCCTTCATCACAACTTGAGCATTGAGATGTGCGGGCAGGATATACGACTGCCAGGATTTGGCCCACACATTCACCCGACCCACGGCGGGGAGGCAGTAGAGCTGGGCTGGTGTGCACGCCTCCAGAGTGCAAAGTGGCAATACCGTTTTAGCAGCCACGGAAGCAACTCATCTGCCCTTCTTCCCAGCAACGATCATGAAGAGGCACTACCACCGTCTGCTTACCCAGGAGTCGAGGTGCAACCCACATGTGCAACCCACTCCAACTACGGTTCGACTGTACGCTACAGGCACCATGTGCTCCGTTTAGCTTCAGTCAGCATTGAGCAGATGCCGCACATCAGCTACAAGTGTTCTCTCAAAGTCAAGCTTAACTTGCAGCGTGGTCTCAGGATCAGCTCCAAGCTCCTTAGTGTTCCTCACCAGCCCCTTCGCCTCTCCTCGAGTCTTCAGCCTCTTGCACTTAGGGCACTGGCCTACAGGCTGCAGGACACACAGGGTAGAGGAGGTTGGTTCAGTTCCTACAATTTTTTGACTTTCCAGAGCAACTTCTGTGCTGTACCTGCTCTTCCACAGCTTGGTGAGATGCTAGTGGCGAGCATAGTTTTCCCTGGAGAAGTAGGAACTGGAATGGAAGCCAAAAACAGGGCTTTCCCTCTCACCAAAAAGGAAAATTGGAATGCTGCCGCTACTTCCTCTGCCATAATAATATGCAAGAATTGTTTTTATCCAAAGCTGGAAAAGGAGAATGATTCCAAATTGGCCAGCGATGCTGTGATTTCCGCTGTGCTTCAAGAAATTGACAAGAACCTTCTCCCTCGGATAGGTTATCCATCAGGAATTGCAAGAACACTGCTGGAGCACAAAACACTTGTAAAAGGCACAGTGTCAAACATAGTCACTTTCAACATCACGTGGCTGGCAGCCAAAGTAATAGTGATGCCCAACGCTGTGAATGTGGAAAAAGCTTTGGGAGCAGCCATAACTCAAAACCCTGTGCCCCTTTTAACAGTTGTGCTAATTTTTCTAGCCTACCTTGTTTTGGCCCTCTGGGCCATGACAAAAGACAAGGCTGACAAGGACACCGAGGACAAGAACCCCATTCTGCCAGACAAGGAGCCCTTTGATAAAGTGCACTTTGCGGTCACGTTGTACACAGGCAGTCGCTTAGGAGCTGGAACCACCGCAGATGTTTTTCTTCAACTCGTTGGGCAGGATGGCACAAGTGACGCCTTTTGCTTACGACACCCACATCTTCCGTCATTCCATCAGGGAAGCACCGATACATTTTTGCTAACTGCAGAGAAAGATCTGGGAGATATTTGTGCCTTAAGGGTCTGGCACAACAACAACGGGCCTTCTCCAAGCTGGTTCCTGAGCAGAGCAAAAGTTGAAAACGTGGACACCAACAAGACCTGGTTCTTTATTTGCCGCAAGTGGCTTGCGCTCAACAAGGATGACGGCTTACTCCAAAGGACATTCCTTGCCATGAGCCCCAAAGCACGTCTCGGCAGAATTGACTATTTTTTGATTAATCTTGAAGCAAAGCTGAGAGATGGTCACCTCTGGTTCTCAGTTTTTGCTCATCCTGGCACCGGCACTTTCAGCAGGCTCCAAAGGTTAACGTGCTGTTTGGCAATGTTACTACTGAACCTGCTTGTTAATTTTATGTTCTTTAGGGCTGACAAAAAGGAAGAATCCCCACTACCTGTGAGCGTTATGAGATCAATAGCATTAGCAGCCGAAAGGGCTTTGATTACGATACCTGTGCAGATGCTCCTCATTTCCTCATTTAGGTATTCCCAGAAGGAACGTTTTAATGCATTAGAAGGGGACAACATTGAGAGACAGAAGACACCACAAAGCGCTGTCCCCTTGTTCTTTCGCAAGAGACCAGCATTAGTTTTTTGCCGGGGATGTGTCTGCCTCTCCTGGACATTAATTACAGTTGTAACGGGGCTGTCTTCATTTTTTATTGTCTTCTATGGCTTGTCTTATGGGCAAGAGACCTCACATCAGTGGCTTTTAGCATCTTCAGTCTCCTTTGCGAAGAACATCTTCTTTTTCCAACCGCTAAAAATCCTGTTTTTCTCTGCCCTGAGTACACTCCTTCACAAATATTGTCAAAGTATTCCGTGGCCAACTCAGGAAAATTATTCTGACTTTAAGCCAGATAAAGCAATGGAGACGGAAGAGGAGGTGAGAGAGATGCACCGTAAACTTGTTCAAATCTTTCCCTTCACTTACATTGCACGTGAACGCCACACCAGACGCCGAGAAAGGAAAGATTATATTAAGAATAGTTCCAGTATCATCCACTTAGGGTTGAAGTCAATATTATTACTTTTTGCTTTTTTAAAGGTCATAAGGTTTAAGAAGGGAGCAGCTATTGGGAAATTCAACTTATTTCAGCCCATCAATTTCAGCCTCAGAGGAGACATCACTGACATTTGGGGCTCAGGGACAGAAAAATAAATGGGAAAAAGTGGTTTATCTGGTCATATGAGCAACGCGGGATATTGTATTTAGCACTCTGTGCTTTGTACTTTTCAAATAAATGCTCATCATTGTTTAACTTAATTAGTCATTCTTGCCTGAATTGATTAGTAAATTTTAAGGAGTTCTTAACACTCAGCCACTTGCTTTGGACTCTGTTCTGGTTTTCTCCCAAATTTTGGCCTTGTATCTACCTCAGTGGTACTTTCCCGTCATGGCAGCTTATACCTCTTTTACATAGACAATGACTGGAGAACAAGGCTATGAGGGGTAATCTGGCCTCTGGCAAAGAGGCCATGAGCGGATCTATGCTAAGCTAAACTAAGAGAGAGCTAGAAAAGGTGAGTGCTCTGAAAATGCTGATAAAACCTTTGCTCCTCAAAGCATAAGCAATAAAAGATGAGAGGATGATTTATTGTGCTTTGACCCGGCACAGTTAAATTAGGAGTTCTTAACACTAACAGCACATTTACATTTGTATGTGTGTTTTTACTTTTGCAAGGCATCCATGTCAGCCTCTCCAATAGTATAAAGAGTGTAAAATGGCCTTTCCATAGAATGCTGCTTGCCCAAGAAAGCTCTAAGGGCACGTTAATGGAGGGATTTCTTTTACCCTCCAAGGCACAAAAGGCCATTACTGGAGTATCCCCGAACGCAAACGAACGTTTGATTCCGGTAACACTCTAACATCCTCTCTTACCTGGCAGTTCACAAAACCAAGCGCAAGTCAGTCAAGCCCAATGGCTTAACTGCTGCCATTTGGAGCAGCCACGGCTGCAGTGCAACTGCTCATCTTCCCCAGCACTATCCTTGTCTTAAACTTGCTTCTGCACCACACTCTTAGTCCAAAATAAAGCTGCCCAGCCTCCTTCTCCAAGGAAGCCCCTGCTCTGAGAGGGGAAATACAGAGACTCGCAGAAAAAAAGAAAAAAGCATAAAAGGAGAGCACACAGCAACATACCCTTACCTAGTGAAGGAGTGAACTCTCCAACGAGGATCAACCAGCACAGGAGAAAGAAGTGCAAAACCTGATTTCTTGTCCCGCTGCTCTTTTCCTGGGAAAAACAAAGTGCAAAGCCATTGATAAGTGGGACACCAGCACAATATCTTTTTAAAGATATCTCTTATCTATTTATTAAAAATTTGGAAAAAAAAAAAAAGGACACATATATAGTCACAAGCCTTTTTGTAAGGCTTACTGGCCTTGAGTCCTCGGTTCTGGGCTTAAGTGGCATTGCTGTTGCTTTTCTTTCTGCCTCCTTCCAGAGAGGCAGTGACAGGATGCAGGCAGCAGCTCACGGAGGGAGTCTCTTCCCCAGTTGCTTTGTGGCGCAGGGAGGATATTTTGGTTTCTTCGGGGAGCGGGGGAAGCATTTCTGGCAGAGGTGGTATGAGCTCATCAAAGGGCATGCTGCCAGTTTGAAAGCTCAGAGCTGGACTACAATTAGTATCTGTAACCCATCTCTGTCTCTTCTTTTTGGAAAGAGACAATAGGATTCTTATATTGCAGATCCAACCTGCCCTGCCCACTGGGATCAATCTGCAGTACCTGAGTTGGGATAGAAGGCATCGTTTTCCCTTCTTTTGTGATTCCAATGAAAAGGTACCCTAGGAGGGGGGACACTGTTTAAGTGAAAACTTCACTGGGGTTAGATGGTAAAATGTGACAAGAATTCCCTTGGGTTTTTTTTGTTTGTTTGTTTGTTTTGGGTGCACGTGCTAGAGATCTAGCATGACTTCCAAAGAGCTTCTGAAAAAATGTGCCAAACTCTTGTGGACTTCACCTGCCTCTTTATAGCATCGCTCGCCATGCCCAGACGCAAATTCAGGACTCCAAAGTCCACTGTTAGAATTGCCATAATGATCAAGTACTTGGGCTGAGAAGATGCCCTGGCTGCATGAACTGTAAGAAAGCCAGACAAGACCAGTCCTGTCATGGCTGTCAAGGGACAAGCTTTGGCCTGGAAAGCTGGAGAAAAGGGAATCTCTCCATTCTCTAGAGTTCCATTGGGGCAGTGACTAATACGATGCAGTTCCAAAAGCCCTTTGTTAAAAGGGATGCAGGCGCCTTCCTATCCCTCTGTCATCAGGAGGTTTCTCATGCGCTTGCCAGGCTACTTCCCAAGAACTGACGGGCTAAATTGCCCAGCGGATGCCAAATTGCATGTTTCTCTAGCAAACCGAAAGCATTTCCTCTCTTTGCTGCTCTTTCTTGCATTACTCTCTTTCTCCAAACATGAGAGTGGCCCAAATTGTGGAGGCGACAGATTGTCCACTCTCAGCTCTGAAGGAGCTGACTTTGTATACAGACCCGCTATGCTTCAGCTAGCTGCACAGGCATGAAAACGTCAGCTCTCTTCACCCTTGAGCGGCAATCAAGCCAACAGGAACAAGGGCTCCAAACATTTCCCTCATATTTTACCTTTGTTCATAAATCTGTGCTCATCCGTTTGCTTGACAGACAAGAAAAGTGAAATGTGTGCCTTGCTGTCCACCAAGACCTACCTTCATGATACTGAACAAGAGAGTGATGCCCACTGTGCTTCTGACACTCTGCTAGCTCTCCATTTTACAGAGGAAACCAAGCTTTTGCCACAGGGAGACAACAGAGCTAAATAGAAAAGTCTGGGGCTCTGCTTCTGTGGCCTCTAGTCTGCGTGGTATTATACTGGTCCTTGGGAGCAGCTAAACAGTTTCTCAGTTGTAAATAACTTATTCTGTTCAAGGAGCTATGAAAAATGTTAAGAAAGGAATGTCTGATCCTATGATGTAGCAGGAACACACCATTTGCTTGCCCAGGGCTGCTGCTGGCACCAGCCATGGTGCATAGACTTGAGCGGAATTCAGGAGCAACTGTCTAGAGGTCATCTTGACCCTTTGCTACATCCCAATAATCTCAGGTCGTACCACGACCGCCCAGCGCTTCCATCTGTGCTTCCTACAATCTCCACACTTTCCAACAGCACAAAAGGTGCCAGCACAACAGCACATGCCATACATGCCCACTTTGTACGCAGCGACAGCAAAAAGATTCACACTGATCAAACCAACTCCCGCCCCTTTCCCCAAATGGCCTGTCACTCACCCATTGGCAAACACATCCAGTGCACATACATGGAGCTTCTCCCGCTCACTCAGTGCCTGTGATTTTGCCAGCATCATCATTCTTCTCACTGCACTGTCCAGCTCTCTGTTGAGCCACACTGAACTTCCAGCGCCAAGCAGCTCCAATCCATTAGCGATGGCAAGTGCCATTGCTGCAGAAACCAGCGCATTAGAGCTTGCCAAGTAGAGCATTTACCTCTACATAAATTCCTGAAAGGGGCTTGTTTTGCCTGCTTCTTCGTTTGCTTTTTTGTTTGTTTCAAATGGGAACTGTCTTGTAGGTGAAAGCAGTCCCAGGCTTTAAGACATCATCCAGCAGCATCCAGGTGAAGAAGTAAAGGTTACACTTGGTAAAACTTGCATCTGCTGCTTTTAACTTGGAGAGACAGCCCTCACCATCTCCTAGGGTCTCCTTATTGCTCCAGGTTGCACCCTGTAACAGAGAAAGACAACTGCTAGAAAACAGACGATACTGAACTTCTTTGCATTCACACAAGCAAGGCAAATTCAAAAGTAAGCAAGCCAAAGGAGGAAAAGAGAAACTTTATTTTCAGGGAAGAGTTAACTTAGTAGGATGATGGAGATCCTGGCTTCTTTAAGGCATGAGTTTATGTAGTTTATGTCTAGTGGGGGATTTTCCAGTGTCGAGTAGCAAGAGCTGACTGGCTGGAGCTTTGCCCTGCAGATGGAGTATTTAGCATAGCTCTCTGAAAGAAGGCTATTTATTTATTTATTTATTGCTCTCTACTCACGGCTGGCCTTAGTGGCCATGTGGCAGCTGGCTTCTGAGGTATCCCCTTCTCGTCTCAGCCAGCCACTTCTTCTCACAAGCCTTGCATGAAGGTCACATGTGTGAGGCCACAAGCTTCTGGTTCCATTTGGCTGAAACATGCACGCACACATGCACAGGCCTTGCTGAAGCCTTCCTTCCTGAACAACCTGAAGTAAAAAAGCCCTGTCTCAAGCACTCACAAGCTGTATTTCTTGAGAGACGCTTGCAGAAGACAGAGACACTGCCCAGACACTTTAGCCAGCTCTGGCCAAGGCCAAAGACTGGCCCTTTGCCCCTGCTTTAAGACAAGAGTTTACTAACAGGATCTGGTTCTTCTTTACCCAGAGCCGTTTCCCTTGTGGAGCCTCTGCTGGCTCTCAGGACCCTCTGCTTCTTCCAGGTCACTCTTTGCACACCTGCTATCGCTCAAGGGACTTTTCCAGAGCTCTGGAGCTCACCAACCTCTCATACTCCCCAAAGATTCCCCAGAACGTTGTTAAGCCTCCTGACCTACCTAACCTTTTCTTGTGGATGAGCGCGTGTCATGCTGACACCTCCTTGCACCTCTTGGTATTTCCTGAAGAAGGCCCTCATTAATAGAACTTTTTCCCAAATACAAATATTCTCTGGGTTGATTCCTAGCTTTTTTTGCTTGCTCGTTTTCGGCTTTGGTTTTTGTGTCTGTTTAACTGGTAACATGACAGCAAACTCTGAGTCACCGCAGAGGAGGCTCCCGCTCAAAGTAGCGGCTCTCGCTGACTAATTCTCACTAACACGGACTCTCTCTGGCAGTGTTAAATGTGGAAAATGCCACAGGCTTGCGGTAGGAACTGCCAAGAAGGAAAGAAGGAGATACGTGTACAGGTACCTAAGAACATAAGCAGCAGAGTGGGAAGGGGAGAAGATGCTGCAGCAGGCACCATGGCTGCAAAGTGAGCGCTGACAAGGAGCAGAGCACCTGGGCCCAGGAGCCTCTGCGGAGCAAGCAGCGAGCGCGGGCAGAGCTGGACCCAGAGCAGGAGGCAGCGCAGAGCTCGCCCCAAAGGCACCCGGCCTGGGAGAGGCCTGTGAGGGGCTGGCAGGGGCCACCCGCGTGAGGGCCGCTCGCAGCCGCCACACAACACGGGCCGCCCTCGCGCCAGCGCCCGTTCTGCGGAGGGCAGCGGGCAGGGGCTCCGCGGCACTCGCAGCACATGGCCACAGCAGCCTCGGCTCGCATCGGCCTCCCTGTGAGGACCCGCTTAGCGGGAGGAGGACAGGCAGGGAGGAAGCACAAACCGCACAGGGTGCTAAAGGCCCCTGCCCGCCGTGCAGCGGCCCTCAGCCTGCAGTCCCTCAGGGGCACCATGACCCTGCTTTGCCAACTCCATCCGCCCAAGAGCGGCCCCACAGCACCTCCGCAGCATCCCCAACGCCTCCCGCCCCATGAAGGGGGAGCCCCTGGGGGTCGCCGGTGGCCAGCCAGGGTCAGGGCCACCTGGGATGTGGGCAGAGCTGCAGCTTTGGGCAAGCAGGTTTCAGGGGGTGGTTTGTTCCAGAGCAGGGGGCAATAGAAGGAGCCGGGCGGCCCCCCCCACGCCTCAGAGGGGATGGGAAGCCCCATTGTTGGGTGTCGTCGCCAGGGGCCACCTGCTTCCTTGATGCCCTCGGGACCCAAGGTGCCCAGCGCAGGGCAAGCGGCCCTGAGGGCACCTCTGGAGCCCAGCGCGCCTGCTTCGTGCAGCAGCAGCACCAATGGCTCTCGGGCCACGGCTCTCCCTCGGCCAAGCGGTGGCGGCGCCAGCGCTGGCCCTTCTGCTCCTCTGGCTTCCCGGCGGCTGCCCTCCAGCCTTGCGGGATGCTGCTCCCCTTCTGCAACCCTCGTCCCTCCTCGTCGTCTCCCTGAGCCCTCACAGACACGTCTCACAGAGACCGGGCATGGAGCACGGCATCTCCTGCTTATGGAGTAAGCCCATGAATCAGGGTTACCAGCCAGCCCCTGGAGCACAACTGCAGCCACAGCCCCCACTGCATTGCTCCTGCTACATCAACCCTGCCTGGGTGAAGAATACACCTTGCTGGTCTGGGCAGCTTGTGCTGCAGGCAACCCTCCTGCCTGGAAGAACGCCACCAGCCACAGCCTCCAGTTTCATTACAATGCAGTGCTCATCAGCTTCATGCTCTGCTCCTGGAGGCCTTCATCACAACTTGAGCATTGAGATGTGCGGGCAGGATATACGACTGCCAGGATTTGGCCCACACATTCACCCGACCCACGGCGGGGAGGCAGTAGAGCTGGGCTGGTGTGCACGCCTCCAGAGTGCAAAGTGGCAATACCGTTTTAGCAGCCACGGAAGCAACTCATCTGCCCTTCTTCCCAGCAACGATCATGAAGAGGCACTACCACCGTCTGCTTACCCAGGAGTCGAGGTGCAACCCGCATGTGCAACCCACTCCAACTACGGTTCGACTGTACGCTACAGGCACCATGTGCTCCGTTTAGCTTCAGTCAGCATTGAGCAGATGCCGCACATCAGCTACAAGTGTTCTCTCAAAGTCAAGCTTAACTTACAGCGTGGTCTCAGGATCAGCTCCAAGCTCCTTAGTGTTCCTCACCAGCCCCTTCGCCTCTCCTCGAGTCTTCAGCCTCTTGCACTTAGGGCACTGGCCTACAGGCTGCAGGACACACAGGGTAGAGGAGGTTGCTTCAGTTCCAACAATTTTTTGACTTTCCAGAGCAACTTCTGTGCTGTACCTGCTCTTCCACAGCTTGGTGAGCTGCTAGTGGCGAGCATAGTTTTCCCTGGAGAAGTAGGAACTGGAATGGAAGCCAAAAACAGGGCTTTCCCTCTCACCAAAAAGGAAAATTGGAATGCTGCCGCTACTTCCTCTGCCATAATAATATGCAAGAATTGTTTTTATCCAAAGCTGGAAAAGGAGAATGATTCCAAATTGGCCAGCGATGCTGTGATTTCCGCTGTGCTTCAAGAATTTGACAAGAACCTTCTCCCTCGGATAGGTTATCCATCAGGAATTGCAAGAGCACTGCTGGAGCACAAAACACTTGTAAAAGGCACAGTGTCAAACATAGTCACTTTCAACATCACGTGGCTGGCAGCCAAAGTAATAGTGATGCCCAACGCTGTGAATGTGGAAAAAGCTTTGGGAGCAGCCATAACTCAAAACCCTGTGCCCCTTTTAACAGCTGTGCTAATTTTTCTAGCCTACCTTGTTTTGGCCCTCTGGGCCATGACAAAAGACAAGGCTGACAAGGACACAGAGGACAAGAACCCCATTCTGCCAGACAAGGAGCCTTTTGATAAAGTGCACTTTGCGGTCACGTTGTACACAGGCAGTCGCTTAGGAGCTGGAACCACCGCAGATGTTTTTCTTCAACTCGTTGGGCAGGATGGCACAAGTGACGCCTTTTGCTTACGACACCCACATCTTCCGTCATTCCATCAGGGAAGCACCGATACATTTTTGCTAACTGCAGAGAAAGATCTGGGAGACATTTGTGCCTTAAGGGTCTGGCACAACAACAACGGGCCTTCTCCAAGCTGGTTCCTGAGCAGAGCAAAAGTTGAAAACGTGGACACCGACAAGACCTGGTTCTTTATTTGCCGCAAGTGGCTTGCGCTCAACAAGGATGACGGCTTACTCCAAAGGACATTCCTTGCCATGAGCCCCAAAGCACGTCTCGGCAGAATTGACTATTTTTTGATTAATCTTGAAGCAAAGCTGAGAGATGGTCACCTCTGGTTCTCAGTTTTTGCTCATCCTGGCACCGGCACTTTCAGCAGGCTCCAAAGGTTAACGTGCTGTTTGGCAATGTTACTACTGAACCTGCTTGTTAATTTTATGTTCTTTAGGGCTGACAAAAAGGAAGAATCCCCACTACCTGTGAGCGTTATGAGATCAATAGCATTAGCAGCCGAAAGGGCTTTGATTACGATACCTGTGCAGATGCTCCTCATTTCCTCATTTAGGTATTCCCAGAAGGAACGTTTTAATGCATTAGAAGGGGACAACATTGAGAGACAGAAGACACCACAAAGCGCTGTCCCCTTGTTCTTTCGCAAGAGACCAGCATTAGTTTTTTGCCGGGGATGTGTCTGCCTCTCCTGGACATTAATTACAGTTGTAACGGGGCTGTCTTCATTTTTTATTGTCTTCTATGGCTTGTCTTATGGGCAAGAGACCTCACATCAGTGGCTTTTAGCATCTTCAGTCTCCTTTGCGAAGAACATCTTCTTTTTCCAACCGCTAAAAATCCTGTTTTTCTCTGCCCTGAGTACACTCCTTCACAAATATTGTCAAAGTATTCCGTGGCCAACTCAGGAAAATTATTCTGACTTTAAGCCAGATAAAGCAATGGAGACGGAAGAGGAGGTGAGAGAGATGCACCGTAAACTTGTTCAAATCTTTCCCTTCACTTACATTGCACGTGAACGCCACACCAGACGCCGAGAAAGGAAAGATTATATTAAGAATAGTTCCAGTATCATCCACTTAGGGTTGAAGTCAATATTATTACTTTTTGCTTTTTTAAAGGTCATAAGGTTTAAGAAGGGAGCAGCTATTGGGAAATTCAACTTATTTCAGCCCATCAATTTCAGCCTCAGAGGAGACATCACTGACATTTGGGGCTCAGGGACAGAAAAATAAATGGGAAAAAGTGGTTTATCTGGTCATATGAGCAACGCGGGATATTGTATTTAGCACTCTGTGCTTTGTACTTTTCAAATAAATGCTCATCATTGTTTAACTTAATTAGTCATTCTTGCCTGAATTGATTAGTAAATTTTAAGGAGTTCTTAACACTCAGCCACTTGCTTTGGACTCTGTTCTGGTTTTCTCCCAAATTTTGGCCTTGTATCTACCTCAGTGGTACTTTCCCGTCATGGCAGCTGATACCTCTTTTACATAGACAATGACTGGAGAACAAGGCTATGAGGGGTAATCTGGCCTCTGGCAAAGAGGCCATGAGCGGATCTATGCTAAGCTAAACTAAGAGAGAGCTAGAAAAGGTGAGTGCTCTGAAAATGCTGATAAAACCTTTGCTTCTCAAAGCATAAGCAATAAAAGATGAGAGGATGATTTATTGTGCTTTGACCCGGCACAGTTAAATTAGGAGTTCTTAACACTAACAGCACATTTACATTTGTATGTGTGTTTTTACTTTTGCAAGGCATCCATGTCAGCCTCTCCAATAGTATAAAGAGTGTAAAATGGCCTTTCCATAGAATGCTGCTTGCCCAAGAAAGCTCTAAGGGCACGTTAATGGAGGGATTTCTTTTACCCTCCAAGGCACAAAAGGCCATTACTGGAGTATCCCCGAACGCAAACGAACGTTTGATTCCGGTAACACTCTAACATCCTCTCTTACCTGGCAGTTCACAAAACCAAGCGCAAGTCAGTCAAGCCCAATGACTTAACTGCTGCCATTCGGAGCAGCCACGGCTGCAGTGCAACTGCTCATCTTCCCCAGCACTATCCTTGTCTTAAACTTGCTTCTGCACCACACTCTTAGTCCAAAATAAAGCTGCCCAGCCTCCTTCTCCAAGGAAGCCCCTGCTCTGAGAGGGGAAATACAGAGACTCGCAGAAAAAAAGAAAAAAGCATAAAAGGAGAGCACACAGCAACATACCCTTACCTAGTGAAGGAGTGAACTCTCCAACGAGGATCAACCAGCACAGGAGAAAGAAGTGCAAAACCTGATTTCTTGTCCCGCTGCTCTTTTCCTGGGAAAAACAAAGTGCAAAGCCATTGATAAGTGGGACACCAGCACAATATCTTTTTAAAGATATCTCTTATCTATTTATTAAAAATTTGGAAAAAAAAAAAAAGGACACATATATAGTCACAAGCCTTTTTGTAAGGCTTACTGGCCTTGAGTCCTCGGTTCTGGGCTTAAGTGGCATTGCTGTTGCTTTTCTTTCTGCCTCCTTCCAGAGAGGCAGTGACAGGATGCAGGCAGCAGCTCACGGAGGGAGTCTCTTCCCCAGTTGCTTTGTGGCGCAGGGAGGATATTTTGGTTTCTTCGGGGAGCGGGGGAAGCATTTCTGGCAGAGGTGGTATGAGCTCATCAAAGGGCATGCTGCCAGTTTGAAAGCTCAGAGCTGGACTACAATTAGTATCTGTAACCCATCTCTGTCTCTTCTTTTTGGAAAGAGACAATAGGATTCTTATATTGCAGATCCAACCTGCCCTGCCCACTGGGATCAATCTGCAGTACCTGAGTTGGGATAGAAGGCATCGTTTTCCCTTCTTTTGTGATTCCAATGAAAAGGTACCCTAGGAGGGGGGACACTGTTTAAGTGAAAACTTCACTGGGGTTAGATGGTAAAATGTGACAAGAATTCCCTTGGGTTTTTTTTGTTTGTTTGTTTGTTTTGGGTGCACGTGCTAGAGATCTAGCATGACTTCCAAAGAGCTTCTGAAAAAATGTGCCAAACTCTTGTGGACTTCACCTGCCTCTTTATAGCATCGCTCGCCATGCCCAGACGCAAATTCAGGACTCCAAAGTCCACTGTTAGAATTGCCATAATGATCAAGTACTTGGGCTGAGAAGATGCCCTGGCTGCATGAACTGTAAGAAAGCCAGACAAGACCAGTCCTGTCATGGCTGTCAAGGGACAAGCTTTGGCCTGGAAAGCTGGAGAAAAGGGAATCTCTCCATTCTCTAGAGTTCCATTGGGGCAGTGACTAATACGATGCAGTTCCAAAAGCCCTTTGTTAAAAGGGATGCAGGCGCCTTCCTATCCCTCTGTCATCAGGAGGTTTCTCATGCGCTTGCCAGGCTACTTCCCAAGAACTGACGGGCTAAATTGCCCAGCGGATGCCAAATTGCATGTTTCTCTAGCAAACGGAAAGCATTTCCTCTCTTTGCTGCTCTTTCTTGCATTACTCTCTTTCTCAAAACATGAGAGTGGCCCAAATTGTGGAGGCGACAGATTGTCCACTCTCAGCTCTGACGGAGCTGACTTTGTATACAGACCCGCTATGCTTCAGCTAGCTGCACAGGCATGAAAACGTCAGCTCTCTTCACCCTTGAGCGGCAATCAAGCCAACAGGAACAAGGGCTCCAAACATTTCCCTCATATTTTACCTTTGTTCATAAATCTGTGCTCATCCGTTTGCTTGACAGACAAGAAAAGTGAAATGTGTGCCTTGCTGTCCACCAAGACCTACCTTCATGATACTGAACAAGAGAGTGATGCCCACTGTGCTTCTGACACTCTGCTAGCTCTCCATTTTACAGAGGAAACCAAGCTTTTGCCACAGGGAGACAACAGAGCTAAATAGAAAAGTCTGGGGCTCTGCTTCTGTGGCCTCTAGTCTGCGTGGTATTATACTGGTCCTTGGGAGCAGCTAAACAGTTTCTCAGTTGTAAATAACTTATTCTGTTCAAGGAGCTATGAAAAATGTTAAGAAAGGAATGTCTGATCCTATGATGTAGCAGGAACACACCATTTGCTTGCCCAGGGCTGCTGCTGGCACCAGCCATGGTGCATACACTTGAGCGGAATTCAGGAGCAACTGTCTAGAGGTCATCTTGACCCTTTGCTACATCCCAATAATCTCAGGTCGTACCACGACCGCCCAGCGCTTCCATCTGTGCTTCCTACAATCTCCACACTTTCCAACAGCACAAAAGGTGCCAGCACAACAGCGCATGCCATACATGCCCACTTTGTACGCAGCGACAGCAAAAAGATTCGTGCTGATCAAACCAACTCCCGCCCCTTTCCCCACATGGCCTGTCACTCACCCATTGGCAAACACATCCAGTGCACATACATGGAGCTTTTCCAGCTCACTCAGTGCCTGTGATTTTGCCAGCATCATCATTCTTCTCACTGCACTGTCCAGCTCTCTGTTGAGCCACACTGAACTTCCAGCGCCAAGCAGCTCCAATCCATTAGCGATGGCAAGTGCCATTGCTGCAGAAACCAGCGCATTAGAGCTTGCCAAGTAGAGCATTTACCTCTACATAAATTCCTGAAAGGGGCTTGTTTTGCCTGCTTCTTCGTTTGCTTTTTTGTTTGTTTCAAATGGGAACTGTCTTGTAGGTGAAAGCAGTCCCAGGCTTTAAGACATCATCCAGCAGCATCCAGGTGAAGAAGTAAAGGTTACACTTGGTAAAACTTGCATCTGCTGCTTTTAACTTGGAGAGACAGCCCTCACCATCTCCTAGGGTCTCCTTATTGCTCCAGGTTGCACCCTGTAACAGAGAAAGACAACTGCTAGAAAACAGACGATACTGAACTTCTTTGCATTCACACAAGCAAGGCAAATTCAAAAGTAAGCAAGCCAAAGGAGGAAAAGAGAAACTTTATTTTCAGGGAAGAGTTAACTTAGTAGGATGATGGAGATCCTGGCTTCTTTAAGGCATGAGTTTATGTAGTTTATGTCTAGTGGGGGATTTTCCAGTGTCGAGTAGCAAGAGCTGACTGGCTGGAGCTTTGCCCTGCAGATGGAGTATTTAGCATAGCTCTCTGAAAGAAGGCTATTTATTTATTTATTTATTGCTCTCTACTCACGGCTGGCCTTAGTGGCCATGTGGCAGCTGGCTTCTGAGGTATCCCCTTCTCGTTTCAGCCAGCCACTTGTTCTCACAAGCCTTGCATGAAGGTCACATGTGTGAGGCCACAAGCTTCTGGTTCCATTTGGCTGAAACATGCACGCACACATGCACAGGCCTTGCTGAAGCCTTCCTTCCTGAACAACCTGAAGTAAAAAAGCCCTGTCTCAAGCACTCACAAGCTGTATTTCTTGAGAGACGCTTGCAGAAGACAGAGACACTGCCCAGACACTTTAGCCAGCTCTGGCCAAGGCCAAAGACTGGCCCTTTGCCCCTGCTTTAAGACACGAGTTTACTAACAGGATCTGGTTCTTCTTTACCCAGAGCCGTGTCCCTTGTGGAGCCTCTGCTGGCTCTCAGGACCCTCTGCTTCTTCCAGGTCACTCTTTGCACACCTGCTATCGCTCAAGGGACTTTTCCAGAGCTCTGGAGCTCACCAACCTCTCATACTCCCCAAAGATTCCCCAGAACGTTGTTAAGCCTCCTGACCTACCTAACCTTTTCTTGTGGATGAGCGCGTGTCATGCTGACACCTCCTTGCACCTCTTGGTATTTCCTGAAGAAGGCCCTCATTAATAGAACTTTTTCCCAAATACAAATATTCTCTGGGTTGATTCCTAGCTTTTTTTGCTTGCTCGTTTTCGGCTTTGGTTTTTGTGTCTGTTTAACTGGTAACATGACAGCAAACTCTGAGTCACCGCAGAGGAGGCTCCCGCTCAAAGTAGCGGCTCTCGCTGACTAATTCTCACTAACACGGACTCTCTCTGGCAGTGTTAAATGTGGAAAATGCCACAGGCTTGCGGTAGGAACTGCCAAGAAGGAAAGAAGGAGATACGTGTACAGGTACCTAAGAACATAAGCAGCAGAGTGGGAAGGGGAGAAGATGCTGCAGCAGGCACCATGGCTGCAAAGTGAGCGCTGACAAGGAGCAGAGCACCTGGGCCCAGGAGCCTCTGCGGAGCAAGCAGCGAGCGCGGGCAGAGCTGGACCCAGAGCAGGAGGCAGCGCAGAGCTCGCCCCAAAGGCACCCGGCCTGGGAGAGGCCTGTGAGGGGCTGGCAGGGGCCACCCGCGTGAGGGCCGCTCGCAGCCGCCACACAACACGGGCCGCCCTCGCGCCAGCGCCCGTTCTGCGGAGGGCAGCGGGCAGGGGCTCCGCGGCACTCGCAGCACATGGCCACAGCAGCCTCGGCTCGCATCGGCCTCCCTGTGAGGACCCGCTTAGCGGGAGGAGGACAGGCAGGGAGGAAGCACAAACCGCACAGGGTGCTAAAGGCCCCTGCCCGCCGTGCAGCGGCCCTCAGCCTGCAGTCCCTCAGGGGCACCATGACCCTGCTTTGCCAACTCCATCCGCCCAAGAGCGGCCCCACAGCACCTCCGCAGCATCCCCAACGCCTCCCGCCCCATGAAGGGGGAGCCCCTGGGGGTCGCCGGTGGCCAGCCAGGGTCAGGGCCACCTGGGATGTGGGCAGAGCTGCAGCTTTGGGCAAGCAGGTGTCAGGGGGTGGTTTGTTCCAGAGCAGGGGGCAATAGAAGGAGCCGGGCGGCCCCCCCCACACCTCAGAGGGGATGGGAAGCCCCATTGTTGGGTGTCGTCGCCAGGGGCCACCTGCTTCCTTGATGCCCTCGGGACCCAAGGTGCCCAGCGCAGGGCAAGCGGCCCTGAGGGCACCTCTGGAGCCCAGCGCGCCTGCTTCGTGCAGCAGCAGCACCAATGGCTCTCGGGCCACGGCTCTCCCTCGGCCAAGCGGTGGCGGCGCCAGCGCTGGCCCTTCTGCTCCTCTGGCTTCCCGGCGGCTGCCCTCCAGCCTTGCGGGATGCTGCTCCCCTTCTGCAACCCTCGTCCCTCCTCGTCGTCTCCCTGAGCCCTCACAGACACGTCTCACAGAGACCGGGCATGGAGCACGGCATCTCCTGCTTATGGAGTAAGCCCATGAATCAGGGTTACCAGCCAGCCCCTGGAGCACAACTGCAGCCACAGCCCCCACTGCATTGCTCCTGCTACATCAACCCTGCCTGGGTGAAGAATACACCTTGCTGGTCTGGGCAGCTTGTGCTGCAGGCAACCCTCCTGCCTGGAAGAACGCCACCAGCCACAGCCTCCAGTTTCATTACAATGCAGTGCTCATCAGCTTCATGCTCTGCTCCTGGAGGCCTTCATCACAACTTGAGCATTGAGATGTGCGGGCAGGATATACGACTGCCAGGATTTGGCCCACACATTCACCCGACCCACGGCGGGGAGGCAGTAGAGCTGGGCTGGTGTGCACGCCTCCAGAGTGCAAAGTGGCAATACCGTTTTAGCAGCCACGGAAGCAACTCATCTGCCCTTCTTCCCAGCAACGATCATGAAGAGGCACTACCACCGTCTGCTTACCCAGGAGTCGAGGTGCAACCCGCATGTGCAACCCACTCCAACTACGGTTCGACTGTACGCTACAGGCACCATGTGCTCCGTTTAGCTTCAGTCAGCATTGAGCAGATGCCGCACATCAGCTACAAGTGTTCTCTCAAAGTCAAGCTTAACTTACAGCGTGGTCTCAGGATCAGCTCCAAGCTCCTTAGTGTTCCTCACCAGCCCCTTCGCCTCTCCTCGAGTCTTCAGCCTCTTGCACTTAGGGCACTGGCCTACAGGCTGCAGGACACACAGGGTAGAGGAGGTTGGTTCAGTTCCAACAATTTTTTGACTTTCCAGAGCAACTTCTGTGCTGTACCTGCTCTTCCACAGCTTGGTGAGCTGCTAGTGGCGAGCATAGTTTTCCCTGGAGAAGTAGGAACTGGAATGGAAGCCAAAAACAGGGCTTTCCCTCTCACCAAAAAGGAAAATTGGAATGCTGCCGCTACTTCCTCTGCCATAATAATATGCAAGAATTGTTTTTATCCAAAGCTGGAAAAGGAGAATGATTCCAAATTGGCCAGCGATGCTGTGATTTCCGCTGTGCTTCAAGAATTTGACAAGAACCTTCTCCCTCGGATAGGTTATCCATCAGGAATTGCAAGAGCACTGCTGGAGCACAAAACACTTGTAAAAGGCACAGTGTCAAACATAGTCACTTTCAACATCACGTGGCTGGCAGCCAAAGTAATAGTGATGCCCAACGCTGTGAATGTGGAAAAAGCTTTGGGAGCAGCCATAACTCAAAACCCTGTGCCCCTTTTAACAGCTGTGCTAATTTTTCTAGCCTACCTTGTTTTGGCCCTCTGGGCCATGACAAAAGACAAGGCTGACAAGGACACAGAGGACAAGAACCCCATTCTGCCAGACAAGGAGCCTTTTGATAAAGTGCACTTTGCGGTCACGTTGTACACAGGCAGTCGCTTAGGAGCTGGAACCACCGCAGATGTTTTTCTTCAACTCGTTGGGCAGGATGGCACAAGTGACGCCTTTTGCTTACGACACCCACATCTTCCGTCATTCCATCAGGGAAGCACCGATACATTTTTGCTAACTGCAGAGAAAGATCTGGGAGACATTTGTGCCTTAAGGGTCTGGCACAACAACAACGGGCCTTCTCCAAGCTGGTTCCTGAGCAGAGCAAAAGTTGAAAACGTGGACACCGACAAGACCTGGTTCTTTATTTGCCGCAAGTGGCTTGCGCTCAACAAGGATGACGGCTTACTCCAAAGGACATTCCTTGCCATGAGCCCCAAAGCACGTCTCGGCAGAATTGACTATTTTTTGATTAATCTTGAAGCAAAGCTGAGAGATGGTCACCTCTGGTTCTCAGTTTTTGCTCATCCTGGCACCGGCACTTTCAGCAGGCTCCAAAGGTTAACGTGCTGTTTGGCAATGTTACTACTGAACCTGCTTGTTAATTTTATGTTCTTTAGGGCTGACAAAAAGGAAGAATCCCCACTACCTGTGAGCGTTATGAGATCAATAGCATTAGCAGCCGAAAGGGCTTTGATTACGATACCTGTGCAGATGCTCCTCATTTCCTCATTTAGGTATTCCCAGAAGGAACGTTTTAATGCATTAGAAGGGGACAACATTGAGAGACAGAAGACACCACAAAGCGCTGTCCCCTTGTTCTTTCGCAAGAGACCAGCATTAGTTTTTTGCCGGGGATGTGTCTGCCTCTCCTGGACATTAATTACAGTTGTAACGGGGCTGTCTTCATTTTTTATTGTCTTCTATGGCTTGTCTTATGGGCAAGAGACCTCACATCAGTGGCTTTTAGCATCTTCAGTCTCCTTTGCGAAGAACATCTTCTTTTTCCAACCGCTAAAAATCCTGTTTTTCTCTGCCCTGAGTACACTCCTTCACAAATATTGTCAAAGTATTCCGTGGCCAACTCAGGAAAATTATTCTGACTTTAAGCCAGATAAAGCAATGGAGACGGAAGAGGAGGTGAGAGAGATGCACCGTAAACTTGTTCAAATCTTTCCCTTCACTTACATTGCACGTGAACGCCACACCAGACGCCGAGAAAGGAAAGATTATATTAAGAATAGTTCCAGTATCATCCACTTAGGGTTGAAGTCAATATTATTACTTTTTGCTTTTTTAAAGGTCATAAGGTTTAAGAAGGGAGCAGCTATTGGGAAATTCAACTTATTTCAGCCCATCAATTTCAGCCTCAGAGGAGACATCACTGACATTTGGGGCTCAGGGACAGAAAAATAAATGGGAAAAAGTGGTTTATCTGGTCATATGAGCAACGCGGGATATTGTATTTAGCACTCTGTGCTTTGTACTTTTCAAATAAATGCTCATCATTGTTTAACTTAATTAGTCATTCTTGCCTGAATTGATTAGTAAATTTTAAGGAGTTCTTAACACTCAGCCACTTGCTTTGGACTCTGTTCTGGTTTTCTCCCAAATTTTGGCCTTGTATCTACCTCAGTGGTACTTTCCCGTCATGGCAGCTTATACCTCTTTTACACAGACAATGACTGGAGAACAAGGCTATGAGGGGTAATCTGGCCTCTGGCAAAGAGGCCATGAGCGGATCTATGCTAAGCTAAACTAAGAGAGAGCTAGAAAAGGTGAGTGCTCTGAAAATGCTGATAAAACCTTTGCTCCTCAAAGCATAAGCAATAAAAGATGAGAGGATGATTTATTGTGCTTTGACCCGGCACAGTTAAATTAGGAGTTCTTAACACTAACAGCACATTTACATTTGTATGTGTGTTTTTACTTTTGCAAGGCATCCATGTCAGCCTCTCCAATAGTATAAAGAGTGTAAAATGGCCTTTCCATAGAATGCTGCTTGCCCAAGAAAGCTCTAAGGGCACGTTAATGGAGGGATTTCTTTTACCCTCCAAGGCACAAAAGGCCATTACTGGAGTATCCCCGAACGCAAACGAACGTTTGATTCCGGTAACACTCTAACATCCTCTCTTACCTGGCAGTTCACAAAACCAAGCGCAAGTCAGTCAAGCCCAATGGCTTAACTGCTGCCATTCGGAGCAGCCACGGCTGCAGTGCAACTGCTCATCTTCCCCAGCACTATCCTTGTCTTAAACTTGCTTCTGCACCACACTCTTAGTCCAAAATAAAGCTGCCCAGCCTCCTTCTCCAAGGAAGCCCCTGCTCCCAGAGGGGAAATACAGAGACTCGCAGAAAAAAAGAAAAAAGCATAAAAGGAGAGCACACAGCAACATACCCTTACCTAGTGAAGGAGTGAACTCTCCAACGAGGATCAACCAGCACAGGAGAAAGAAGTGCAAAACCTGATTTCTTGTCCCGCTGCTCTTTTCCTGGGAAAAACAAAGTGCAAAGCCATTGATAAGTGGGACACCAGCACAATATCTTTTTAAAGATATCTCTTATCTATTTATTAAAAATTTGGAAAAAAAAAAAGGACACATATATAGTCACAAGCCTTTTTGTAAGGCTTACTGGCCTTGAGTCCTCGGTTCTGGGCTTAAGTGGCATTGCTGTTGCTTTTCTTTCTGCCTCCTTCCAGAGAGGCAGTGACAGGATGCAGGCAGCAGCTCACGGAGGGAGTCTCTTCCCCAGTTGCTTTGTGGCGCAGGGAGGATATTTTGGTTTCTTCGGGGAGCGGGGGAAGCATTTCTGGCAGAGGTGGTATGAGCTCATCAAAGGGCATGCTGCCAGTTTGAAAGCTCAGAGCTGGACTACAATTAGTATCTGTAACCCATCTCTGTCTCTTCTTTTTGGAAAGAGACAATAGGATTCTTATATTGCAGATCCAACCTGCCCTGCCCACTGGGATCAATCTGCAGTACCTGAGTTGGGATAGAAGGCATCGTTTTCCCTTCTTTTGTGATTCCAATGAAAAGGTACCCTAGGAGGGGGGACACTGTTTAAGTGAAAACTTCACTGGGGTTAGATGGTAAAATGTGACAAGAATTCCCTTGGGTTTTTTTTGTTTGTTTGTTTGTTTTGGGTGCACGTGCTAGAGATCTAGCATGACTTCCAAAGAGCTTCTGAAAAAATGTGCCAAACTCTTGTGGACTTCACCTGCCTCTTTATAGCATCGCTCGCCATGCCCAGACGCAAATTCAGGACTCCAAAGTCCACTGTTAGAATTGCCATAATGATCAAGTACTTGGGCTGAGAAGATGCCCTGGCTGCATGAACTGTAAGAAAGCCAGACAAGACCAGTCCTGTCATGGCTGTCAAGGGACAAGCTTTGGCCTGGAAAGCTGGAGAAAAGGGAATCTCTCCATTCTCTAGAGTTCCATTGGGGCAGTGACTAATACGATGCAGTTCCAAAAGCCCTTTGTTAAAAGGGATGCAGGCGCCTTCCTATCCCTCTGTCATCAGGAGGTTTCTCATGCGCTTGCCAGGCTACTTCCCAAGAACTGACGGGCTAAATTGCCCAGCGGATGCCAAATTGCATGTTTCTCTAGCAAACGGAAAGCATTTCCTCTCTTTGCTGCTCTTTCTTGCATTACTCTCTTTCTCAAAACATGAGAGTGGCCCAAATTGTGGAGGCGACAGATTGTCCACTCTCAGCTCTGAAGGAGCTGACTTTGTATACAGACCCGCTATGCTTCAGCTAGCTGCACAGGCATGAAAACGTCAGCTCTCTTCACCCTTGAGCGGCAATCAAGCCAACAGGAACAAGGGCTCCAAACATTTCCCTCATATTTTACCTTTGTTCATAAATCTGTGCTCATCCGTTTGCTTGACAGACAAGAAAAGTGAAATGTGTGCCTTGCTGTCCACCAAGACCTACCTTCATGATACTGAACAAGAGAGTGATGCCCACTGTGCTTCTGACACTCTGCTAGCTCTCCATTTTACAGAGGAAACCAAGCTTTTGCCACAGGGAGACAACAGAGCTAAATAGAAAAGTCTGTGGCTCTGCTTCTGTGGCCTCTAGTCTGCGTGGTATTATACTGGTCCTTGGGAGCAGCTAAACAGTTTCTCAGTTGTAAATAACTTATTCTGTTCAAGGAGCTATGAAAAATGTTAAGAAAGGAATGTCTGATCCTATGATGTAGCAGGAACACACCATTTGCTTGCCCAGGGCTGCTGCTGGCACCAGCCATGGTGCATACACTTGAGCGGAATTCAGGAGCAACTGTCTAGAGGTCATCTTGACCCTTTGCTACATCCCAATAATCTCAGGTCGTACCACGACCGCCCAGCGCTTCCATCTGTGCTTCCTACAATCTCCACACTTTCCAACAGCACAAAAGGTGCCAGCACAACAGCACATGCCATACATGCCCACTTTGTACGCAGCGACAGCAAAAAGATTCACACTGATCAAACCAACTCCCGCCCCTTTCCCCAAATGGCCTGTCACTCACCCATTGGCAAACACATCCAGTGCACATACATGGAGCTTCTCCCGCTCACTCAGTGCCTGTGATTTTGCCAGCATCATCATTCTTCTCACTGCACTGTCCAGCTCTCTGTTGAGCCACACTGAACTTCCAGCGCCAAGCAGCTCCAATCCATTAGCGATGGCAAGTGCCATTGCTGCAGAAACCAGCGCATTAGAGCTTGCCAAGTAGAGCATTTACCTCTACATAAATTCCTGAAAGGGGCTTGTTTTGCCTGCTTCTTCGTTTGCTTTTTTGTTTGTTTCAAATGGGAACTGTCTTGTAGGTGAAAGCAGTCCCAGGCTTTAAGACATCATCCAGCAGCATCCAGGTGAAGAAGTAAAGGTTACACTTGGTAAAACTTGCATCTGCTGCTTTTAACTTGGAGAGACAGCCCTCACCATCTCCTAGGGTCTCCTTATTGCTCCAGGTTGCACCCTGTAACAGAGAAAGACAACTGCTAGAAAACAGACGATACTGAACTTCTTTGCATTCACACAAGCAAGGCAAATTCAAAAGTAAGCAAGCCAAAGGAGGAAAAGAGAAACTTTATTTTCAGGGAAGAGTTAATTTAGTAGGATGATGGAGATCCTGGCTTCTTTAAGGCATGAGTTTATGTAGTTTATGTCTAGTGGGGGATTTTCCAGTGTCGAGTAGCAAGAGCTGACTGGCTGGAGCTTTGCCCTGCAGATGGAGTATTTAGCATAGCTCTCTGAAAGAAGGCTATTTATTTATTTATTTATTGCTCTCTACTCACGGCTGGCCTTAGTGGCCATGTGGCAGCTGGCTTCTGAGGTATCCCCTTCTCGTCTCAGCCAGCCACTTGTTCTCACAAGCCTTGCATGAAGGTCACATGTGTGAGGCCACAAGCTTCTGGTTCCATTTGGCTGAAACATGCACGCACACATGCACGGGCCTTGCTGAAGCCTTCCTTCCTGAACAACCTGAAGTAAAAAAGCCCTGTCTCAAGCACTCACAAGCTGTATTTCTTGAGAGACGCTTGCAGAAGACAGAGACACTGCCCAGACACTTTAGCCAGCTCTGGCCAAGGCCAAAGACTGGCCCTTTGCCCCTGCTTTAAGACAAGAGTTTACTAACAGGATCTGGTTCTTCTTTACCCAGAGCCGTGTCCCTTGTGGAGCCTCTGCTGGCTCTCAGGACCCTCTGCTTCTTCCAGGTCACTCTTTGCACACCTGCTATCGCTCAAGGGACTTTTCCAGAGCTCTGGAGCTCACCAACCTCTCATACTCCCCAAAGATTCCCCAGAACGTTGTTAAGCCTCCTGACCTACCTAACCTTTTCTTGTGGATGAGCGCGTGTCATGCTGACACCTCCTTGCACCTCTTGGTATTTCCTGAAGAAGGCCCTCATTAATAGAACTTTTTCCCAAATACAAATATTCTCTGGGTTGATTCCTAGCTTTTTTTGCTTGCTCGTTTTCGGCTTTGGTTTTTGTGTCTGTTTAACTGGTAACATGACAGCAAACTCTGAGTCACCGCAGAGGAGGCTCCCGCTCAAAGTAGCGGCTCTCGCCGACTAATTCTCACTAACACGGACTCTCTCTGGCAGTGTTAAATGTGGAAAATGCCACAGGCTTGCGGTAGGAACTGCCAAGAAGGAAAGAAGGAGATACGTGTACAGGTACCTAAGAACATAAGCAGCAGAGTGGGAAGGGGAGAAGATGCTGCAGCAGGCACCATGGCGGCAAAGTGAGCGCTGACAAGGAGCAGAGCACCTGGGCCCAGGAGCCTCTGCGGAGCAAGCAGCGAGCGCGGGCAGAGCTGGACCCAGAGCAGGAGGCAGCGCAGAGCTCGCCCCAAAGGCACCCGGCCTGGGAGAGGCCTGTGAGGGGCTGGCAGGGGCCACCCGCGTGAGGGCCGCTCGCAGCCGCCACACAACACGGGCCGCCCTCGCGCCAGCGCCCGTTCTGCGGAGGGCAGCGGGCAGGGGCTCCGCGGCACTCGCAGCACATGGCCACAGCAGCCTCGGCTCGCATCGGCCTCCCTGTGAGGACCCGCTTACCGGGAGGAGGACAGGCAGGGAGGAAGCACAAACCGCACAGGGCGCTAAAGGCCCCTGCCCGCCGTGCAGCGGCCCTCAGCCTGCAGTCCCTCAGGGGCACCATGACCCTGCTTTGCCAACTCCATCCGCCCAAGAGCGGCCCCACAGCACCTCCGCAGCATCCCCAACGCCTCCCGCCCCATGAAGGGGGAGCCCCTGGGGATCGCCGGTGGCCAGCCAGGGTCAGGGCCACCTGGGATGTGGGCAGAGCTGCAGCTTTGGGCAAGCTGGTTTCAGGGGGTGGTTTGTTCCAGAGCAGGGGGCAATAGAAGGAGCCGGGCGGCCCCCCCCACGCCTCAGAGGGGATGGGAAGCCCCATTGTTGGGTGTCGTCGCCAGGGGCCACCTGCTTCCTTGATGCCCTCGGGACCCAAGGTGCCCAGCGCAGGGCAAGCGGCCCTGAGGGCACCTCTGGAGCCCAGCGCGCCTGCTTCGTGCAGCAGCAGCACCAATGGCTCTCGGGCCACGGCTCTCCCTCGGCCAAGCGGTGGCGGCGCCAGCGCTGGCCCTTCTGCTCCTCTGGCTTCCCGGCGGCTGCCCTCCAGCCTTGCGGGATGCTGCTCCCCTTCTGCAACCCTCGTCCCTCCTCGTCGTCTCCCTGAGCCCTCACAGACACGTCTCACAGAGACCGGGCATGGAGCAAGGCATCTCCTGCTTATGGAGTAAGCCCATGAATCAGGGTTACCAGCCAGCCCCTGGAGCACAACTGCAGCCACAGCCCCCACTGCATTGCTCCTGCTACATCAACCCTGCCTGGGTGAAGAATACACCTTGCTGGTCTGGGCAGCTTGTGCTGCAGGCAACCCTCCTGCCTGGAAGAACGCCACCAGCCACAGCCTCCAGTTTCATTACAATGCAGTGCTCATCAGCTTCATGCTCTGCTCCTGGAGGCCTTCATCACAACTTGAGCATTGAGATGTGCGGGCAGGATATACGACTGCCAGGATTTGGCCCACACATTCACCCGACCCACGGCGGGGAGGCAGTAGAGCTGGGCTGGTGTGCACGCCTCCAGAGTGCAAAGTGGCAATACCGTTTTAGCAGCCACGGAAGCAACTCATCTGCCCTTCTTCCCAGCAACGATCATGAAGAGGCACTACCACCGTCTGCTTACCCAGGAGTCGAGGTGCAACCCACATGTGCAACCCACTCCAACTACGGTTCGACTGTACGCTACAGGCACCATGTGCTCCGTTTAGCTTCAGTCAGCATTGAGCAGATGCCGCACATCAGCTACAAGTGTTCTCTCAAAGTCAAGCTTAACTTACAGCGTGGTCTCAGGATCAGCTCCAAGCTCCTTAGTGTTCCTCACCAGCCCCTTCGCCTCTCCTTGAGTCTTCAGCCTCTTGCACTTAGGGCACTGGCCTACAGGCTGCAGGACACACAGGGTAGAGGAGGTTGGTTCAGTTCCAACAATTTTTTGACTTTCCAGAGCAACTTCTGTGCTGTACCTGCTCTTCCACAGCTTGGTGAGCTGCTAGTGGCGAGCATAGTTTTCCCTGGAGAAGTAGGAACTGGAATGGAAGCCAAAAACAGGGCTTTCCCTCTCACCAAAAAGGAAAATTGGAATGCTGCCGCTACTTCCTCTGCCATAATAATATGCAAGAATTGTTTTTATCCAAAGCTGGAAAAGGAGAATGATTCCAAATTGGCCAGCGATGCTGTGATTTCCGCTGTGCTTCAAGAATTTGACAAGAACCTTCTCCCTCGGATAGGTTATCCATCAGGAATTGCAAGAGCACTGCTGGAGCACAAAACACTTGTAAAAGGCACAGTGTCAAACATAGTCACTTTCAACATCACGTGGCTGGCAGCCAAAGTAATAGTGATGCCCAACGCTGTGAATGTGGAAAAAGCTTTGGGAGCAGCCATAACTCAAAACCCTGTGCCCCTTTTAACAGTTGTGCTAATTTTTCTAGCCTACCTTGTTTTGGCCCTCTGGGCCATGACAAAAGACAAGGCTGACAAGGACACAGAGGACAAGAACCCCATTCTGCCAGACAAGGAGCCTTTTGATAAAGTGCACTTTGCGGTCACGTTGTACACAGGCAGTCGCTTAGGAGCTGGAACCACCGCAGATGTTTTTCTTCAACTCGTTGGGCAGGATGGCACAAGTGACGCCTTTTGCTTACGACACCCACATCTTCCGTCATTCCATCAGGGAAGCACCGATACATTTTTGCTAACTGCAGAGAAAGATCTGGGAGACATTTGTGCCTTAAGGGTCTGGCACAACAACAACGGGCCTTCTCCAAGCTGGTTCCTGAGCAGAGCAAAAGTTGAGAACGTGGACACCAACAAGACCTGGTTCTTTATTTGCCGCAAGTGGCTTGCGCTCAACAAGGATGACGGCTTACTCCAAAGGACATTCCTTGCCATGAGCCCAAAAGCACGTCTCGGCAGAATTGACTATTTTTTGATTAATCTTGAAGCAAAGCTGAGAGATGGTCACCTCTGGTTCTCAGTTTTTGCTCATCCTGGCACCGGCACTTTCAGCAGGCTCCAAAGGTTAACGTGCTGTTTGGCAATGTTACTACTGAACCTGCTTGTTAATTTTATGTTCTTTAGGGCTGACAAAAAGGAAGAATCCCCACTACCTGTGAGCGTTATGAGATCAATAGCATTAGCAGCCGAAAGGGCTTTGATTACGATACCTGTGCAGATGCTCCTCATTTCCTCATTTAGGTATTCCCAGAAGGAACGTTTTAATGCATTAGAAGGGGACAACATTGAGAGACAGAAGACACCACAAAGCGCTGTCCCCTTGTTCTTTCGCAAGAGACCAGCATTAGTTTTTTGCCGGGGATGTGTCTGCCTCTCCTGGACATTAATTACAGTTGTAACGGGGCTGTCTTCATTTTTTATTGTCTTCTATGGCTTGTCTTATGGGCAAGAGACCTCACATCAGTGGCTTTTAGCATCTTCAGTCTCCTTTGCGAAGAACATCTTCTTTTTCCAACCGCTAAAAATCCTGTTTTTCTCTGCCCTGAGTACACTCCTTCACAAATATTGTCAAAGTATTCCGTGGCCAACTCAGGAAAATTATTCTGACTTTAAGCCAGATAAAGCAATGGAGACGGAAGAGGAGGTGAGAGAGATGCACCGTAAACTTGTTCAAATCTTTCCCTTCACTTACATTGCACGTGAACGCCACACCAGACGCCGAGAAAGGAAAGATTATATTAAGAATAGTTCCAGTATCATCCACTTAGGGTTGAAGTCAATATTATTACTTTTTGCTTTTTTAAAGGTCATAAGGTTTAAGAAGGGAGCAGCTATTGGGAAATTCAACTTATTTCAGCCCATCAATTTCAGCCTCAGAGGAGACATCACTGACATTTGGGGCTCAGGGACAGAAAAATAAATGGGAAAAAGTGGTTTATCTGGTCATATGAGCAACGCGGGATATTGTATTTAGCACTCTGTGCTTTGTACTTTTCAAATAAATGCTCATCATTGTTTAACTTAATTAGTCATTCTTGCCTGAATTGATTAGTAAATTTTAAGGAGTTCTTAACACTCAGCCACTTGCTTTGGACTCTGTTCTGGTTTTCTCCCAAATTTTGGCCTTGTATCTACCTCAGTGGTACTTTCCCGTCATGGCAGCTTATACCTCTTTTACACAGACAATGACTGGAGAACAAGGCTATGAGGGGTAATCTGGCCTCTGGCAAAGAGGCCATGAGCGGATCTATGCTAAGCTAAACTAAGAGAGAGCTAAAAAAGGTGAGTGCTCTGAAAATGCTGATAAAACCTTTGCTCCTCAAAGCATAAGCAATAAAAGATGAGAGGATGATTTATTGTGCTTTGACCCGGCACAGTTAAATTAGGAGTTCTTAACACTAACAGCACATTTACATTTGTATGTGTGTTTTTACTTTTGCAAGGCATCCATGTCAGCCTCTCCAATAGTATAAAGAGTGTAAAATGGCCTTTCCATAGAATGCTGCTTGCCCAAGAAAGCTCTAAGGGCACGTTAATGGAGGGATTTCTTTTACCCTCCAAGGCACAAAAGGCCATTACTGGAGTATCCCCGAACGCAAACGAACGTTTGATTCCGGTAACACTCTAACATCCTCTCTTACCTGGCAGTTCACAAAACCAAGCGCAAGTCAGTCAAGCCCAATGGCTTAACTGCTGCCATTCGGAGCAGCCACGGCTGCAGTGCAACTGCTCATCTTCCCCAGCACTATCCTTGTCTTAAACTTGCTTCTGCACCACACTCTTAGTCCAAAATAAAGCTGCCCAGCCTCCTTCTCCAAGGAAGCCCCTGCTCTGAGAGGGGAAATACAGAGACTCGCAGAAAAAAAGAAAAAAGCATAAAAGGAGAGCACACAGCAACATACCCTTACCTAGTGAAGGAGTGAACTCTCCAACGAGGATCAACCAGCACAGGAGAAAGAAGTGCAAAACCTGATTTCTTGTCCCGCTGCTCTTTTCCTGGGAAAAACAAAGTGCAAAGCTATTGATAAGTGGGACACCAGCACAATATCTTTTTAAAGATATCTCTTATCTATTTATTAAAAATTTGGAAAAAAAAAAAAGGACACATATATAGTCACAAGCCTTTTTGTAAGGCTTACTGGCCTTAAGTCCTTGGTTCTGGGCTTAAGTGGCATTGCTGTTGCTTTTCTTTCTGCCTCCTTCCAGAGAGGCAGTGACAGGATGCAGGCAGCAGCTCACGGAGGGAGTCTCTTCCCCAGTTGCTTTGTGGCGCAGGGAGGATATTTTGGTTTCTTCGGGGAGCGGGGGAAGCATTTCTGGGCAGAGGTCGTAGGAGCTCATCAAAGGGCATGCTGCCAGTTTGAAAGCTCAGAGCTGGACTACAATTAGTATCTGTAACCCATCTCTGTCTCTTCTTTTTGGAAAGAGACAATAGGATTCTTATATTGCAGATCCAACCAGCCCTGCCCACTGGGATCAATCTGCAGTACCTGAGTTGGGATAGAAGGCATCGTTTTCCCTTCTTTTGTGATTCCAATGAAAAGGTACCCTAGGAGGGGGGACACTGTTTAAGTGAAAACTTCACTGGGGTTAGATGGTAAAATGTGACAAGAATTCCCTTGGGTTTTTTTTGTTTGTTTGTTTGTTTTGGGTGCACGTGCTAGAGATCTAGCATGACTTCCAAAGAGCTTCTGAAAAAATGTGCCAAACTCTTGTGGACTTCACCTGCCTCTTTATAGCATCGCTCGCCATGCCCAGACGCAAATTCAGGACTCCAAAGTCCACTGTTAGAATTGCCATAATGATCAAGTACTTGGGCTGAGAAGATGCCCTGGCTGCATGAACTGTAAGAAAGCCAGACAAGACCAGTCCTGTCATGGCTGTCAAGGGACAAGCTTTGGCCTGGAAAGCTGGAGAAAAGGGAATCTCTCCATTCTCTAGAGTTCCATTGGGGCAGTGACTAATACGATGCAGTTCCAAAAGCCCTTTGTTAAAAGGGATGCAGGCGCCTTCCTATCCCTCTGTCATCAGGAGGTTTCTCATGCGCTTGCCAGGCTACTTCCCAAGAACTGACGGGCTAAATTGCCCAGCGGATGCCAAATTGCATGTTTCTCTAGCAAACGGAAAGCATTTCCTCTCTTTGCTGCTCTTTCTTGCATTACTCTCTTTCTCAAAACATGAGAGTGGCCCAAATTGTGGAGGCGACAGATTGTCCACTCTCAGCTCTGAAGGAGCTGACTTTGTATACAGACCCGCTATGCTTCAGCTAGCTGCACAGGCATGAAAACGTCAGTTCTCTTCACCCTTGAGCGGCAACCAAGCCAACAGGAACAAGGGCTCCAAACATTTCCCTCATATTTTACCTTTGTTCATAAATCTGTGCTCATCCGTTTGCTTGACAGACAAAAAAAGTGAAATGTGTGCCTTGCTGTCCACCAAGACCTACCTTCATGATACTGAACAAGAGAGTGATGCCCACTGTGCTTCTGACACTCTGCTAGCTCTCCATTTTACAGAGGAAACCAAGCTTTTGCCACAGGGAGACAACAGAGCTAAATAGAAAAGTCTGGGGCTCTGCTTCTGTGGCCTCTAGTCTGCGTGGTATTATACTGGTCCTTGGGAGCAGCAAAACAGTTTCTCAGTTGTAAATAACTTATTCTGTTCAAGGAGCTATGAAAAATGTTAAGAAAGGAATGTCTGATCCTATGATGTAGCAGGAACACACCATTTGCTTGCCCAGGGATGCTGCTGGCACCAGCCATGGTGCATACAGTTGAGCGGAATTCAGGAGCAACTGTCTAGAGGTCATCTTGACCCTTTGCTACATCCCAATAATCTCAGGTCGTACCACGACCGCCCAGCGCTTCCATCTGTGCTTCCTACAATCTCCACACTTTCCAACAGCACAAAAGGTGCCAGCACAACAGCACATGCCATACATGCCCACTTTGTACGCAGCGACAGCAAAAAGATTCACACTGATCAAACCAACTCCCGCCCCTTTCCCCAAATGGCCTGTCACTCACCATTGGCAAACACATCCAGTGCACATACATGGAGCTTCTCCAGCTCACTCAGTGCCTGTGATTTTGCCAGCATCATCGTTCTTCTCACTGCACTGTCCAGCTCTCTTTTGAGCCACACTGAACTTCCAGCGCCAAGCAGCTCCAATCCATTAGCGATGGCAAGCGCCATTGCTGCAGAAACCAGCGCATTAGAGCTTGCCAAGTAGAGCATTTACCTCTACATAAATTCCTGAAAGGGGCTTGTTTTGCCTGCTTCTTCGTTTGCTTTTTTGTTTGTTTCAAATGGGAACTGTCTTGTAGGTGAAAGCAGTCCCAGGCTTTAAGACATCATCCAGCAGTATCCAGGTGAAGAAGTAAAGGTTACACTTGGTAAAACTTGCATCTGCTGCTTTTAACTTGGAGAGACAGCCCTCACCATCTCCTAGGGTCTCCTTATTGCTCCAGGTTGCACCCTGTAACAGAGAAAGACAACTGCTAGAAAACAGACGATACTGAACTTCTTTGCATTCACACAAGCAAGGCAAATTCAAAAGTAAGCAAGCCAAAGGAGGAAAAGAGAAACTTTATTTTCAGGGAAGAGTTAACTTAGTAGGATGATGGAGATCCTGGCTTCTTTAAGGCATGAGTTTATGTAGTTTATGTCTAGTGGGGGATTTTCCAGTGTCGAGTAGCAAGAGCTGACTGGCTGGAGCTTTGCCCTGCAGATGGAGTATTTAGCATAGCTCTCTGAAAGAAGGCTATTTATTTATTTATTTATTTATTGCTCTCTACTCACGGCTGGCCTTAGTGGCCATGTGGCAGCTGGCTTCTGAGGTATCCCCTTCTCGTCTCAGCCAGCCACTTGTTCTCACAAGCCTTGCATGAAGGTCACATGTGTGAGGCCACAAGCTTCTGGTTCCATTTGGCTGAAACATGCACGCACACATGCACAGGCCTTGCTGAAGCCTTCCTTCCTGAACAACCTGAAGTAAAAAAGCCCTGTCTCAAGCACTCACAAGCTGTATTTCTTGAGAGACGCTTGCAGAAGACAGAGACACTGCCCAGACACTTTAGCCAGCTCTGGCCAAGGCCAAAGACTGGCCCTTTGCCCCTGCTTTAAGACAAGAGTTTACTAACAGGATCTGGTTCTTCTTTACCCAGAGCCGTGTCCCTTGTGGAGCCTCTGCTGGCTCTCAGGACCCTCTGCTTCTTCCAGGTCACTCTTTGCACACCTGCTATCGCTCAAGGGACTTTTCCAGAGCTCTGGAGCTCACCAACCTCTCATACTCCCCAAAGATTCCCCAGAACTTTGTTAAGCCTCCTGACCTACCTAACCTTTTCTTGTGGATGAGCGCGTGTCATGCTGACACCTCCTTGCACCTCTTGGTATTTCCTGAAGAAGGCCCTCATTAATAGAACTTTTTCCCAAATACAAATATTCTCTGGGTTGATTCCTAGCTTTTTTTGCTTGCTCGTTTTCGGCTTTGGTTTTTGTGTCTGTTTAACTGGTAACATGACAGCAAACTCTGAGTCACCGCAGAGGAGGCTCCCGCTCCAAGTCGCGGCTCTCGCCGACTAATTCTCACTAACACGGACTCTCTCTGGCAGTGTTAAATGTGGAAAATGCCACAGGCTTGCGGTAGGAACTGCCAAGAAGGAAAGAAGGAGATACGTGTACAGGTACCTAAGAACATAAGCAGCAGAGTGGGAAGGGGAGAAGATGCTGCAGCAGGCACCATGGCTGCAAAGTGAGCGCTGACAAGGAGCAGAGCACCTGGGCCCAGGAGCCTCTGCGGAGCAAGCAGCGAGCGCGGGCAGAGCTGGACCCAGAGCAGGAGGCAGCGCAGAGCTCGCCCCAAAGGCACCCGGCCTGGGAGAGGCCTGTGAGGGGCTGGCAGGGGCCACCCGCGTGAGGGCCGCTCGCAGCCGCCACACAACACGGGCCGCCCTCGCGCCAGCGCCCGTTCTGCGGAGGGCAGCGGGCAGGGGCTCCGCGGCACTCGCAGCACATGGCCACAGCAGCCTCGGCTCGCATCGGCCTCCCTGTGAGGACCCGCTTACCGGGAGGAGGACAGGCAGGGAGGAAGCACAAACCGCACAGGGCGCTAAAGGCCCCTGCCTGCCGTGCAGCGGCCCTCAGCCTGCAGTCCCTCAGGGGCACCATGACCCTGCTTTGCCAACTCCATCCGCCCAAGAGCGGCCCCACAGCACCTCCGCAGCATCCCCAACGCCTCCCGCCCCATGAAGGGGGAGCCCCTGGGGGTCGCCGGTGGCCAGCCAGGGTCAGGGCCACCTGGGATGTGGGCAGAGCTGCAGCTTTGGGCAAGCTGGTTTCAGGGGGTGGTTTGTTTCAGAGCGGGGGGCAATAGAAGGAGCCGGGCGGCCCCCCCCACGCCTCAGAGGGGATGGGAAGCCCCATTGTTGGGTGTCGTCGCCAGGGGCCACCTGCTTCCTTGATGCCCTCGGGACCCAAGGTGCCCAGCGCAGGGCAAGCGGCCCTGAGGGCACCTCTGGAGCCCAGCGCGCCTGCTTCGTGCAGCAGCAGCACCAATGGCTCTCGGGCCACGGCTCTCCCTCGGCCAAGCGGTGGCGGCGCCAGCGCTGGCCCTTCTGCTCCTCTGGCTTCCCGGCGGCTGCCCTCCAGCCTTGCGGGATGCTGCTCCCCTTCTGCAACCCTCGTCCCTCCTCGTCGTCTCCCTGAGCCCTCACAGACACGTCTCACAGAGACCGGGCATGGAGCACGGCATCTCCTGCTTATGGAGTAAGCCCATGAATCAGGGTTACCAGCCAGCCCCTGGAGCACAACTGCAGCCACAGCCCCCACTGCATTGCTCCTGCTACATCAACCCTGCCTGGGGGAAGAATACACCTTGCTGGTCTGGGCAGCTTGTGCTGCAGGCAACCCTCCTGCCTGGAAGAACGCCACCAGCCACAGCCTCCAGCTTCATTACAATGCAGTGCTCATCAGCTTCATGCTCTGCTCCTGGAGGCCTTCATCACAACTTGAGCATTGAGATGTGCGGGCAGGATATACGACTGCCAGGATTTGGGCCACACATTCACCCGACCCACGGCGGGGAGGCAGTAGAGCTGGGCTGGTGTGCACGCCTCCAGAGTGCAAAGTGGCAATACCGTTTTAGCAGCCACGGAAGCAACTCATCTGCCCTTCTTCCCAGCAACGATCATGAAGAGGCACTACCACCGTCTGCTTACCCAGGAGTCGAGGTGCAACCAACATGTGCAACCCACTCCAACTACGGTTCGACTGTACGCTACAGGCACCATGTGCTCCGTTTAGCTTCAGTCAGCATTGAGCAGATGCCGCACATCAGCTACAAGTGTTCTCTCAAAGTCAAGCTTAACTTACAGCGTGGTCTCAGGATCAGCTCCAAGCTCCTTAGTGTTCCTCACCAGCCCCTTCGCCTCTCCTCGAGTCTTCAGCCTCTTGCACTTAGGGCACTGGCCTACAGGCTGCAGGACACACAGGGTAGAGGAGGTTGGTTCAGTTCCAACAATTTTTTGACTTTCCAGAGCAACTTCTGTGCTGTACCTGCTCTTCCACAGCTTGGTGAGCTGCTAGTGGCGAGCATAGTTTTCCCTGGAGAAGTAGGAACTGGAATGGAAGCCAAAAACAGGGCTTTCCCTCTCACCAAAAAGGAAAATTGGAATGCTGCCGCTACTTCCTCTGCCATAATAATATGCAAGAATTGTTTTTATCCAAAGCTGGAAAAGGAGAATGATTCCAAATTGGCCAGCGATGCTGTGATTTCCGCTGTGCTTCAAGAATTTGACAAGAACCTTCTCCCTCGGATAGGTTATCCATCAGGAATTGCAAGAGCACTGCTGGAGCACAAAACACTTGTAAAAGGCACAGTGTCAAACATAGTCACTTTCAACATCACGTGGCTGGCAGCCAAAGTAATAGTGATGCCCAACGCTGTGAATGTGGAAAAAGCTTTGGGAGCAGCCATAACTCAAAACCCTGTGCCCCTTTTAACAGCTGTGCTAATTTTTCTAGCCTACCTTGTTTTGGCCCTCTGGGCCATGACAAAAGACAAGGCTGACAAGGACACAGAGGACAAGAACCCCATTCTGCCAGACAAGGAGCCTTTTGATAAAGTGCACTTTGCGGTCACGTTGTACACAGGCAGTCGCTTAGGAGCTGGAACCACCGCAGATGTTTTTCTTCAACTCGTTGGGCAGGATGGCACAAGTGACGCCTTTTGCTTACGACACCCACATCTTCCGTCATTCCATCAGGGAAGCACCGATACATTTTTGCTAACTGCAGAGAAAGATCTGGGAGACATTTGTGCCTTAAGGGTCTGGCACAACAACAACAGGCCTTCTCCAAGCTGGTTCCTGAGCAGAGCAAAAGTTGAAAACGTGGACACCGACAAGACCTGGTTCTTTATTTGCCGCAAGTGGCTTGCGCTCAACCAGGATGACGGCTTACTCCAAAGGACATTCCTTGCCATGAGCCCAAAAGCACGTCTCGGCAGAATTGACTATTTTTTGATTAATCTTGAAGCAAAGCTGAGAGATGGTCACCTCTGGTTCTCAGTTTTTGCTCATCCTGGCACCGGCACTTTCAGCAGGCTCCAAAGGTTAACGTGCTGTTTGGCAATGTTACTACTGAACCTGCTTGTTAATTTTATGTTCTTTAGGGCTGACAAAAAGGAAGAATCCCCACTACCTGTGAGCGTTATGAGATCAATAGCATTAGCAGCCGAAAGGGCTTTGATTACGATACCTGTGCAGATGCTCCTCATTTCCTCATTTAGGTATTCCCAGAAGGAACGTTTTAATGCATTAGAAGGGGACAACATTGAGAGACAGAAGACACCACAAAGCGCTGTCCCCTTGTTCTTTCGCAAGAGACCAGCATTAGTTTTTTGCCGGGGATGTGTCTGCCTCTCCTGGACATTAATTACAGTTGTAACGGGGCTGTCTTCATTTTTTATTGTCTTCTATGGCTTGTCTTATGGGCAAGAGACCTCACATCAGTGGCTTTTAGCATCTTCAGTCTCCTTTGCGAAGAACATCTTCTTTTTCCAACCGCTAAAAATCCTGTTTTTCTCTGCCCTGAGTACACTCCTTCACAAATATTGTCAAAGTATTCCGTGGCCAACTCAGGAAAATTATTCTGACTTTAAGCCAGATAAAGCAATGGAGACGGAAGAGGAGGTGAGAGAGATGCACCGTAAACTTGTTCAAATCTTTCCCTTCACTTACATTGCACGTGAACGCCACACCAGACGCCGAGAAAGGAAAGATTATATTAAGAATAGTTCCAGTATCATCCACTTAGGGTTGAAGTCAATATTATTACTTTTTGCTTTTTTAAAGGTCATAAGGTTTAAGAAGGGAGCAGCTATTGGGAAATTCAACTTATTTCAGCCCATCAATTTCAGCCTCAGAGGAGACATCACTGACATTTGGGGCTCAGGGACAGAAAAATAAATGGGAAAAAGTGGTTTATCTGGTCATATGAGCAACGCGGGATATTGTATTTAGCACTCTGTGCTTTGTACTTTTCAAATAAATGCTCATCATTGTTTAACTTAATTAGTCATTCTTGCCTGAATTGATTAGTAAATTTTAAGGAGTTCTTAACACTCAGCCACTTGCTTTGGACTCTGTTCTGGTTTTCTCCCAAATTTTGGCCTTGTATCTACCTCAGTGGTACTTTCCCGTCATGGCAGCTGATACCTCTTTTACATAGACAATGACTGGAGAACAAGGCTATGAGGGGTAATCTGGCCTCTGGCAAAGAGGCCATGAGCGGATCTATGCTAAGCTAAACTAAGAGAGAGCTAAAAAAGGTGAGTGCTCTGAAAATGCTGATAAAACCTTTGCTCCTCAAAGCATAAGCAATAAAAGACGAGAGGATGATTTATTGTGCTTTGACCCGGCACAGTTAAATTAGGAGTTCTTAACACTAACAGCACATTTACATTTGTATGTGTGTTTTTACTTTTGCAAGGCATCCATGTCAGCCTCTCCAATAGTATAAAGAGTGTAAAATGGCCTTTCCATAGAATGCTGCTTGCCCAAGAAAGCTCTAAGGGCACGTTAATGGAGGGATTTCTTTTACCCTCCAAGGCACAAAAGGCCATTACTGGAGTATCCCCGAACGCAAACGAACGTTTGATTCCGGTAACACTCTAACATCCTCTCTTACCTGGCAGTTCACGAAACCAAGCGCAAGTCAGTCAAGCCCAATGGCTTAACTGCTGCCATTCGGAGCAGCCACGGCTGCAGTGCAACTGCTCATCTTCCCCAGCACTATCCTTGTCTTAAACTTGCTTCTGCACCACACTCTTAGTCCAAAATAAAGCTGCCCAGCCTCCTTCTCCAAGGAAGCCCCTGCTCCCAGAGGGGAAATACAGAGACTCGCAGAAAAAAAGAAAAAAGCATAAAAGGAGAGCACACAGCAACATACCCTTACCTAGTGAAGGAGTGAACTCTCCAACGAGGATCAACCAGCACAGGAGAAAGAAGTGCAAAACCTGATTTCTTGTCCCGCTGCTCTTTTCCTGGGAAAAACAAAGTGCAAAGCCATTGATAAGTGGGACACCAGCACAATATCTTTTTAAAGATATCTCTTATCTATTTATTAAAAATTTGGAAAAAAAAAAAAGGACACATATATAGTCACAAGCCTTTTTGCAAGGCTTACTGGGCTGAAGTCCTCGGTTCTGGGATTCAGCGGCATTGCTGTTGCTTTTCTTTCTGCCTCCTTCCAGAGAGGCAGTGACAGGATGCAGGCAGCAGCTCACGGAGGGAGTCTCTTCCCCAGTTGCTTTGTGGCGCAGGGAGGATATTTTGGTTTCTTCGGGGAGCGGGGGAAGCATTTCTGGGCAGAGGTGGTAGGAGCTCATCAAAGGGCATGCTGCCAGTTTGAAAGCTCAGAGCTGGACTACAATTAGTATCTGTAACCCCATCTCTGTCTCTTCTTTTTGGAAAGAGACAATAGGATTCTTATATTGCAGATCCAACCAGCCCTGCCCACTGGGATCAATCTGCAGTACCTGACTTGGGATAGAAGGCATCCTTTTCCCTTCTTTTGTGATTCCAATGAAAAGGTACCCTAGGAGGGGGGACACTGTTTAAGTGAAAACTTCACTGGGGTTAGATGGTAAAATGTGACAAGAATTCCCTTGGGTTTTTGTTTGTTTGTTTGTTTGTTTGTTTTGGGTGCACGTGCTAGAGATCTAGCATGACTTCCAAAGAGCTTCTGAAAAAATGTGCCAAACTCTTGTGGACTTCACCTGCCTTTTTATAGCATCGCTCGCCATGCCAAGACGCAAATTCAGGACTCCAAAGTCCACTGTTAGAATTGCCATAATGATCAAGTACTTGGGCTGAGAAGATGCCCTGGCTGCATGAACTGTAAGAAAGCCAGACAAGACCAGTCCTGTCATGGCTGTCAAGGGATAAGCTTTGGCCTGGAAAGCTGGAGAAAAGGGAATCTCTCCATTCTCTAGAGTTCCATTTGGGCAGTGACTAATACGATGCAGTTCCAAAAGCCCTTTGTTAAAAGGGATGCAGGCGCCTTCCTATCCCTCTGTCATCAGGAGGTTTCTCATGCGCTTGCCAGGCTACTTCCCAAGAACTGACGGGCTAAATTGCCCAGCGGATGCCAAATTGCATGTTTCTCTAGCAAACGGAAAGCATTTTCTCTCTTTGCTGCTCTTTCTTGCATTACTCTCTTTCTCCAAACATGAGAGTGGCCCAAATTGTGGAGGCGACAGATTGTCCACTCTCAGCTCTGAAGGAGCTGACTTTGCATACAGACCCGCTATGCTTCAGCTAGCTGCACAGGCATGAAAACGTCAGCTCTCTTCACCCTTGAGCGGCAATCAAGCCAACAGGAACAAGGGCTCCAAACATTTCCCTCATATTTTACCTTTGTTCATAAATCTGTGCTCATCCGTTTGCTTGACAGACAAGAAAAGTGACACGTGTGCCTTGCTGTCCACCAAGACCTACCTTCATGATACTGAACAGGAGAGTGATGCCCACTGTGCTTCTGACACTCTGCTAGCTCTCCATTTTACAGAGGAAACCAACCTTTTGCCACAGGGAGACAACAGAGCTAAATAGAAAAGTCTGGGGCTCTGCTTCTGTGGCCTCTAGTCTGCGTGGTATTATACTGGTCCTTGGGAGCAGCTAAACACTTTCTCAGTTGTAAATAACTTATTCTGTTCAAGGAGCTATGAAAAATGTTAAGAAAGGAATGTCTGATCCCATGACGTGGCAGCAACACACCATTTGCTTGCCCAGGGCTGCTGCTGGCACCAGCCATGGTGCATACACTTGAGCGGAATTCAGGAGCAACTGTCTAGAGGTCATCTTGACCCTTTGCTACATCCCAATAATCTCAGGTCGTAACACAACCGCCCAGCTCTGCCACCCGTGCTTCCTACAATCTCCACACTTTCCAACAGCACAAAAGGTGCCAGCACAACAGCACATGCCATACATGCCCACTTTGTACGCAGCGACAGCAAAAAGATTCACGCTGATCAAACCAACTCCCGCCCCTTTCCCCAAATGGCCTGTCACTCACCCATTGGCAAACACATCCAGTGCACATACATGGAGCTTCTCCAGCTCACTCAGTGCCTGTGATTTTGCCAGCATCATCGTTCTTCTCACTGCACTGTCCAGCTCTCTTTTGAGCCACACTGAACTTCCAGCGCCAAGCAGCTCCAATCCATTAGCGATGGCAAGCGCCATTGCTGCAGAAACCAGCGCATTAGAGCTTGCCAAGTAGAGCATTTACCTCTACATAAATTCCTGAAAGGGGCTTGTTTTGCCTGCTTCTTCGTTTGCTTTTTTGTTTGTTTCAAATGGGAACTGTCTTGTAGGTGAAAGCAGTCCCAGGCTTTAAGACATCATCCAGCAGTATCCAGGTGAAGAAGTAAAGGTTACACTTGGTAAAACTTGCATCTGCTGCTTTTAACTTGGAGAGACAGCCCTCACCATCTCCTAGGGTCTCCTTATTGCTCCAGGTTGCACCCTGTAACAGAGAAAGACAACTGCTAGAAAACAGACGATACTGAACTTCTTTGCATTCACACAAGCAAGGCAAATTCAAAAGTAAGCAAGCTAAAGGAGGAAAAGAGAAACTTTATTTTCAGGGAAGAGTTAACTTAGTAGGATGATGGAGATCCTGGCTTCTTTAAGGCATGAGTTTATGTAGTTTATGTCTAGTGGGGGATTTTCCAGTGTCGAGTAGCAAGAGCTGACTGGCTGGAGCTTTGCCCTGCAGATGGAGTATTTAGCATAGCTCTCTGAAAGAAGGCTATTTATTTATTTATTTATTGCTCTCTACTCACACCTTGCCTTAGTGGCCATGTGGCAGCTGGCTTCTGAGGTATCCCCTTCTCGTCTCAGCCAGCCACTTTTTCTCACAAGCCTTGCATGAAGGTCACATGTGTGAGGCCACAAGCTTCTGGTTCCATTTGGCTGAAACATGCACGCACACATGCACGGGCCTTGCTGAAGCCTTCTTTCCTGAACAACCTGAAGTAAAAAAGCCCTGTCTCAAGCACTCACAAGCTGTATTTCTTGAGAGACACTTGCAGAAGACAGAGACACTGCCCAGACACTTTAGCCAGCTCTGGCCAAGGCCAAAGACTGGCCCCTGCTTTAAGACACGAGTTTACTAACAGGATCTGGTGCTTCTTTACCCAGAGCCGTGTCCCTTGTGGAGCCTCTGCTGGCTCTCAGGACCCTCTGCTTCTTCCAGGTCACTCTTTGCACACCTGCTATTGCTCAAGGGACTTTTCCAGAGCTCTGGAGCTCACCAACCTCTCATACTCCCCAAAGATTCCCCAGAACGTTGTTAAGCCTCCTGACCTACCTAACCTTTTCTTGTGGATGAGCGCGTGTCATGCTGACACCTCCTTGCACCTCTTGGTATTTCCTGAAGAAGGCCCTCATTAATAGAACTTTTTCCCAAATACAAATATTCTCTGGGTTGATTCCTAGCTTTTTTTGCTTGCTCGTTTTCGGCTTTGGTTTTTGTGTCTGTTTAACTGGTAACATGACAGCAAACTCTGAGTCACCGCAGAGGAGGCTCCCGCTCCAAGTCGCGGCTCTCGCCGACTAATTCTCACTAACACGGACTCTCTCTGGCAGTGTTAAATGTGGAAAATGCCACAGGCTTGCGGTAGGAACTGCCAAGAAGGAAAGAAGGAGATACGTGTACAGGTACCTAAGAACATAAGCAGCAGAGTGGGAAGGGGAGAAGATGCTGCAGCAGGCACCATGGCTGCAAAGTGAGCGCTGACAAGGAGCAGAGCACCAGGGCCCAGGAGCCTCTGCGGAGCAAGTAGCGAGCGCGGGCAGAGCTGGACCCAGAGCAGGAGGCAGCGCAGAGCTCGCCCCAAAGGCCCCCGGCCTGGGAGAGGCCTGTGAGGGGCTGGCAGGGGCCACCCGCGTGAGGGCCGCTCGCAGCCGACACACAACACGGGCCGCCCTCGCGCCAGCGCCCGTTCTGCGGAGGGCAGCGGGCAGGGGCTCCGCGGCACTCGCAGCACATGGCCACAGCAGCCTCGGCTCGCATCGGCCTCCCTGTGAGGACCCGCTTAGCGGGAGGAGGACAGGCAGGGAGGAAGAACAAACCGCACAGGGTGCTAAAGGCCCCTGCCCGCCGTGCAGCGGCCCTCAGCCTGCAGTCCCTCAGGGGCACCATGACCCTGCTTTGCCAACTCCATCCGCCCAAGAGCGGCCCCACAGCACCTCCGCAGCATCCCCAACGCCTCCCGCCCCATGAAGGGGGAGCCCCTGGGGGTCGCCGGTGGCCAGCCAGGGTCAGGGCCACCTGGGACGTGGGCAGAGCTGCAGCTTTGGGCAAGCTGGCTTCAGGGGGTGGTTTGTTCCAGAGCGGGGGGCAATAGAAGGAGCCGGGCGGCCCCCCCCACGCCTCAGAGGGGATGGGAAGCCCCATTGTTGGGTGTCGTCGCCAGGGGCCACCTGCTTCCTTGATGCCCTCGGGACCCAAGGTGCCCAGCGCAGGGCAAGTGGCCCTGAGGGCACCTCTGGAGCCCAGCGCGCCTGCTTTGTGCAGCAGCAGCAGCACCAATGGCTCTCGGGCCACGGCTCTCCCTCGGCCAAGCGGTGGCGGCGCCAGCGCTGGCCCTTCTGCTCCTCTGGCTTCCCGGCGGCTGCCCTCCAGCCTTGCGGGATGCTGCTCCCCTTCTGCAACCCTCGTCCCTCCTCGTCGTCTCCCTGAGCCCTCACAGACACGTCTCACAGAGACCGGGCATGGAGCACGGCATCTCCTGCTTATGGAGTAAGCCCATGAATCAGGGTTACCAGCCAGCCCCTGGAGCACAACTGCAGCCACAGCCCCCACTGCATTGCTCCTGCTACATCAACCCTGCCTGGGGGAAGAATACACCTTGCTGGTCTGGGCAGCTTGTGCTGCAGGCAACCCTCCTGCCTGGAAGAACGCCACCAGCCACAGCCTCCAGCTTCATTACAATGCAGTGCTCATCAGCTTCATGCTCTGCTCCTGGGGGCCTTCATCACAACTTGAGCATTGAGATGTGCGGGCAGGATATACGACTGCCAGGATTTGGCCCACACATTCACCCGACCCACGGCGGGGAGGCAGTAGAGCTGGGCTGGTGCGCACGCCTCCAGAGTGCAAAGTGGCAATACCGTTTTAGCAGCCACGGAAGCAACTCATCTGCCCTTCTTCCCAGCAACGATCATGAAGAGGCACTACCACCGTCTGCTTACCCAGGAGTCGAGGTGCAACCAACATGTGCAACCCACTCCAACTACGGTTCGACTGTACGCTACAGGCACCATGTGCTCCGTTTAGCTTCAGTCAGCATTGAGCAGATGCCGCACATCAGCTACAAGTGTTCTCTCAAAGTCGAGCTTAACTTACAGCGTGGTCTCAGGATCAGCTCCAAGCTCCTTAGTGTTCCTCACCAGCCCCTTCGCCTCTCCTCGAGTCTTCAGCCTCTTGCACTTAGGGCACTGGCCTACAGGCTGCAGGACACACAGGGTAGAGGAGGTTGCTTCAGTTCCTGCAATTTTTTGACTTTCCAGTGCAACTTCTGTGCTGTACCTGCTCTTCCACAGCTTGGTGAGATGCTAGTGGCGAGCCTCTCCTTTCACGTGGATGGAAAGAACTTCAAAAGCTTGACAGGAGAATCGCATCTAGTCAGTGGTAAAGTGGGCATAACCGCAGGTGGAGAAACTCCGGCCTATGTCAACCTTCACCCTGGCAAAAGCAAGAGAGACACTTACATTTTCAGGTACAGCCGTGGAACTTTTTATACAACTGAAGAAAACCGCACAGACATCAGTTCTCCAGATGGCTCCAACATATGCTACATATTCTACCAACATCAGGAGCTTTCCTACTTGTTCTCCATCGAGTTTGTGAATATTCACTGGTATAAAATCAATATTAATATGCTACAATGTGAGTGGACCTACAATCTGCAGTTATTTGGAACAAAAAGCAACCATCTTATTCAGAATAACAGTTATACCTGCAACAATCACGTAAGTAATGCCGCACGGTTTGTCCATTGCTCTGTTCTGCCTTTTCATCCGGAAAAGTACGCAGGGTTTGTGGCAGAAGTGAACTGCACGAGGAATGGACTGACGCCAGCTCTTTTACAAGTCAGAGTGAATAATTATGCCTCAAAAACCATAGGACCATTGGTGGCTTGTCAGCAAAAGCCCTGTCAGAGACACAAGGTTTGGATTCAGAGACCTACCGTTCATCCTTCTCTCCTACGTCAGGAAAAGGGGGCACCTTTTCACCTGACTGTCAGAGCGCTGGTAGGCTGCAAAAACAGTTTAATGATTAGGCCTTTGTGGCGAATTTATCCTGTTGAGGATACAGAAGCTGTCCCAGACTGGTCAAGACCTATAAACTCATGTGTGATGCACGGTATAAATTCCATATGCATAACTGTTGCCAAATCTACTTTAGATTATGGGCTGTATCTTTTTCATTTCTTTGTCAAAATAACTGCATATTGGAGTAAAAGAGATCTCGATGGCTCAGACAGCATTTATATTCAGATTGACAGATCTGATCTAATTGCAAATATTGCAGGAGGCACATTCTGGACAGTGGGTTTTTCTGACAGGTGGACTCTAGATGGCTCTTCATCCTCTGACCCTGATTCAGTGGGAATCGGGTTTCCTTGGTACTGCGCTAGAAGGCTCTCGGGCTGTGCAGACGTGAAATTGAGTGTAGGAAAGAAGTGCCATCCAGTTCAGAGAAATTTGAAGTGGTTAACATCTTCAGATCCAGTTCAGACGGTGGCAGCAGAAACCCTCTGCAGAAACACTATAAATTACTTTGGTCTAGCGATACAAAGAGAGCCGAGACAGAGTTACGCTGACCATAGTGTTCATGTGAAGCCTGGATCCCCACCTGTTCTGAATGCAGTCTGCCTTGAAAACTGTGGTAAAACTGTAATGCCTACAGAAAGACTTACGTTACCTGGCATGCCGAGAGCTTCTCTTTCTCATCGTAAGAATGTCAATGGTGATGGAAGTAAACAAGTTTTCTTCACTGTGGAAAATTTAACCAGCATAGTTTTCCCTGGAGAAGTAGGAACTGGAATGGAAGCCAAAAACAGGGCTTTCCCTCTCACCAAAAAGGAAAATTGGAATGCTGCCGCTACTTCCTCTGCCATAATAATATGCAAGAATTGTTTTTATCCAAAGCTGGAAAAGGAGAATGATTCCAAATTGGCCAGCGATGCTGTGATTTCCACTGTGCTTCAAGAATTTGACAAGAACCTGCTCCCTCGGATAGGTTATTCATCAGGAATTGCAAGAGCACTGCTGGGGCACAAAACACTTGTAAAAGGCACAGTGTCAAACATAGTCACTTTCAACATCACGTGGCTGGCAGCCAAAGTAATAGTGATGCCCAACGCTGTGAATGTGGAAAAAGCTTTGGGAGCAGCCATAACTCAAAACCCTGTGCCCCTTTTAACAGTTGTGCTAATTTTTCTAGCCTACCTTGTTTTGGCCCTCTGGGCCATGACAAAAGACAAGGCTGACAAGGACACCGAGGACAAGAACCCCATTCTGCCAGACAAGGAGCCTTTTGATAAAGTGCACTTTGCGGTCACGTTGTACACAGGCAGTCGCTTAGGAGCTGGAACCACCGCAGATGTTTTTCTTCAACTCGTTGGCCAGGATGGCACAAGTGACGCCTTTTGCTTACGACACCCACATCTTCCGTCATTCCATCAGGGAAGCACCGATACATTTTTGCTAACTGCAGAGAAAGATTTGGGAGATATTTGTGCCTTAAGGGTCTGGCACAACAACAACGGGCCTTCTCCAAGCTGGTTCCTGAGCAGAGCAAAAGTTGAAAACGTGGACACCAACAAGACCTGGTTCTTTATTTGCCGCAAGTGGCTTGCGCTCAACAAGGATGACGGCTTACTCCAAAGGACATTCCTTGCCATGAGCCCCAAAGCACGTCTCGGCAGAATTGACTATTTTTTGATTAATCTTGAAGCAAAGCTGAGAGATGGTCACCTCTGGTTCTCAGTTTTTGCTCATCCTGGCACCGGCACTTTCAGCAGGCTCCAAAGGTTAACGTGCTGTTTGGCAATGTTACTACTGAACCTGCTTGTTAATTTTATGTTCTTTAGGGCTGACAAAAAGGAAGAATCCCCACTACCTGTGAGCGTTATGAGATCAATAGCATTAGCAGCCGAAAGGGCTTTGATTACGATACCTGTGCAGATGCTCCTCATTTCCTCATTTAGGTATTCCCAGAAGGAACGTTTTAATGCATTAGAAGGGGACAACATTCAGAGACAGAAGACACCACAAAGCGCTGTCCCCTTGTTCTTTCGCAAGAGACCAGCATTAGTTTTTTGCCAGGGATGTGTCTGCCTCTCCTGGACATTAATTACAGTTGTAACGGGGCTGTCTTCATTTTTTATTGTCTTCTATGGCTTGTCTTATGGGCAAGAGACCTCACATCAGTGGCTTTTAGCATCTTCAGTCTCCTTTGCGAAGAACATCTTCTTTTTCCAACCGCTAAAAATCCTGTTTTTCTCTGCCCTGAGTACACTCCTTCACAAATATTGTCAAAGTATTCCGTGGCCAACTCAGGAAAATTATTCTGACTTTAAGCCAGATAAAGCAATGGAGACGGAAGAGGAGGTGAGAGAGATGCACCGTAAACTTGTTCAAATCTTTCCCTTCACTTACATTGCACGTGAACGCCACACCAGACGCCGAGAAAGGAAAGATTATCTTAAGAATAGTTCCAGTATCATCCACTTAGGGTTGAAGTCAATATTATTACTTTTTGCTTTTTTAAAGGTCATAAGGTTTAAGAAGGGAGCAGCTATTGGGAAATTCAACTTATTTCATCCCATCAATTTCAGCCTCAGAGGAGACATCACTGACATTTGGGGCTCAGGGACAGAAAAATAAATGGGAAAGAGTGGTTTATCTGCTCATATGAGCAACACGGGATATTGTATTTAGCACTCTGTGCTTTGTACTTTTCAAATAAATGCTCATCATTGTTTAACTTAATTAGTCATTCTTGCCTGAATTGATTAGTAAATTTTAAGGAGTTCTTAACACTCAGCCACTTGCTTTGGACTCTGTTCTGGTTTTCTCCCAAATTTTGGCCTTGTATCTACCTCAGTGGTACTTTCCCGTCATGGCAGCTGATACCTCTTTTACATAGACAATGACTGGAGAACGAGGCTATGAGGGGTAATCTGGCCTCTGGCAAAGAGGCCATGAGCGGATCTATGCTAAGCTAAACTAAGAGAGAGCTAAAAAAGGTGAGTGCTCTGAAAATGCTGATAAAACCTTTGCTCCTCAAAGCATAAGCAATAAAAGACGAGAGGATGATTTATTGTGCTTTGACCCGGCACAGTTAAATTAGGAGTTCTTAACACTAACAGCACATTTACATTTGTATGTGTGTTTTTACTTTTGCAAGGCATCCATGTCAGCCTCTCCAATAGTATAAAGAGTGTAAAATGGCCTTTCCATAGAATGCTGTTTGCCCAAGAAAGCTCTAAGGGCACGTTAATGGAGGGATTTCTTTTACCCTCCAAGGCACAAAAGGCCATTACTGGAGTATCCCCGAATGCAAACAAACGTTTGATTCCGGTAACACTCTAACATCCTCTCTTACCTGGCAGTTCACGAAACCAAGCGCAAGTCAGTCAAGCCCAATGGCTTAACTGCTGCCATTCGGAGCAGCCACGGCTGCAGTGCAACTGCTCATCTTCCCCAGCACTATCCTTGTCTTAAACTTGCTTCTGCACCACACTCTTAGTCCAAAATAAAGCTGCCCAGCCTCCTTCTCCAAGGAAGCCCCTGCTCCCAGAGGGGAAATACAGAGACTCGCAGAAAAAAAGAAAAAAGCATAAAAGGAGAGCACACAGCAACATACCCTTACCTAGTGAAGGAGTGAACTCTCCAACGAGGATCAACCAGCACAGGAGAAAGAAGTGCAAAACCTGATTTCTTGTCCCGCTGCTCTTTTCCTGGGAAAAACAAAGTGCAAAGCCATTGATAAGTGGGACACCAGCACAATATCTTTTTAATGATATCTCTTATCTATTTATTAAAAATTTGGGAAAAAAAAAAAGGACACATATATGGTCACAAGCATTTTTGCAAGGCTTACTGGGCTGAAGTCCTCGGTTCTGGGCTTAAGTGGCATTGCTGTTGCTTTTCTTTCTGCCTCCTTCCAGAGAGGCAGTGACAGGATGCAGGCAGCAGCTCACGGAGGGAGTCTCTTCCCCAGTTGCTTTGTGGCGCAGGGAGGATATTTTGGTTTCCTCGGGGAGCGGGGGAAGCATTTCTGGGCAGAGGTGGTAGGAGCTCATCAAAGGGCATGCTGCCAGTTTGAAAGCTCAGAGCTGGACTACAATTAGTATCTGTAACCCATCTCTGTCTCTTCTTTTTGGAAAGAGACAATAGGATTCTTATATTGCAGATCCAACCAGCCCTGCCCACTGGGATCAATCTGCAGTACCTGAGTTGGGATAGAAGGCATCGTTCTCCCTTCTTTTGTGATTCCAATGAAAAGGTACCCTAGGAGGGGGGACACTGTTTAAGTGAAAACTTCACTGGGGTTAGATGGTAAAATGTGACAAGAATTCCCTTGGGTTTTTTTTTGTTTGTTTGTTTGTTTGTTTTGGGTGCACGTGCTAGAGATCTAGCATGACTTCCAAAGAGCTTCTGAAAAAATGTGCCAAGCTCTTGTGGACTTCACCTGCCTCTTTATAGCATCGCTCACCATGCCAAGACGCAAATTCAGGACTCCAAAGTCCACTGTTAGAATTGCCATAATGATCAAGTACTTGGGCTGAGAAGATGCCCTGGCTGCATGAACTGTAAGAAAGCCATACAAGACCAGTCCTGTCATGGCTGTCAAGGGATAAGCTTTGGTCTGGAAAGCTGGAGAAAAGGGAATCTCTCCATTCTCTAGAGTTCCATTTGGGCAGTGACTAATACGATGCAGTTCCAAAAGCCCTTTGTTAAAAGGGATGCAGGCGCCTTCCTATCCCTCTGTCATCAGGAGGTTTCTCATGCGCTTGCCAGGCTACTTCCCAAGAACTGACGGGCTAAATTGCCCAGCGGATGACAAATTGCATGTTTCTCTAGCAAACCGAAAGCATTTCCTCTCTTTGCTGCTCTTTCTTGCATTACTCTCTTTCTCAAAACATGAGAGTGGCCCAAATTGTGGAGGCGACAGATTGTCCACTCTCAGCTCTGAAGGAGCTGACTTTGTATACAGACCCGCTATGCTTCAGCTAGCTGCACAGGCATGAAAACGTCAGCTCTCTTCACCCTTGAGCGGCAATCAAGCCAACAGGAACAAGGGCTCCAAACATTTCCCTCATATTTTACCTTTGTTCATAAATCTGTGCTCATCCCTTTGCTTGACAGACAAGAAAAGTGAAATGTGTGCCTTGCTGTCCACCAAGACCTACCTTCATGATACTGAACAGGAGAGTGATGCCCACTGTGCTTCTGACACTCTGCTAGCTCTCCATTTTACAGAGGAAACCAAGCTTTTGCCACAGGGAGACAACAGAGCTAAATAGAAAAGTCTGGGGCTCTGCTTCTGTGGCCTCTAGTCTGCGTGGTATTATACTGGTCCTTGGGAGCAGCTAAACAGTTTCTCAGTTGTAAATAACTTATTCTGCTCAAGGAGCTATGAAAAATGTTAAGAAAGGAATGTCTGATCCCATGATGTAGCGGGAACACACCATTTGCTTGCCCAGGGCTGCTGCTGGCACCAGCCATGGTGCATACAGTTGAGCGGAATTCAGGAGCAACTGTCTAGAGGTCATCTTGACCCTTTGCTACATCCCAATAATCTCAGGTCGTAACACAACCGCCCTGCGCTTCCATCTGTGCTTCCTACAATCTCCACACTTTCCAACAGCACAAAAGGTGCCAGCACAACAGCACATGCCATACATGCCCACTTTGTACGCAGCGACAGCAAAAAGATTCACACTGATCAAACCAACTCCCGCCCCTTTCCCCACATGGCCTGTCACTCACCCATTGGCAAACACATCCAGTGCACATACATGGAGCTTCTCCAGCTCACTCAGTGCCTGTGATTTTGCCAGCATCATCATTCTTCTCACTGCACTGTCCAGCTCTCTGTTGAGCCACACTGAACTTCCAGCGCCAAGCAGCTCCAATCCATTAGCGATGGCAAGTGCCATTGCTGCAGAAACCAGCGCATTAGAGCTTGCCAAGTAGAGCATTTACCTCTACATAAATTCCTGAAAGGGGCTTGTTTTGCCTGCTTCTTCGTTTGCTTGTTTGTTTGTTTCAAATGGGAACTGTCTTGTAGGTGAAAGCAGTCCCAGGCTTTAAGACATCATCCAGCAGTATCCAGGTGAAGAAGTAAAGGTTACACTTGGCAAAACTTGCATCTGCTACTTTTAACTTGGAGAGACAGCCCTCACCATCTCCTAGGGTCTCCTTATTGCTCCAGGTTGCACCCTGTAACAGAGAAAGACAACTGCTAGAAAACAGACGATACTGAACTTCTTTGCATTCACACAAGCAAGGCAAATTCAAAAGTAAGCAAGTCAAAGGAGGAAAAGAGAAACTTTATTTTCAGGGAAGAGTTAACTTAGTAGGATGATGGAGATCCTGGCTTCTTTAAGGCATGAGTTTATGTAGTTTATGTCTAGTGGGGGATTTTCCAGTGTCGAGTAGGAAGAGCTGACTGGCTGGAGCTTTGCCCTGCAGATGGAGTATTTAGCATAGCTCTCTGAAAGAAGGCTATGTATTTATTTATTTATTGCTCTCTACTCACGGCTGGCCTTAGTGGCCATGTGGCAGCTGGCTTCTGAGGTATCCCCTTCTCGTCTCAGCCAGCCACTTTTTCTCACAAGCCTTGCATGAAGGTCACATGTGTGAGGTCACAAGCTTCTGGTTCCATTTGGCTGAAACATGCAGGCACACATGCATGGGCCTTGCTGAAGCCTTCTTTCCTGAACAACCTGAAGTAAAAAAGCCCTGTCTCAAGCACTCACAAGCTGTATTTCTTGAGAGACGCTTGCAGAAGACAGAGACCCTGCCCAGACACTTTAGCCAGCTCTGGCCAAGGCCAAAGACTGGCCCCTGCTTTAAGACAAGAGTTTACTAACAGGATCTGGTGCTTCTTTACCCAGAGCCGTGTCCCTTGTGGAGCCTCTGCTGGCTCTCAGGACCCTCTGCTTCTTCCAGGTCACTCTTTGCACACCTGCTATTGCTCAAGGGACTTTTCCAGAGCTCTGGAGCTCACCAACCTCTCATACTCCCCAAAGATTCCCCAGAACGTTGTTAAGCCTCCTGACCTACCTAACCTTTTCTTGTGGATGAGCGCGTGTCATGCTGACACCTCCTTGCACCTCTTGGTATTTCCTGAAGAAGCCCCTCATTAATAGAACTTTTTCCCAAATACAAATATTCTCTGCGTTGATTCCTAGCTTTTTTTGCTTGCTCGTTTTCGGCTTTGGTTTTTGTGTCTGTTTAACTGGTAACATGACAGCAAACTCTGAGTCACCGCAGAGGAGGCTCCCGCTCCAAGTCGCGGCTCTCGCCGACTAATTCTACCTAACACGGACTCTCTCTGGCAGTGTTAAATGTGGAAAATGCCACAGGCTTGCGGTAGGAACTGCCAAGAAGGAAAGAAGGAGATACGTGTACAGGTACCTAAGAACATAAGCAGCAGAGTGGGAAGGGGAGAAGATGCTGCAGCAGGCACCATGGCGGCAAAGTGAGCGCTGACAAGGAGCAGAGCACCAGAGCCCAGGAGCCTCTGCGGAGCAAGTAGCGAGCGCGGGCAGAGCTGGACCCAGAGCAGGAGGCAGCGCAGAGCTCGCCCCAAAGGCACCCGGCCTGGGAGAGGCCTGTGAGGGGCTGGCAGGGGCCACCCGCGTGAGGGCCGCACGCAGCCGCCACACAACACGGGCCGCCCTCGCGCCAGCGCCCGTTCTGCGGAGGGCAGCGGGCAGGGGCTCCGCGGCACTCGCAGCACATGGCCACAGCAGCCTCGGCTCGCATCGGCCTCCCTGTGAGGACCCGCTTAGCGGGAGGAGGACAGGCAGGGAGGAAGAACAAACTGCATGGGACGATAAAGGCCCCTGCCCGCCGTGCAGCGGCCCTCCGCCTGCATCCCTCAGGGGCACCATGACCCTGCTTTGCCAACTCCATCCGCCCAAGAGCAGCCCCACAGCACCTCCGCAGCATCCCCAACACCTCCCGCCCCATGAAGGAGGAGCCCCTGGGGGTCGCCAGTGGCCAGCCAGGGTCAGGGCCACCTGGGACGTGGGCAGAGCTGCAGCTTTGGGCAAGCAGGTTTCAGGGGGTGGTTTGTTCCAGAGCGGGGGGCAATAGAAGGAGCCGGGCGGCCCCCCCCCCCCGCCTCAGAGGGGATGGGAAGCCCCATTGTTGGGTGTCGTCGCCAGGGGCCACCTGCTTCCTTGATGCCCTCGGGACCCAAGGTGCCCAGCGCAGGGCAAGCGGCCCTGAGGGCACCTCTGGAGCCCAGCGCGCCTGCTTCGTGCAGCAGCAGCACCAATGGCTCTCGGGCCACGGCTCTCCCTCGGCCAAGCGGTGGCGGCGCCAGCGCTGGCCCTTCTGCTCCTCTGGCTTCCCGGCGGCTGCCCTCCAGCCTTGCGGGATGCTGCTCCCCTTCTGCAACCCTCGTCCCTCCTCGTCGTCTCCCTGAGCCCTCACAGACACGTCTCACAGAGACCGGGCATGGAGCACGGCATCTCCTGCTTATGGAGTAAGCCCATGAATCAGGGTTACCAGCCAGCCCCTGGAGCACAACTGCAGCCACAGCCCCCACTGCATTGCTCCTGCTACATCAACCCTGCCTGGGGGAAGAATACACCTTGCTGGTCTGGGCACCTTGTGCTGCAGGCAACCCTCCTGCCTGGAAGAACGCCACCAGCCACAGCCTCCAGCTTCATTAAAATGCAGTGCTCATCAGCTTCAGGCTCTGCTCCTGGAGGCCTTCATCACAACTTGAGCATTGAGATGTGCGGGCAGGATATACAACTGCCAGGATTTGGGCCACACATTCACCCGACCCACGGCGGGGAGGCAGTAGAGCTGGGCTGGTGTGCACGCCTCCAGAGTGCAAAGTGGCAATACCGTTTTAGCAGCCACGGAAGCAACTCATCTGCCCTTCTTCCCAGCAACGATCATGAAGAGGCACTACCACCGTCTGCTTACCCAGGAGTCGAGGTGCAACCCACATGTGCAACCCACTCCAACTACGGTTCGACTGTACGCTACAGGCACCATGTGCTCCGTTTAGCTTCAGTCAGCATTGAGCAGATGCCGCACATCAGCTACAAGTGTTCTCTCAAAGTCAAGCTTAACTTACAGCGTGGTCTCAGGATCAGCTCCAAGCTCCTTAGTGTTCCTCACCAGCCCCTTCGCCTCTCCTCGAGTCTTCAGCCTCTTGCACTTAGGGCACTGGCCTACAGGCTGCAGGACACACAGGGTAGAGGAGGTTGCTTCAGTTCCTACAATTTTTTGACTTTCCAGAGCAACTTCTGTGCTGTACCTGCTCTTCCACAGCTTGGTGAGATGCTAGTGGCGAGCATAGTTTTCCCTGGAGAAGTAGGAACTGGAATGGAAGCCAAAAACAGGGCTTTCCCTCTCACCAAAAAGGAAAATTGGAATGCTGCCGCTACTTCCTCTGCCATAATAATATGCAAGAATTGTTTTTATCCAAAGCTGGAAAAGGAGAATGATTCCAAATTGGCCAGCGATGCTGTGATTTCCGCTGTGCTTCAAGAATTTGACAAGAACCTTCTCCCTCGGATAGGTTATCCATCAGGAATTGCAAGAGCACTGCTGGAGCACAAAACACTTGTAAAAGGCACAGTGTCAAACATAGTCACTTTCAACATCACGTGGCTGGCAGCCAAAGTAATAGTGATGCCCAACGCTGTGAATGTGGAAAAAGCTTTGGGAGCAGCCATAACTCAAAACCCTGTGCCCCTTTTAACAGTTGTGCTAATTTTTCTAGCCTACCTTGTTTTGGCCCTCTGGGCCATGACAAAAGACAAGGCTGACAAGGACACCGAGGACAAGAACCCCATTCTGCCAGACAAGGAGCCCTTTGATAAAGTGCACTTTGCGGTCACGTTGTACACAGGCAGTCGCTTAGGAGCTGGAACCACCGCAGATGTTTTTCTTCAACTCGTTGGCCAGGATGGCACAAGTGACGCCTTTTGCTTACGACACCCACATCTTCCGTCATTCCATCAGGGAAGCACCGATACATTTTTGCTAACTGCAGAGAAAGATTTGGGAGATATTTGTGCCTTAAGGGTCTGGCACAACAACAACGGGCCTTCTCCAAGCTGGTTCCTGAGCAGAGCAAAAGTTGAAAACGTGGACACCAACAAGACCTGGTTCTTTATTTGCCGCAAGTGGCTTGCGCTCAACAAGGATGACGGCTTACTCCAAAGGACATTCCTTGCCATGAGCCCCAAAGCACGTCTCGGCAGAATTGACTATTTTTTGATTAATCTTGAAGCAAAGCTGAGAGATGGTCACCTCTGGTTCTCAGTTTTTGCTCATCCTGGCACCGGCACTTTCAGCAGGCTCCAAAGGTTAACGTGCTGTTTGACAATGTTACTACTGAACCTGCTTGTTAATTTTATGTTCTTTAGGGCTGACAAAAAGGAAGAATCCCCACTACCTGTGAGCGTTATGAGATCAATAGCATTAGCAGCCGAAAGGGCTTTGATTACGATACCTGTGCAGATGCTCATCATTTCCTCATTTAGGTATTCCCAGAAGGAACGTTTTAATGCATTAGAAGGGGACAACATTGAGAGACAGAAGACACCACAAAGCGCTGTCCCCTTGTTCTTTCGCAAGAGATCAGCATTAGTTTTTTGCCGGGGATGTGTCTGCCTCTCCTGGACATTAATTACAGTTGTAACGGGGCTGTCTTCATTTTTTATTGTCTTCTATGGCTTGTCTTATGGGCAAGAGACCTCACATCAGTGGCTTTTAGCATCTTCAGTCTCCTTTGCGAAGAACATCTTCTTTTTCCAACCGCTAAAAATCCTGTTTTTCTCTGCCCTGAGTACACTCCTTCACAAATATTGTCAAAGTATTCCGTGGCCAACTCAGGAAAATTATTCTGACTTTAAGCCAGATAAAGCAATGGAGACGGAAGAGGAGGTGAGAGAGATGCACCGTAAACTTGTTCAAATCTTTCCCTTCACTTACATTGCACGTGAACGCCACACCAGACGCCGAGAAAGGAAAGATTATCTTAAGAATAGTTCCAGTATCATCCACTTAGGGTTGAAGTCAATATTATTACTTTTTGCTTTTTTAAAGGTCATAAGGTTTAAGAAGGGAGCAGCTATTGGGAAATTCAACTTATTTCATCCCCTCAATTTCAGCCTCAGAGGAGACATCACTGACATTTGGGGCTCAGGGACAGAAAAATAAATGGGAAAAAGTGGTTTATCTGGTCATATGAGCAACGCGGGATATTGTATTTAGCACTCTGTGCTTTGTACTTTTCAAATAAATGCTCGTCATTGTTTAACTTAATTAGTCATTCTTGCCTGAATTGATTAGTAAATTTTAAGGAGTTCTTAACACTCAGCCACTTGCTTTGGACTCTGTTCTGGTTTTCTCCCAAATTTTGGCCTTTTATCTACCTCAGTGGTACTTTCCCGTCATGGCAGCTGATACCTCTTTTACATAGACAATGACTGGAGAACAAGGCTATGAGGGGTAATCTGGCCTCTGGCAAAGAGGCCATGAGCGGATCTATGCTAAGCTAAACTAAGAGAGAGCTAAAAAAGGTGAGTGCTCTGAAAATGCTGATAAAACCTTTGCTCCTCAAAGCATAAGCAATAAAAGACGAGAGGATGATTTATTGTGCTTTGACCCGGCACAGTTAAATTAGGAGTTCTTAACACTAACAGCACATTTACATTTGTATGTGTGTGAAACTCATACAGTTTTCTACTTTTGCAAGGCATCCATGTCAGCCTCTCCAATAGTATAAAGAGTGTAAAATGGCCTTTCCATAGAATGCTGTTTGCCCAAGAAAGCTCTAAGGGCACGTTAATGGAGGGATTTCTTTTACCCTCCAAGGCACAAAAGGCCATTACTGGAGTATCCCCGAACGCAAACGAACGTTTGATTCCGGTAACACTCTAACATCCTCTCTTACCTGGCAGCTCACGCAACCAAGCGCAAGTCAGTCAAGCCCAATGGCTTAACTGCTGCCATTCGGAGCAGCCACGGCTGCAGTGCAACTGCTCATCTTCCCCAGCACTATCCTTGTCTTAAACTTGCTTCTGCACCACACTCTTAGTCCAAAATAAAGCTGCCCAGCCTCCTTCTCCAAGGAAGCCCCTGCTCTGAGAGGGGAAATACAGAGACTCGCAGAAAAAAAGAAAAAAGCATAAAAGGAGAGCACACAGCAACATACCCTTACCTAGTGAAGGAGTGAACTCTCCAACGAGGATCAACCAGCACAGGAGAAAGAAGTGCAAAACCTGATTTCTTGTCCCGCTGCTCTTTTCCTGGGAAAAACAAAGTGCAAAGCCATTGATAAGTGGGACACCAGCACAATATCTTTTTAATGATATCTCTTATCTATTTATTAAAAATTTTGGAAAAAAAAAAAGGACACATATATAGTCACAAGCCTTTTTGCAAGGCTTACTGGGCTGAAGTCCTCGGTTCTGGGCTTAAGTGTCATTGCTGTTGCTTTTCTTTCTGCCTCCTTCCAGAGAGGCAGTGACAGGATGCAGGCAGCAGCTCACGGAGGGAGTCTCTTCCCCAGTTGCTTTGTGGCGCAGGGAGGATATTTTGGTTTCCTCGGGGAGCGGGGGAAGCATTTCTGGGCAGAGGTGGTAGGAGCTCATCAAAGGGCATGCTGCCAGTTTGAAAGCTCAGAGCTGGACTACAATTAGTATCTGTAACCCATCTCTGTCTCTTCTTTTTGGAAAGAGACAATAGGATTCTTATATTGCAGATCCAACCTGCCCTGCCCACTGGGATCAATCTGCAGTACCTGAGTTGGGATAGAAGGCATCGTTCTCCCTTCTTTTGTGATTCCAATGAAAAGGTACCCTAGGAGGGGGGACACTGTTTAAGTGAAAACTTCACTGGGGTTAGATGGTAAAATGTGACAAGAATTCCCTTGGGGTTTTTTTTGTTTGTTTGTTTGTTTGTTTTGGGTGCACGTGCTAGAGATCTAGCATGACTTCCAAAGAGCTTCTGAAAAAATGTGCCAAACTCTTGTGGACTTCACCTGCCTCTTTATAGCATCGCTCGCCATGCCAAGACGCAAATTCAGGACTCCAAAGTCCACTGTTAGAATTGCCATAATGATCAAGTACTTGGGCTGAGAAGATGCCCTGGCTGCATGAACTGTAAGAAAGCCATACAAGACCAGTCCTGTCATGGCTGTCAAGGGATAAGCTTTGGCCTGGAAAGCTGGAGAAAAGGGAATCTCTCCATTCTCTAGAGTTCCATTTGGGCAGTGACTAATACGATGCAGTTCCAAAAGCCCTTTGTTAAAAGGGATGCAGGCGCCTTCCTATCCCTCTGTCATCAGGAGGTTTCTCATGTGCTTGCCAGGCTACTTCCCAAGAACGGACGGGCTAAATTGCCCAGCGGATGCCAAATTGCATGTTTCTCTAGCAAACCGAAAGCATTTCCTTGTCTTTGCTGCTCTTTCTTGCATTATTCTCTTTCTCAAAACATGAGAGTGGCGCAAATTGTGGAGGCGACAGATTGTCCACTCTCAGCTCTGAAGGAGCTGACTTTGTATACAGACCCGCTATGCTTCAGCTAGCTGCACAGGCATGAAAACGTCAGCTCTCTTCACCCTTGAGCGGCAATCAAGCCAACAGGAACAAGGGCTCCAAACATTTCCCTCATATTTTACCTTTGTTCATAAATCTGTGCTCATCCGTTTGCTTGACAGACAAGAAAAGTGAAATGTGTGCCTTGCTGTCCACCAAGACCTACCTTCATGATACTGAACAGGAGAGTGATGCCCACTGTGCTTCTGACACTCTGCTAGCTCTCCATTTTACAGAGGAAACCAAGCTTTTGCCACAGGGAGACAACAGAGCTAAATAGAAAAGTCTGGGGCTCTGCTTCTGTGGCCTCTAGTCTGCGTGGTATTATACTGGTCCTTGGGAGCAGCTAAACAGTTTCTCAGTTGTAAATAACTTATTCTGTTCAAGGAGCTATGAAAAATGTTAAGAAAGGAATGTCTGATCCTATGATGTAGCAGGAACACACCATTTGCTTGCCCAGGGATGCTGCTGGCACCAGCCATGGTGCATACAGTTGAGCGGAATTCAGGAGCAACTGTCTAGAGGTCATCTTGACCCTTTGCTACATCCCAATAATCTCAGGTCGTAACACAACCGCCCTGCGCTTCCATCTGTGCTTCCTACAATCTCCACACTTTCCAACAGCACAAAAGGTGCCAGCACAACAGCACATGCCATACATGCCCACTTTGTACGCAGCGACAGCAAAAAGATTCACACTGATCAAACCAACTCCCGCCCCTTTCCCCAAATGGCCTGTCACTCACCCATTGGCAAACACATCCAGTGCACATACATGGAGCTTCTCCCGCTCACTCAGTGCCTGTGATTTTGCCAGCATCATCATTCTTCTCACTGCACTGTCCAGCTCTCTGTTGAGCCACACTGAACTTCCAGCGCCAAGCAGCTCCAATCCATTAGCGATGGCAAGTGCCATTGCTGCAGAAACCAGCGCATTAGAGCTTGCCAAGTAGAGCATTTACCTCTACATAAATTCCTGAAAGGGGCTTGTTTTGCCTGCTTCTTCGTTTGCTTTTTTGTTTGTTTCAAATGGGAACTGTCTTGTAGGTGAAAGCAGTCCCAGGCTTTAAGACATCATCCAGCAGTATCCAGCTGAAGAAGTAAAGGTTACACTTGGTAAAACTTGCATCTGCTGCTTTTAACTTGGAGAGACAGCCCTCACCATCTCCTAGGGTCTCCTTATTGCTCCAGGTTGCACCCTGTAACAGAGAAAGACAACTGCTAGAAAACAGACGATACTGAACTTCTTTGCATTCACACAAGCAAGGCAAATTCAAAAGTAAGCAAGTCAAAGGAGGAAAAGAGAAACTTTATTTTCAGGGAAGAGTTAACTTAGTAGGATGATGGAGATCCTGGCTTCTTTAAGGCATGAGTTTATGTAGTTTATGTCTAGTGGGGGATTTTCCAGTGTCGAGTAGGAAGAGCTGACTGGCTGGAGCTTTGCCCTGCAGATGGAGTATTTAGCATAGCTCTCTGAAAGAAGGCTATTTATTTATTTATTTATTGCTCTCTACTCACGCCTTGCCTTAGTGGCCATGTGGCAGCTGGCTTCTGAGGTATCCCCTTCTCGTCTCAGCCAGCCACTTTTTCTCACAAGCCTTGCATGAAGGTCACATGTGTGAGGCCACAAGCTTCTGGTTCCATTTGGCTGAAACATGCACGCACACATGCACGGGCCTTGCTGAAGCCTTCCTTCCTGAACAACCTGAAGTAAAAAAGCCCTGTCTCAAGCACTCACAAGCTGTATTTCTTGAGAGACGCTTGCAGAAGACAGAGACCCTGCCCAGACACTTTAGCCAGCTCTGGCCAAGGCCAAAGACTGGCCCTTTGCCCCTGCTTTAAGACAAGAGTTTACTAACAGGATCTGGTGCTTCTTTACCCAGAGCCGTGTCCCTTGTGGAGCCTCTGCTGGCTCTCAGGACCCTCTGCTTTTTCCAGGTCACTCTTTGCACACCTGCTATTGCTCAAGGGACTTTTCCAGAGCTCTGGAGCTCACCAACCTCTCATACTCCCCAAAGATTCCCCAGAACGTTGTTAAGCCTCCTGACCTACCTAACCTTTTCTTGTGGATGAGCGCGTGTCATGCTGACACCTCCTTGCACCTCTTGGTATTTCCTGAAGAAGCCCCTCATTAATAGAACTTTTTCCCAAATACAAATATTCTCTGCGTTGATTCCTAGCTTTTTTTGCTTGCTCGTTTTCGGCTTTGGTTTTTGTGTCTGTTTAACTGGTAACATGACAGCAAACTCTGAGTCACCGCAGAGGAGGCTCCCGCTCCAAGTCGCGGCTCTCGCCGACTAATTCTCACTAACACGGACTCTCTCTGGCAGTGTTAAATGTGGAAAATGCCATGGGCTTGCAGTAGGAACTGCCAAGAAGGAAAGAAGGAGATACGTGTACAGGTACCTAAGAACATAAGCAGCAGAGTGGGAAGGGGAGAAGACGCTGCAGCAGGCAGCATGGCTGCAAAGTGAGCGCTGACAAGGAGCAGAGCACCAGGGCCCAGGAGCCTCTGCGGAGCAAGTAGCGAGCGCGGGCAGAGCTGGACCCAGAGCAGGAGGCAGCGCAGAGCTCGCCCCAAAGGCCCCCGGCCTGGGAGAGGCCTGTGAGGGGCTGGCAGGGGCCACCCGCGTGAGGGCCGCTCGCAGCCGCCACACAACACGGGCCGCCCTCGCGCCAGCGCCCGTTCTGCGGAGGGCAGCGGGCAGGGGCTCCGCGGCACTCGCAGCACATGGCCACAGCAGCCTCGGCTCGCATCGGCCTCCCTGTGAGGACCCGCTTAGCGGGAGGAGGACAGGCAGGGAGGAAGCACAAACCGCACAGGGTGCTAAAGGCCCCTGCCCGCCGTGCAGCGGCCCTCAGCCTGCAGTCCCTCAGGGGCACCATGACCCTGCTTTGCCAACTCCATCCGCCCAAGAGCGGCCCCACAGCACCTCCGCAGCATCCACAACGCCTCCCGCCTCATGAAGGGGGAGCCCCTGGGGGTCGCCGGTGGCCAGCCAGGGTCAGGGCCACCTGGGACGTGGGCAGAGCTGCAGCTTTGGGCAAGCAGGTTTCAGGGGGTGGTTTGTTCCAGAGCGGGGGGCAATAGAAGGTGCCGGGCGGCCCCCCCCACGCCTCAGAGGGGATGGGAAGCCCCATTGTTGGGTGTCGTCGCCAGGGGCCACCTGCTTCCTTGATGCCCTCGGGACCCAAGGTGCCCAGCGCAGGGCAAGCGGCCCTGAGGGCACCTCTGGAGCCCAGCGCGCCTGCTTCGTGCAGCAGCAGCACCAATGGCTCTCGGGCCACGGCTCTCCCTCGGCCAAGCGGTGGCGGCGCCAGCGCTGGCCCTTCTGCTCCTCTGGCTTCCCGGCGGCTGCCCTCCAGCCTTGCGGGATACTGCTCCCCTTCTGCAACCCTCGTCCCTCCTCGTCGTCTCCCTGAGCCCTCACAGACACGTCTCACAGAGACCGGGCATGGAGCACGGCATCTCCTGCTTATGGAGTAAGCCCATGAATCAGGGTTACCAGCCAGCCCCTGGAGCACAACTGCAGCCACAGCCCCCACTGCATTGCTCCTGCTACATCAACCCTGCCTGGGGGAAGAATACACCTTGCTGGTCTGGGCAGCTTGTGCTGCAGGCAACCCTCCTGCCTGGAAGAACGCCACCAGCCACAGCCTCCAGCTTCATTACAATGCAGTGCTCATCAGCTTCATGCTCTGCTCCTGGGGGCCTTCATCACAACTTGAGCATTGAGATGTGCGGGCAGGATATACGACTGCCAGGATTTGGCCCACACATTCACCCGACCCACGGCGGGGAGGCAGTAGAGCTGGGCTGGTGCGCACGCCTCCAGAGTGCAAAGTGGCAATACCGTTTTAGCAGCCACGGAAGCAACTCATCTGCCCTTCTTCCCAGCAACGATCATGAAGAGGCACTACCACCGTCTGCTTACCCAGGAGTCGAGGTGCAACCAACATGTGCAACCCACTCCAACTACGGTTCGACTGTACGCTACAGGCACCATGTGCTCCGTTTAGCTTCAGTCAGCATTGAGCAGATGCCGCACATCAGCTACAAGTGTTCTCTCAAAGTCGAGCTTAACTTACAGCGTGGTCTCAGGATCAGCTCCAAGCTCCTTAGTGTTCCTCACCAGCCCCTTCGCCTCTCCTCGAGTCTTCAGCCTCTTGCACTTAGGGCACTGGCCTACAGGCTGCAGGACACACAGGGTAGAGGAGGTTGCTTCAGTTCCTGCAATTTTTTGACTTTCCAGTGCAACTTCTGTGCTGTACCTGCTCTTCCACAGCTTGGTGAGATGCTAGTGGCGAGCCTCTCCTTTCACGTGGATGGAAAGAACTTCAAAAGCTTGACAGGAGAATCGCATCTAGTCAGTGGTAAAGTGGGCATAACCGCAGGTGGAGAAACTCCGGCCTATGTCAACCTTCACCCTGGCAAAAGCAAGAGAGACACTTACATTTTCAGGTACAGCCGTGGAACTTTTTATACAACTGAAGAAAACCGCACAGACATCAGTTCTCCAGATGGCTCCAACATATGCTACATATTCTACCAACATCAGGAGCTTTCCTACTTGTTCTCCATCGAGTTTGTGAATATTCACTGGTATAAAATCAATATTAATATGCTACAATGTGAGTGGACCTACAATCTGCAGTTATTTGGAACAAAAAGCAACCATCTTATTCAGAATAACAGTTATACCTGCAACAATCACGTAAGTAATGCCGCACGGTTTGTCCATTGCTCTGTTCTGCCTTTTCATCCGGAAAAGTACGCAGGGTTTGTGGCAGAAGTGAACTGCACGAGGAATGGACTGACGCCAGCTCTTTTACAAGTCAGAGTGAATAATTATGCCTCAAAAACCATAGGACCATTGGTGGCTTGTCAGCAAAAGCCCTGTCAGAGACACAAGGTTTGGATTCAGAGACCTACCGTTCATCCTTTTCTCCTACGTCAGGAAAAGGGGGCACCTTTTCACCTGACTGTCAGAGCGCTGGTAGGCTGCAAAAACAGTTTAATGATTAGGCCTTTGTGGCGAATTTATCCTGTTGAGGATACAGAAGCTGTCCCAGACTGGTCAAGACCTATAAACTCATGTGTGATGCACGGTATAAATTCCATATGCATAACTGTTGCCAAATCTACTTTAGATTATGGGCTGTATCTTTTTCGTTTCTTTGTCAAAATAACTGCATATTGGAGTAAAAGAGATCTCGATGGCTCAGACAGCATTTATATTCAGATTGACAGATCTGATCTAATTGCAAATATTGCAGGAGGCACATTCTGGACAGTGGGTTTTTCTGACAGGTGGACTCTAGATGGCTCTTCATCCTCTGACCCTGATTCAGTGGGAATCGGGTTTCCTTGGTACTGCGCTAGAAGGCTCTCGGGCTGTGCAGACGTGAAATTGAGTGTAGGAAAGAAGTGCCATCCAGTTCAGAGAAATTTGAAGTGGTTAACATCTTCAGATCCAGTTCAGACGGTGGCAGCAGAAACCCTCTGCAGAAACACTATAAATTACTTTGGTCTAGCGATACAAAGAGAGCCGAGACAGAGTTACGCTGACCATAGTGTTCATGTGAAGCCTGGATCCCCACCTGTTCTGAATGCAGTCTGCCTTGAAAACTGTGGTAAAACTGTAATGCCTACAGAAAGACTTACGTTACCTGGCATGCCGAGAGCTTCTCTTTCTCATCGTAAGAATGTCAATGGTGATGGAAGTAAACAAGTTTTCTTCACTGTGGAAAATTTAACCAGCATAGTTTTCCCTGGAGAAGTAGGAACTGGAATGGAAGCCAAAAACAGGGCTTTCCCTCTCACCAAAAAGGAAAATTGGAATGCTGCCGCTACTTCCTCTGCCATAATAATATGCAAGAATTGTTTTTATCCAAAGCTGGAAAAGGAGAATGATTCCAAATTGGCCAGCGATGCTGTGATTTCCACTGTGCTTCAAGAATTTGACAAGAACCTGCTCCCTCGGATAGGTTATTCATCAGGAATTGCAAGAGCACTGCTGGGGCACAAAACACTTATAAAAGGCACAGTGTCAAACATAGTCACTTTCAACATCACGTGGCTGGCAGCCAAAGTAATAGTGATGCCCAACGCTGTGAATGTGGAAAAAGCTTTGGGAGCAGCCATAACTCAAAACCCTGTGCCCCTTTTAACAGTTGTGCTAATTTTTCTAGCCTACCTTGTTTTGGCCCTCTGGGCCATGACAAAAGACAAGGCTGACAAGGACACCGAGGACAAGAACCCCATTCTGCCAGACAAGGAGCCCTTTGATAAAGTGCACTTTGCGGTCACGTTGTACACAGGCAGTCGCTTAGGAGCTGGAACCACCGCAGATGTTTTTCTTCAACTCGTTGGCCAGGATGGCACAAGTGACGCCTTTTGCTTACGACACCCACATCTTCCGTCATTCCATCAGGGAAGCACCGATACATTTTTGCTAACTGCAGAGAAAGATTTGGGAGATATTTGTGCCTTAAGGGTCTGGCACAACAACAACGGGCCTTCTCCAAGCTGGTTCCTGAGCAGAGCAAAAGTTGAAAACGTGGACACCAACAAGACCTGGTTCTTTATTTGCCGCAAGTGGCTTGCGCTCAACAAGGATGACGGCTTACTCCAAAGGACATTCCTTGCCATGAGCCCCAAAGCACGTCTCGGCAGAATTGACTATTTTTTGATTAATCTTGAAGCAAAGCTGAGAGATGGTCACCTCTGGTTCTCAGTTTTTGCTCATCCTGGCACCGGCACTTTCAGCAGGCTCCAAAGGTTAACGTGCTGTTTGGCAATGTTACTACTGAACCTGCTTGTTAATTTTATGTTCTTTAGGGCTGACAAAAAGGAAGAATCCCCACTACCTGTGAGCGTTATGAGATCAATAGCATTAGCAGCCGAAAGGGCTTTGATTACGATACCTGTGCAGATGCTCATCATTTCCTCATTTAGGTATTCCCAGAAGGAACGTTTTAATGCATTAGAAGGGGAAAACATTCAGAGACAGAAGACACCACAAAGCGCTGTCCCCTTGTTCTTTCGCAAGAGACCAGCATTAGTTTTTTGCCAGGGATGTGTCTGCCTCTCCTGGACATTAATTACAGTTGTAACAGGGCTGTCTTCATTTTTTATTGTCTTCTATGGCTTGTCTTATGGGCAAGAGACCTCACATCAGTGGCTTTTAGCATCTTCAGTCTCCTTTGCGAAGAACATCTTCTTTTTCCAACCGCTAAAAATCCTGTTTTTCTCTGCCCTGAGTACACTCCTTCACAAATATTGTCAAAGTATTCCGTGGCCAACTCAGGAAAATTATTCTGACTTTAAGCCAGATAAAGCAATGGAGACGGAAGAGGAGGTGAGAGAGATGCACCGTAAACTTGTTCAAATCTTTCCCTTCACTTACATTGCACGTGAACGCCACACCAGACGCCAAGAAAGGAAAGATTATCTTAAGAATAGTTCCAGTATCATCCACTTAGGGTTGAAGTCAATATTATTACTTTTTGCTTTTTTAAAGGTCATAAGGTTTAAGAAGGGAGCAGCTATTGGGAAATTCAACTTATTTCATCCCATCAATTTCAGCCTCAGAGGAGACATCACTGACATTTGGGGCTCAGGGACAGAAAAATAAATGGGAAAAAGTGGTTTATCTGGTCATATGAGCAACGCGGGATATTGTATTTAGCACTCTGTGCTTTGTACTTTTCAAATAAATGCTCATCATTGTTTAACTTAATTAGTCATTCTTGCCTGAATTGATTAGTAAATTTTAAGGAGTTCTTAACACTCAGCCACTTGCTTTGGACTCTGTTCTGGTTTTCTCCCAAATTTTGGCCTTGTATCTACCTCAGTGGTACTTTCCCGTCATGGCAGCTGATACCTCTTTTACATAGACAATGACTGGAGAACAAGGCTATGAGGGGTAATCTGGCCTCTGGCAAAGAGGCCATGAGTGGATCTATGCTAAGCTAAACTAAGAGAGAGCTAAAAAAGGTGAGTGCTCTGAAAATGCTGATAAAACCTTTGCTCCTCAAAGCATAAGCAATAAAAGACGAGAGGATGATTTATTGTGCTTTGACCCGGCACAGTTAAATTAGGAGTTCTTAACACTAACAGCACATTTACATTTGTATGTGTGTTTTTACTTTTGCAAGGCATCCATGTCAGCCTCTCCAATAGTATAAAGAGTGTAAAATGGCCTTTCCATAGAATGCTGCTTGCCCAAGAAAGCTCTAAGGGCACGTTAATGGAGGGATTTCTTTTACCCTCCAAGGCACAAAAGGCCATTACTGGAGTATCCCCGAACGCAAACGAACGTTTGATTCCGGTAACACTCTAACATCCTCTCTTACCTGGCAGCTCACGAAACCAAGCGCAAGTCAGTCAAGCCCAATGGCTTAACTGCTGCCATTCGGAGCAGCCACGGCTGCAGTGCAACTGCTCATCTTCCCCAGCACTATCCTTGTCTTAAACTTGCTTCTGCACCACACTCTTAGTCCAAAATGAAGCTGCCCAGCCTCCTTCTCCAAGGAAGCCCCTGCTCTGAGAGGGGAAATACAGAGACTCGCAGAAAAAAAGAAAAAAGCATAAAAGGAGAGCACACAGCAACATACCCTTACCTAGTGAAGGAGTGAACTCTCCAACGAGGATCAACCAGCACAGGAGAAAGAAGTGCAAAACCTGATTTCTTGTCCCGCTGCTCTTTTCCTGGGAAAAACAAAGTGCAAAGCCATTGATAAGTGGGACACCAGCACAATATCTTTTTAAAGATATCTCTTATCTATTTATTAAAAATTTGGAAAAAAAAAAAAGGACACATATATGGTCACAAGCATTTTTGTAAGGCTTACTGGCCTTAAGTCCTCGGTTCTGGGCTTAAGTGGCATTGCTGTTGCTTTTCTTTCTGCCTCCTTCCAGAGAGGCAGTGACAGGATGCAGGCAGCAGCTCACGGAGGGAGTCTCTTCCCCAGTTGCTTTGTGGCGCAGGGAGGATATTTTGGTTTCTTCGGGGAGCGGGGGAAGCATTTCTGGGCAGAGGTGGTAGGAGCTCATCAAAGGGCATGCTGCCAGTTTGAAAGCTCAGAGCTGGACTACAATTAGTATCTGTAACCCATCTCTGTCTCTTCTTTTTGGAAAGAGACAATAGGATTCTTATATTGCAGATCCAACCAGCCCTGCCCACTGGGATCAATCTGCAGTACCTGAGTTGGGATAGAAGGCATCGTTTTCCCTTCTTTTGTGATTCCAATGAAAAGGTACCCTAGGAGGGGGGACACTGTTTAAGTGAAAACTTCACTGGGGTTAGATGGTAAAATGTGACAAGAATTCCCTTGGTTTTTTTTTTTTTTGTTTGTTTGTTTTGGGTGCACGTGCTAGAGATCTAGCATGACTTCCAAAGAGCTTCTGAAAAAATGTGCCAAACTCTTGTGGAGTTCACCTGCCTCTTTATAGCATCGCTCGCCATGCCCAGACGCAAATTCAGGACTCCAAAATCCACTGTTAGAATTGCCATAATGATCAAGTACTTGGGCTGAGAAGATGCCCTGGCTGCATGAACTGTAAGAAAGCCAGACAAGACCAGTCCTGTCATGGCTGTCAAGGGACAAGCTTTGGCCTGGAAAGCTGGAGAAAAGGGAATCTCTCCATTCTCTAGAGTTCCATTGGGGCAGTGACTAATACGATGCAGTTCCAAAAGCCCTTTGTTAAAAGGGATGCAGGCGCCTTCCTATCCCTCTGTCATCAGGAGGTTTCTCATGCGCTTGCCAGGCTACTTCCCAAGAACTGACGGGCTAAATTGCCCAGCGGATGCCAAATTGCATGTTTCTCTAGCAAACGGAAAGCATTTCCTCTCTTTGCTGCTCTTTCTTGCATTACTCTCTTTCTCAAAACATGAGAGTGGCCCAAATTGTGGAGGCGACAGATTGTCCACTCTCAGCTCTGAAGGAGCTGACTTTGTATACAGACCCGCTATGCTTCAGCTAGCTGCACAGGCATGAAAACGTCAGTTCTCTTCACCCTTGAGCGGCACCCAAGCCAACAGGAACAAGGGCTCCAAACATTTCCCTCATATTTTACCTTTGTTCATAAATCTGTGCTCATCCGTTTGCTTGACAGACAAGAAAAGTGAAATGTGTGCCTTGCTGTCCACCAAGACCTACCTTCATGATACTGAACAAGAGAGTGATGCCCACTGTGCTTCTGACACTCTGCTAGCTCTCCATTTTACAGAGGAAACCAAGCTTTTGCCACAGGGAGACAACAGAGCTAAATAGAAAAGTCTGTGGCTCTGCTTCTGTGGCCTCTAGTCTGCGTGGTATTATACTGGTCCTTGGGAGCAGCAAAACACTTTCTCAGTTGTAAATAACTTATTCTGTTCAAGGAGCTATAAAAAATGTTAAGAAAGGAATGTCTGATCCTATGATGTAGCAGGAACTGCTGGCACCAGCCATGGTGCATACAGTTGAGCGGAATTCAGGAGCAACTGTCTAGAGGTCATCTTGACCCTTTGCTACATCCCAATAATCTCAGGTCGTAACACAACCGCCCTGCGCTTCCATCTGTGCTTCCTACAATCTCCACACTTTCCAACAGCACAAAAGGTGCCAGCACAACAGCACATGCCATACATGCCCACTTTGTACGCAGCGACAGCAAAAAGATTCACACTGATCAAACCAACTCCCGCCCCTTTCCCCAAATGGCCTGTCACTCACCCATTGGCAAACACATCCAGTGCACATACATGGAGCTTCTCCCGCTCACTCAGTGCCTGTGATTTTGCCAGCATCATCATTCTTCTCACTGCACTGTCCAGCTCTCTGTTGAGCCACACTGAACTTCCAGCGCCAAGCAGCTCCAATCCATTAGCGATGGCAAGTGCCATTGCTGCAGAAACCAGCGCATTAGAGCTTGCCAAGTAGAGCATTTACCTCTACATAAATTCCTGAAAGGGGCTTGTTTTGCCTGCTTCTTCGTTTGCTTTTTTGTTTGTTTCAAATGGGAACTGTCTTGTAGGTGAAAGCAGTCCCAGGCTTTAAGACATCATCCAGCAGCATCCAGGTGAAGAAGTAAAGGTTACACTTGGTAAAACTTGCATCTGCTACTTTTAACTTGGAGAGACAGCCCTCACCATCTCCTAGGGTCTCCTTATTGCTCCAGGTTGCACCCTGTAACAGAGAAAGACAACTGCTAGAAAACAGACGATACTGAACTTCTTTGCATTCACACAAGCAAGGCAAATTCAAAAGTAAGCAAGCCAAAGGAGGAAAAGAGAAACTTTATTTTCAGGGAAGAGTTAACTTAGTAGGATGATGGAGATCCTGGCTTCTTTAAGGCATGAGTTTATGTAGTTTATGTCTAGTGGGGGATTTTCCAGTGTCGAGGAGGAAGAGCTGACTGGCTGGAGCTTTGCCCTGCAGATGGAGTATTTAGCATAGCTCTCTGAAAGAAGGCTATTTATTTATTTATTTATTGCTCTCTACTCACGCCTTGCCTTAGTGGCCATGTGGCAGCTGGCTTCTGAGGTATCCCCTTCTCGTCTCAGCCAGCCACTTTTTCTCACAAGCCTTGCATGAAGGTCACATGTGTGAGGCCACAAGCTTCTGGTTCCATTTGGCTGAAACATGCACGCACACATGCACGGGCCTTGCTGAAGCCTTCCTTCCTGAACAACCTGAAGTAAAAAAGCCCTGTCCCAAGCACTCACAAGCTGTATTTCTTGAGAGACGCTTGCAGAAGACAGAGACCCTGCCCAGACACTTTAGCCAGCTCTGGCCAAGGCCAAAGACTGGCCCTTTGCCCCTGCTTTAAGACAAGAGTTTACTAACAGGATCTGGTGCTTCTTTACCCAGAGCCGTGTCCCTTGTGGAGCCTCTGCTGGCTCTCAGGACACTCTGCTTTTTCCAGGTCACTCTTTGCACACCTGCTATTGCTCAAGGGACTTTTCCAGAGCTCTGGAGCTCACCAACCTCTCATACTCCCCAAAGATTCCCCAGAACGTTGTTAAGCCTCCTGACCTACCTAACCTTTTCTTGTGGATGAGCGCGTGTCATGCTGACACCTCCTTGCACCTCTTGGTATTTCCTGAAGAAGCCCCTCATTAATAGAACTTTTTCCCAAATACAAATATTCTCTGCGTTGATTCCTAGCTTTTTTTGCTTGCTCGTTTTCGGCTTTGGTTTTTGTGTCTGTTTAACTGGTAACATGACAGCAAACTCTGAGTCACCGCAGAGGAGGCTCCCGCTCCAAGTCGCGGCTCTCGCCGACTAATTCTCACTAACACGGACTCTCTCTGGCAGTGTTAAATGTGGAAAATGCCATGGGCTTGCAGTAGGAACTGCCAAGAAGGAAAGAAGGAGATACGTGTACAGGTACCTAAGAACATAAGCAGCAGAGTGGGAAGGTGAGAAGATGCTGCAGCAGGCACCATGGCTGCAAAGTGAGCGCTGACAAGGAGCAGAGCACCAGGGCCCAGGAGCCTCTGCGGAGCAAGTAGCGAGCGCGGGCAGAGCTGGACCCAGAGCAGGAGGCAGCGCAGAGCTCGCCCCAAAGGCCCCCGGCCTGGGAGAGGCCTGTGAGGGGCTGGCAGGGGCCACCCGCGTGAGGGCCGCTCGCAGCCGCCACACAACACGGGCCGCCCTCGCGCCAGCGCCCGTTCTGCAGAGGGCAGCGGGCAGGGGCTCCGCGGCACTCGCAGCACATGGCCACAGCAGCCTCGGCTCGCATCGGCCTCCCTGTGAGGACCCGCTTAGCGGGAGGAGGACAGGCAGGGAGGAAGCACAAACCGCACAGGGTGCTAAAGGCCCCTGCCCGCCGTGCAGCGGCCCTCAGCCTGCAGTCCCTCAGGGGCACCATGACCCTGCTTTGCCAACTCCATCCGCCCAAGAGCGGCCCCACAGCACCTCCGCAGCATCCCCAACGCCTCCCGCCTCATGAAGGGGGAGCCCCTGGGGGTCGCCGGTGGCCAGCCAGGGTCAGGGCCACCTGGGACGTGGGCAGAGCTGCAGCTTTGGGCAAGCAGGTTTCAGGGGGTGGTTTGTTCCAGAGCGGGGGGCAATAGAAGGTGCCGGGCGGCCCCCCCCACGCCTCAGAGGGGATGGGAAGCCCCATTGTTGGGTGTCGTCGCCAGGGGCCACCTGCTTCCTTGATGCCCTCGGGACCCAAGGTGCCCAGCGCAGGGCAAGTGGCCCTGAGGGCACCTCTGGAGCCCAGCGCGCCTGCTTCGTGCAGCAGCAGCACCAATGGCTCTCGGGCCACGGCTCTCCCTCGGCCAAGCGGTGGCGGCGCCAGCGCTGGCCCTTCTGCTCCTCTGGCTTCCCGGCGGCTGCCCTCCAGCCTTGCGGGATACTGCTCCCCTTCTGCAACCCTCGTCCCTCCTCGTCGTCTCCCTGAGCCCTCACAGACACGTCTCACAGAGACCGGGCATGGAGCACGGCATCTCCTGCTTATGGAGTAAGCCCATGAATCAGGGTTACCAGCCAGCCCCTGGAGCACAACTGCAGCCACAGCCCCCACTGCATTGCTCCTGCTACATCAACCCTGCCTGGGGGAAGAATACACCTTGCTGGTCTGGGCAGCTTGTGCTGCAGGCAACCCTCCTGCCTGGAAGAACGCCACCAGCCACAGCCTCCAGCTTCATTACAATGCAGTGCTCATCAGCTTCATGCTCTGCTCCTGGGGGCCTTCATCACAACTTGAGCATTGAGATGTGCGGGCAGGATATACGACTGCCAGGATTTGGCCCACACATTCACCCGACCCACGGCGGGGAGGCAGTAGAGCTGGGCTGGTGCGCACGCCTCCAGAGTGCAAAGTGGCAATACCGTTTTAGCAGCCACGGAAGCAACTCATCTGCCCTTCTTCCCAGCAACGATCATGAAGAGGCACTACCACCGCCTGCTTACCCAGGAGTCGAGGTGCAACCCACATGTGCAACCCACTCCAACTACGGTTCGACTGTACGCTACAGGCACCATGTGCTCCGTTTAGCTTCAGTCAGCATTGAGCAGATGCCGCACATCAGCTACAAGTGTTCTCTCAAAGTCGAGCTTAACTTACAGCGTGGTCTCAGGATCAGCTCCAAGCTCCTTAGTGTTCCTCACCAGCCCCTTCGCCTCTCCTCGAGTCTTCAGCCTCTTGCACTTAGGGCACTGGCCTACAGGCTGCAGGACACACAGGGTAGAGGAGGTTGCTTCAGTTCCTGCAATTTTTTGACTTTCCAGTGCAACTTCTGTGCTGTACCTGCTCTTCCACAGCTTGGTGAGATGCTAGTGGCGAGCCTCTCCTTTCACGTGGATGGAAAGAACTTCAAAAGCTTGACAGGAGAATCGCATCTAGTCAGTGGTAAAGTGGGCATAACCGCAGGTGGAGAAACTCCGGCCTATGTCAACCTTCACCCTGGCAAAAGCAAGAGAGACACTTACATTTTCAGGTACAGCCGTGGAACTTTTTATACAACTGAAGAAAACCGCACAGACATCAGTTCTCCAGATGGCTCCAACATATGCTACATATTCTACCAACATCAGGAGCTTTCCTACTTGTTCTCCATCGAGTTTGTGAATATTCACTGGTATAAAATCAATATTAATATGCTACAATGTGAGTGGACCTACAATCTGCAGTTATTTGGAACAAAAAGCAACCATCTTATTCAGAATAACAGTTATACCTGCAACAATCACGTAAGTAATGCCGCACGGTTTGTCCATTGCTCTGTTCTGCCTTTTCATCCGGAAAAGTACGCAGGGTTTGTGGCAGAAGTGAACTGCACGAGGAATGGACTGACGCCAGCTCTTTTACAAGTCAGAGTGAATAATTATGCCTCAAAAACCATAGGACCATTGGTGGCTTGTCAGCAAAAGCCCTGTCAGAGACACAAGGTTTGGATTCAGAGACCTACCGTTCATCCTTCTCTCCTACGTCAGGAAAAGGGGGCACCTTTTCACCTGACTGTCAGAGCGCTGGTAGGCTGCAAAAACAGTTTAATGATTAGGCCTTTGTGGCGAATTTATCCTGTTGAGGATACAGAAGCTGTCCCAGACTGGTCAAGACCTATAAACTCATGTGTGATGCACGGTATAAATTCCATATGCATAACTGTTGCCAAATCTACTTTAGATTATGGGCTGTATCTTTTTCGTTTCTTTGTCAAAATAACTGCATATTGGAGTAAAAGAGATCTCGATGGCTCAGACAGCATTTATATTCAGATTGACAGATCTGATCTAATTGCAAATATTGCAGGAGGCACATTCTGGACAGTGGGTTTTTCTGACAGGTGGACTCTAGATGGCTCTTCATCCTCTGACCCTGATTCAGTGGGAATCGGGTTTCCTTGGTACTGCGCTAGAAGGCTCTCGGGCTGTGCAGACGTGAAATTGAGTGTAGGAAAGAAGTGCCATCCAGTTCAGAGAAATTTGAAGTGGTTAACATCTTCAGATCCAGTTCAGACGGTGGCAGCAGAAACCCTCTGCAGAAACACTATAAATTACTTTGGTCTAGCGATACAAAGAGAGCCGAGACAGAGTTACGCTGACCATAGTGTTCATGTGAAGCCTGGATCCCCACCTGTTCTGAATGCAGTCTGCCTTGAAAACTGTGGTAAAACTGTAATGCCTACAGAAAGACTTACGTTACCTGGCATGCCGAGAGCTTCTCTTTCTCATCGTAAGAATGTCAATGGTGATGGAAGTAAACAAGTTTTCTTCACTGTGGAAAATTTAACCAGCATAGTTTTCCCTGGAGAAGTAGGAACTGGAATGGAAGCCAAAAACAGGGCTTTCCCTCTCACCAAAAAGGAAAATTGGAATGCTGCCGCTACTTCCTCTGCCATAATAATATGCAAGAATTGTTTTTATCCAAAGCTGGAAAAGGAGAATGATTCCAAATTGGCCAGCGATGCTGTGATTTCCACTGTGCTTCAAGAATTTGACAAGAACCTGCTCCCTCGGATAGGTTATTCATCAGGAATTGCAAGAGCACTGCTGGGGCACAAAACACTTATAAAAGGCACAGTGTCAAACATAGTCACTTTCAACATCACATGGCTGGCAGCCAAAGTAATAGTGATGCCCAACGCTGTGAATGTGGAAAAAGCTTTGGGAGCAGCCATAACTCAAAACCCTGTGCCCCTTTTAACAGTTGTGCTAATTTTTCTAGCCTACCTTGTTTTGGCCCTCTGGGCCATGACAAAAGACAAGGCTGACAAGGACACCGAGGACAAGAACCCCATTCTGCCAGACAAGGAGCCTTTTGATAAAGTGCACTTTGCGGTCACGTTGTACACAGGCAGTCGCTTAGGAGCTGGAACCACCGCAGATGTTTTTCTTCAACTCGTTGGGCAGGATGGCACAAGTGACGCCTTTTGCTTACGACACCCACATCTTCCGTCATTCCATCAGGGAAGCACCGATACATTTTTGCTAACTGCAGAGAAAGATTTGGGAGATATTTGTGCCTTAAGGGTCTGGCACAACAACAACGGGCCTTCTCCAAGCTGGTTCCTGAGCAGAGCAAAAGTTGAAAACGTGGACACCAACAAGACCTGGTTCTTTATTTGCCGCAAGTGGCTTGCGCTCAACAAGGATGACGGCTTACTCCAAAGGACATTCCTTGCCATGAGCCCCAAAGCACGTCTCGGCAGAATTGACTATTTTTTGATTAATCTTGAAGCAAAGCTGAGAGATGGTCACCTCTGGTTCTCAGTTTTTGCTCATCCTGGCACCGGCACTTTCAGCAGGCTCCAAAGGTTAACGTGCTGTTTGGCAATGTTACTACTGAACCTGCTTGTTAATTTTATGTTCTTTAGGGCTGACAAAAAGGAAGAATCCCCACTACCTGTGAGCGTTATGAGATCAATAGCATTAGCAGCCGAAAGGGCTTTGATTACGATACCTGTGCAGATGCTCATCATTTCCTCATTTAGGTATTCCCAGAAGGAACGTTTTAATGCATTAGAAGGGGAAAACATTCAGAGACAGAAGACACCACAAAGCGCTGTCCCCTTGTTCTTTCGCAAGAGACCAGCATTAGTTTTTTGCCAGGGATGTGTCTGCCTCTCCTGGACATTAATTACAGTTGTAACGGGGCTGTCTTCATTTTTTATTGTCTTCTATGGCTTGTCTTATGGGCAAGAGACCTCACATCAGTGGCTTTTAGCATCTTCAGTCTCCTTTGCGAAGAACATCTTCTTTTTCCAACCGCTAAAAATCCTGTTTTTCTCTGCCCTGAGTACACTCCTTCACAAATATTGTCAAAGTATTCCGTGGCCAACTCAGGAAAATTATTCTGACTTTAAGCCAGATAAAGCAATGGAGACGGAAGAGGAGGTGAGAGAGATGCACCGTAAACTTGTTCAAATCTTTCCCTTCACTTACATTGCACGTGAACGCCACACCAGACGCCGAGAAAGGAAAGATTATCTTAAGAATAGTTCCAGTATCATCCACTTATGGTTGAAGTCAATATTATTACTTTTTGCTTTTTTAAAGGTCATAAGGTTTAAGAAGGGAGCAGCTATTGGGAAATTCAACTTATTTCAGCCCATCAATTTCAGCCTCAGAGGAGACATCACTGACATTTGGGGCTCAGGGACAGAAAAATAAATGGGAAAAAGTGGTTTATCTGGTCATATGAGCAACGCGGGATATTGTATTTAGCACTCTGTGCTTTGTACTTTTCAAATAAATGCTCATCATTGTTTAACTTAATTAGTCATTCTTGCCTGAATTGATTAGTAAATTTTAAGGAGTTCTTAACACTCAGCCACTTGCTTTGGACTCTGTTCTGGTTTTCTCCCAAATTTTGGCCTTGTATCTACCTCAGTGGTACTTTCCCGTCATGGCAGCTGATACCTCTTTTACATAGACAATGACTGGAGAACAAGGCTATGAGGGGTAATCTGGCCTCTGGCAAAGAGGCCATGAGTGGATCTATGCTAAGCTAAACTAAGAGAGAGCTAAAAAAGGTGAGTGCTCTGAAAATGCTGATAAAACCTTTGCTCCTCAAAGCATAAGCAATAAAAGACGAGAGGATGATTTATTGTGCTTTGACCCGGCACAGTTAAATTAGGAGTTCTTAACACTAACAGCACATTTACATTTGTATGTGTGTTTTTACTTTTGCAAGGCATCCATGTCAGCCTCTCCAATAGTATAAAGAGTGTAAAATGGCCTTTCCATAGAATGCTGCTTGCCCAAGAAAGCTCTAAGGGCACGTTAATGGAGGGATTTCTTTTACCCTCCAAGGCACAAAAGGCCATTACTGGAGTATCCCCGAACGCAAACGAACGTTTGATTCCGGTAACACTCTAACATCCTCTCTTACCTGGCAGCTCACGAAACCAAGCGCAAGTCAGTCAAGCCCAATGGCTTAACTGCTGCCATTCGGAGCAGCCACGGCTGCAGTGCAACTGCTCATCTTCCCCAGCACTATCCTTGTCTTAAACTTGCTTCTGCACCACACTCTTAGTCCAAAATAAAGCTGCCCAGCCTCCTTCTCCAAGGAAGCCCCTGCTCTGAGAGGGGAAATACAGAGACTCGCAGAAAAAAAGAAAAAAGCATAAAAGGAGAGCACACAGCAACATACCCTTACCTAGTGAAGGAGTGAACTCTCCAACGAGGATCAACCAGCACAGGAGAAAGAAGTGCAAAACCTGATTTCTTGTCCCGCTGCTCTTTTCCTGGGAAAAACAAAGTGCAAAGCCATTGATAAGTGGGACACCAGCACAATATCTTTTTAAAGATATCTCTTATCTATTTATTAAAAATTTGGAAAAAAAAAAAAAGGACACATATATGGTCACAAGCATTTTTGTAAGGCTTACTGGCCTTAAGTCCTCGGTTCTGGGCTTAAGTGGCATTGCTGTTGCTTTTCTTTCTGCCTCCTTCCAGAGAGGCAGTGACAGGATGCAGGCAGCAGCTCACGGAGGGAGTCTCTTCCCCAGTTGCTTTGTGGCGCAGGGAGGATATTTTGGTTTCTTCGGGGAGCGGGGGAAGCATTTCTGGGCAGAGGTGGTAGGAGCTCATCAAAGGGCATGCTGCCAGTTTGAAAGCTCAGAGCTGGACTACAATTAGTATCTGTAACCCATCTCTGTCTCTTCTTTTTGGAAAGAGACAATAGGATTCTTATATTGCAGATCCAACCAGCCCTGCCCACTGGGATCAATCTGCAGTACCTGAGTTGGGATAGAAGGCATCGTTTTCCCTTCTTTTGTGATTCCAATGAAAAGGTACCCTAGGAGGGGGGACACTGTTTAAGTGAAAACTTCACTGGGGTTAGATGGTAAAATGTGACAAGAATTCCCTTGGTTTTTTTTTTTTTGTTTGTTTGTTTTGGGTGCACGTGCTAGAGATCTAGCATGACTTCCAAAGAGCTTCTGAAAAAATGTGCCAAACTCTTGTGGACTTCACCTGCCTCTTTATAGCATCGCTCGCCATGCCCAGACGCAAATTCAGGACTCCAAAATCCACTGTTAGAATTGCCATAATGATCAAGTACTTGGGCTGAGAAGATGCCCTGGCTGCATGAACTGTAAGAAAGCCAGACAAGACCAGTCCTGTCATGGCTGTCAAGGGACAAGCTTTGGCCTGGAAAGCTGGAGAAAAGGGAATCTCTCCATTCTCTAGAGTTCCATTGGGGCAGTGACTAATACGATGCAGTTCCAAAAGCCCTTTGTTAAAAGGGATGCAGGCGCCTTCCTATCCCTCTGTCATCAGGAGGTTTCTCATGCGCTTGCCAGGCTACTTCCCAAGAACTGACGGGCTAAATTGCCCAGCGGATGCCAAATTGCATGTTTCTCTAGCAAACGGAAAGCATTTCCTCTCTTTGCTGCTCTTTCTTGCATTACTCTCTTTCTCAAAACATGAGAGTGGCCCAAATTGTGGAGGCGACAGATTGTCCACTCTCAGCTCTGAAGGAGCTGACTTTGTATACAGACCCGCTGTGCTTCAGCTAGCTGCACAGGCATGAAAACGTCAGTTCTCTTCACCCTTGAGCGGCACCCAAGCCAACAGGAACAAGGGCTCCAAACATTTCCCTCATATTTTACCTTTGTTCATAAATCTGTGCTCATCCGTTTGCTTGACAGACAAGAAAAGTGAAATGTGTGCCTTGCTGTCCACCAAGACCTACCTTCATGATACTGAACAAGAGAGTGATGCCCACTGTGCTTCTGACACTCTGCTAGCTCTCCATTTTACAGAGGAAACCAAGCTTTTGCCACAGGGAGACAACAGAGCTAAATAGAAAAGTCTGGGGCTCTGCTTCTGTGGCCTCTAGTCTGCGTGGTATTATACTGGTCCTTGGGAGCAGCAAAACACTTTCTCAGTTGTAAATAACTTATTCTGTTCAAGGAGCTATGAAAAATGTTAAGAAAGGAATGTCTGATCCTATGATGTAGCAGGAACACACCATTTGCTTGCCCAGGGCTGCTGCTGGCACCAGCCATGCTGCATAGACTTGAGCGGAATTCAGGAGCAACTGTCTAGAGGTCATCTTGACCCTTTGCTACATCCCAATAATCTCAGGTCGTACCACGACCGCCCAGCGCTGCCACCCGTGCTTCCTACAATCTCCACACTTTCCAACAGCACAAAAGGTGCCAGCACAACAGCACATGCCATACATGCCCACTTTGTACGCAGCGACAGCAAAAAGATTCACACTGATCAAACCAAATCCCGCCCCTTTCCCCAAATGGCCTGTCACTCACCCATTGGCAAACACATCCAGTGCACATACATGGAGCTTCTCCAGCTCACTCAGTGCCTGTGATTTTGCCAGCATCATCGTTCTTCTCACTGCACTGTCCAGCTCTCTGTTGAGCCACACTGAACTTCCAGCGCCAAGCAGCTCCAATCCATTAGCGATGGCAAGCGCCATTGCTGCAGAAACCAGCGCATTAGAGCTTGCCAAGTAGAGCATTTACCTCTACATAAATTCCTGAAAGGGGCTTGTTTTGCCTGCTTCTTTGTTTGCTTGTTTGTTTGTTTCAAATGGGAACTGTCTTGTAGGTGAAAGCAGTCCCAGGCTTTAAGACATCATCCAGCAGTATCCAGCTGAAGAAGTAAAGGTTACACTTGGTAAAACTTGCATCTGCTGCTTTTAACTTGGAGAGACAGCCCTCACCATCTCCTAGGGTCTCCTTATTGCTCCAGGTTGCACCCTGTAACAGAGAAAGACAACTGCTAGAAAACAGACGATACTGAACTTCTTTGCATTCACACAAGCAAGGCAAATTCAAAAGTAAGCAAGCCAAAGGAGGAAAAGAGAAACTTTATTTTCAGGGAAGAGTTAACTTAGTAGGATGATGGAGATCCTGGCTTCCTTAAGGCATGAGTTTATGTAGTTTATGTCTAGTGGGGGATTTTCCAGTGTCGAGTAGCAAGAGCTGACTGGCTGGAGCTTTGCCCTGCAGATGGAGTATTTAGCATAGCTCTCTGAAAGAAGGCTATTTATTTATTTATTTATTGCTCTCTACTCACACCTTGCCTTAGTGGCCATGTGGCAGCTGGCTTCTGAGGTTTCCCCTTCTCGTCTCAGCCAGCCACTTCTTCTCGCAAGCCTTGCATGAAGGTCACATGTCTGAGGCCACAAGCTTCTGGTTCCATTTGGCTGAAACATGCACGCACACATGCACGGGCCTTGCTGAAGCCTTCTTTCCTGAACAACCTGAAGTAAAAAAGGCCTGTCTCAAGCACTCACAAGCTGTATTTCTTGAGAGACGCTTGCAGAAGACAGAGACCCTGCCCAGACACTTTAGCCAGCTCTGGCCAAGGCCAAAGACTGGCCCTTTGCCCCTGCTTTAAGACAAGAGTTTACTAACAGGATCTGGTGCTTCTTTACCCAGAGCCATGTCCCTTGTGGAGCCTCTGCTGGCTCTCAGGACCCTCTGCTTCTTCCAGGTCACTCTTTGCACACCTGCTATTGCTCAAGGGACTTTTCCAGAGCTCTGGAGCTCACCAACCTCTCATACTCCCCAAAGATTCCCCAGAACGTTGTTAAGCCTCCTGACCTACCTAACCTTTTCTTGTGGATGAGCGCGTGTCATGCTGACACCTCCTTGCACCTCTTGGTATTTCCTGAAGAAGGCCCTCATTAATAGAACTTTTTCCCAAATACAAATATTCTCTGCGTTGATTCCTAGCTTTTTTTCCTTGCTCGTTTTCGGCTTTGGTTTTTGTGTCTGTTTAACTGGTAACATGACAGCAAACTCTGAGTCACCGCAGAGGACGCTCCCGCTCCAAGTCGCGGCTCTCGCCGACTAATTCTCACTAACACGGACTCTCTCTGGCAGTGTTAAATGTGGAAAATGCCACAGGCTTGCGGTAGGAACTGCCAAGAAGGAAAGAAGGAGATACGTGTACAGGTACCTAAGAACATAAGCAGCAGAGTGGGAAGGGGAGAAGACGCTGCAGCAGGCACCATGGCTGCAAAGTGAGCGCTGACAAGGAGCAGAGCACCTGGGCCCAGGAGCCTCTGCGGAGCAAGCAGCGAGCGCGGGCAGAGCTGGACCCAGAGCAGGAGGCAGCGCAGAGCTCGCCCCAAAGGCACCCGGCCTGGGAGAGGCCTGTGAGGGGCTGGCAGGGGCCACCCGCGTGAGGGCCGCTCGCAGCCGCCACACAACACGGGCCGCCCTCGCGCCAGCGCCCGTTCTGCGGAGGGCAGCGGGCAGGGGCTCCGCGGCACTCGCAGCACATGGCCACAGCAGCCTCGGCTCGCATCGGCCTCCCTGTGAGGACCCGCTTAGCGGGAGGAGGACAGGCAGGGAGGAAGCACAAACCGCACAGGGTGCTAAAGGCCCCTGCCTGCCGTGCAGCGGCCCTCAGCCTGCGGTCCCTCAGGGGCACCATGACCCTGCTTTGCCAACTCCATCCGCCCAAGAGCGGCCCCACAGCACCTCCGCAGCATCCCCAACGCCTCCCGCCTCATGAAGGGGGAGCCCCTGGGGGTCGCCAGTGGCCAGCCAGGGTCAGGGCCACCTGGGACGTGGGCAGAGCTGCAGCTTTGGGCAAGCAGCTTTCAGGGGGTGGTTTGTTCCAGAGTGGGGGGCAATAGAAGGAGCCGGGCGGCCCCCCCCACGCCTCAGAGGGGATGGGAAGCCCCATTGTTGGGTGTCGTCGCCAGGGGCCACCTGCTTCCTTGATGCCCTCGGGACCCAAGGTGCCCAGCGCAGGGCAAGTGGCCCTGAGGGCACCTCTGGAGCCCAGCGCGCCTGCTTCGTGCAGCAGCAGCAGCACCAATGGCTCTCGGGCCACGGCTCTCCCTCGGCCAAGCGGTGGCGGCGCCAGCGCTGGCCCTTCTGCTCCTCTGGCTTCCCGGCGGCTGCCCTCCAGCCTTGCGGGATGCTGCTCCCCTTCTGCAACCCTCGTCCCTCCTCGTCGTCTCCCTGAGCCCTCACAGACACGTCTCACAGAGACCGGGCATGGAGCACGGCATCTCCTGCTTATGGAGTAAGCCCATGAATCAGGGTTACCAGCCAGCCCCTGGAGCACAACTGCAGCCACAGCCCCCACTGCATTGCTCCTGCTACATCAACCCTGCCTGGGGGAAGAATACACCTTGCTGGTCTGGGCAGCTTGTGCTGCAGGCAACCCTCCTGCCTGGAAGAACGCCACCAGCCACAGCCTCCAGCTTCATTACAATGCAGTGCTCATCAGCTTCATGCTCTGCTCCTGGAGGCCTTCATCACAACTTGAGCATTGAGATGTGCGGGCAGGATATACGACTGCCAGGATTTGGCCCACACATTCACCCGACCCACGGCGGGGAGGCAGTAGAGCTGGGCTGGTGTGCACGCCTCCAGAGTGCAAAGTGGCAATACCGTTTTAGCAGCCACGGAAGCAACTCATCTGCCCTTCTTCCCAGCAACGATCATGAAGAGGCACTACCACCGTCTGCTTACCCAGGAGTCGAGGTGCAACCCACATGTGCAACCCACTCCAACTACGGTTCGACTGTACGCTACAGGCACCATGTGCTCCGTTTAGCTTCAGTCAGCATTGAGCAGATGCCGCACATCAGCTACAAGTGTTCTCTCAAAGTCAAGCTTAACTTGCAGCGTGGTCTCAGGATCAGCTCCAAGCTCCTTAGTGTTCCTCACCAGCCCCTTCGCCTCTCCTCGAGTCTTCAGCCTCTTGCACTTAGGGCACTGGCCTACAGGCTGCAGGACACACAGGGTAGAGGAGGTTGCTTCAGTTCCTACAATTTTTTGACTTTCCAGAGCAACTTCTGTGCTGTACCTGCTCTTCCACAGCTTGGTGAGATGCTAGTGGCGAGCATAGTTTTCCCTGGAGAAGTAGGAACTGGAATGGAAGCCAAAAACAGGGCTTTCCCTCTCACCAAAAAGGAAAACTGGAATGCCGCCGCTACTTCCTCTGCCATAATAATATGCAAGAATTGTTTTTATCCAAAGCTGGAAAAGGAGAATGATTCCAAATTGGCCAGCGATGCTGAGATTTCCACTGTGCTTCAAGAATTTGACAAGAACCTTCTCCCTCGCATAGGTTATCCATCAGGAATTGCAAGAGCACTACTGGAGCACAAAACACTTGTAAAAGGCACAGTGTCAAACATAGTCACTTTCAACATCACGTGGCTGGCAGCCAAAGTAATAGTGATGCCCAACGCTGTGAATGTGGAAAAAGCTTTGGGAGCAGCCATAACTCAAAACCCTGTGCCCCTTTTAACAGTTGTGCTAATTTTTCTAGCCTACCTTGTTTTGGCCCTCTGGGCCATGACAAAAGACAAGGCTGACAAGGACACCGAGGACAAGAACCCCATTCTGCCACACAAGGAGCCCTTTGATAAAGTGCACTTTGCGGTCACGTTGTACACAGGCAGTCGCTTAGGAGCTGGAACCACCGCAGATGTTTTTCTTCAACTCGTTGGCCAGGATGGCACAAGTGACGCCTTTTGCTTACGACACCCACATCTTCCGTCATTCCATCGGGGAAGCACCGATACATTTTTGCTAACTGCGGAGAAAGATTTGGGAGATATTTGTGCCTTAAGGGTCTGGCACAACAACAACGGGCCTTCTCCAAGCTGGTTCCTGAGCAGAGCAAAAGTTGAAAACGTGGACACCAACAAGACCTGGTTCTTTATTTGCCACAAGTGGCTTGCGCTCAACAAGGATGACGGCTTACTCCAAAGGACATTCCTTGCCATGAGCCCAAAAGCATGTCTCGGCAGAATTGACTATTTTTTGATTAATCTTGAAGCAAAGCTGAGAGATGGTCACCTCTGGTTCTCAGTTTTTGCTCATCCTGGCACCGGCACTTTCAGCAGGCTCCAAAGGTTAACGTGCTGTTTGGCAATGTTACTACTGAACCTGCTTGTTAATTTTATGTTCTTTAGGGCTGACAAAAAGGAAGAATCCCCACTACCTGTGAGCGTTATGAGATCAATAGCATTAGCAGCCGAAAGGGCTTTGATTACGATACCTGTGCAGATGCTCCTCATTTCCTCATTTAGGTATTCCCAGAAGGAACGTTTTAATGCATTAGAAGGGGACAACATTCAGAGACAGAAGACACCACAAAGCGCTGTCCCTTTGTTCTTTCGCAAGAGACCAGCATTAGTTTTTTGCCGGGGATGTGTCTGCCTCTCCTGGACATTAATTACAGTTGTGACGGGGCTGTCTTCATTTTTTATTGTCTTCTATGGCTTGTCTTATGGGCAAGAGACCTCACATCAGTGGCTTTTAGCATCTTCAGTCTCCTTTGCGAAGAACATCTTCTTTTTCCAACCGCTAAAAATCCTATTTTTCTCAGCCCTGAGTACACTCCTTCACAAATATTGTCAAAGTATTCTGTGGCCAACTCAGGAAAATTATTCTGACTTTAAGCCAGATAAAGCAATGGGGACGGAAGAGGAGGTGAGAGAGATGCACCGTAAACTTGTTCAAATTTTTCCCTTCACTTACATTGCACGTGACCGCCACACCAGACGCCGAGAAAGGAAAGATTATATTAAGAATAGTTCCAGTATCATCCACTTAGGGTTGAAGTCAATATTATTACTTTTTGCTTTTTTAAAGGTCATAAGGTTTAAGAAGGGAGCAGCTATTGGGAAATTCAACTTATTTCATCCCATCAATTTTAGCCTCAGAGGAGACATCACTGACATTTGGGGATCAGGGACAGAAAAATAAATGGGAAAAAGTGGTTTATCTGGTCATATGAGCAACGCGGGATATTGTATTTAGCACTCTGTGCTTTGTACTTTTCAAATAAATGCTCATCATTGTTTAACTTAATTAGTCATTCTTGCCTGAATTGATTAGTAAATTTTAAGGAGTTCTTAACACTCAGCCACTTGCTTTGGACTCTGTTCTGGTTTTCTCCCAAATTTTGGCCTTGTATCTACCTCAGTGGTACTTTCCCGTCATGGCAGCTGATACCTCTTTTACATAGACAATGACTGGAGAACAAGGCTATGAGGGGTAATCTGGCCTCTGGCAAAGAGGCCATGAGCGGATCTATGCTAAGCTAAACTAAGAGAGAGCTAAAAAAGGTGAGTGCTCTGAAAATGCTGATAAAACCTTTGCTCCTCAAAGCATAAGCAATAAAAGACGAGAGGATGATTTATTGTGCTTTGACCCGGCACAGTTAAATTAGGAGTTCTTAACACTAACAGCACATTTACATTTGTATGTGTGTGAAACTCATACAGTTTTTACTTTTGCAAGGCATCCATGTCAGCCTCTCCAATAGTATAAAGAGTGTAAAATGGCCTTTCCATAGAATGCTGCTTGCCCAAGAAAGCTCTAAGGGCACGTTAATGGAGGGATTTCTTTTACCCTCCAAGGCACAAAAGGCCATTACTGGAGTATCCCCAAACGCAAACAAACGTTTGATTCCGGTAATACTCTAACATCCTCTCTTACCTGGCAGCTCACGAAACCAAGCGCAAGACAGTCAAGCCCAATGGCTTAACTGCTGCCATTCGGAGCAGCCACAGCTGCAGTGCAACTGCTCATCTTCCCCAGCACTATCCTTGTCTTAAACTTGCTTCTGCACCACACTCTTAGTCCAAAATAAAGCTGCCCAGCCTCCTTCTCCAAGGAAGCCCCTGCTCTGAGAGGGGAAATACAGAGACTCGCAGAAAAAAAGAAAAAAGCATAAAAGGAGAGCACACAGCAACACACCCTTACCTAGTGAAGGAGTGAACTCTCCAATGAGGATCAACCAGCACAGGAGAAAAGTGCAAAACCTGATTTCTTGTCCTGCTGCTCTTTTCCTGGGAAAAACAAAGTGCAAAGCCATTGATAAGTGGGACACCAGCACAATATCTTTTTAAAGATATCTCTTATCTATTTATTAAAAATTTGGAAAAAAAAAAAAAAAGGACACATATATAGTCACAAGCCTTTTTGCAAGGCTTACTGGCCTTAAGTCCTCGGTTCTGGGCTTAAGTGGCATTGCTGTTGCTTTTCTTTCTGGCTCCTTCCAGAGAGGCAGTGACAGGATGCAGGCAGCAGCTCACGGAGGGAGTCTCTTCCCGAGTTGCTTTGTGGCGCAGGGAGGATATTTTGGTTTCTTCGGGGACCGGGGGAAGCATTTCTGGGCAGAGGTCGTAGGAGCTCATCAAAGGGCATGCTGCCAGTTTGAAAGCTCAGAGCTGGACTACAATTAGTATCTGTAACCCCATCTCTGACTCTTCTTTTTGAAAGAGACAGTAGGATTCTTATATTGCAGATCCAACCAGCCCTGCCCACTGGGATCAATCTGCAGTACCTGAGTTGGGATAGAAGGCATCGTTTTCCCTTCTTTTGTGATTCCAATGAAAAGGTACCCTAGGAGGGGGGACACTGTTTAAGTGAAAACTTCACTGGGGTTAGATGGTAAAATGTGACAAGAATTCCCTTGGGTTTTTTTTTGTTTGTTTGTTTGTTTTGGGTGCACCTGCTAGAGATCTAGCATGACTTCCAAAGAGCTTCTGAAAAAATGTGCCAAACTCTTGTGGACTTCACCTGCCTCTTCATAGCATCGCTCGCCATGCCAAGACGCAAATGCAGGACTCCAAAGTCCACTGTTAGAATTGCCATAATGATCAAGTACTTGGGCTGAGAAAATGCCCTGGCTGCATGAACTGTAAGAAAGCCATACAAGACCAGTCCTGTCATGGCTGTCAAGGGATAAGCTTTGGCCTGGAAAGCTGGAGAAAAGGGAATCTCTCCATTCTCTAGAGTTCCATTTGGGCAGTGACTAATACGATGCAGTTCCAAAAGCCCTTTGTTAAAAGGGATGCAGGCGCCTTCCTATCCCTCTGTCATCAGGAGGTTTCTCATGCGCTTGCCAGGCTACTTCCCAAGAACTGACGGGCTAAATTGCCCAGCGGATACCAAATTGCATGTTTCTCTAGCAAACCGAAAGCATTTCCTCTCTTTGCTGCTCTTTCTTGCATTACTCTCTTTCTCAAAACATGAGAGTGGCCCAAACTGTGGAGGCGACAGATTGTCCACTCTCAGCTCTGAAGGAGCTGACTTTGTATACAGACCCGCTATGCTTCAGCTAGCTGCACAGGCATGAAAATGTCAGCTCTCTTCACCCTTGAGCGGCAATCAAGCCAACAGGAACAAGGGCTCCAAACATTTCCCTCATATTTTACCTTTGTTCATAAATCTGTGCTCATCCGTTTGCTTGACAGACAAGAAAAGTGAAATGTGTGCCTTGCTGTCCACCAAGACCTACCTTCATGATACTGAACAAGAGAGTGATGCCCACTGTGCTTCTGACACTCTGCTAGCTCTCCATTTTACAGAGGAAACCAAGCTTTTGCCACAGGGAGACAACAGAGCTAAATAGAAAAGTCTGTGGCTCTGCTTCTGTGGCCTCTAGTCTGCGTGGTATTATACTGGTCCTTGGGAGCAGCTAAACAGTTTCTCAGTTGTAAATAACTTATTCTGTTCAAGGAGCTATGAAAAATGTTAAGAAAGGAATGTCTGATCCTATGATGTAGCAGGAACACACCATTTGCTTGCCCAGGGCTGCTGCTGGCACCAGCCATGGTGCATACACTTGAGCGGAATTCAGGAGCAACTGTCTAGAGGTCATCTTGACCCTTTGCTACATCCCAATAATCTCAGGTCGTAACACAACCGCCCTGCGCTTCCATCTGTGCTTCCTACAATCTCCACACTTTCCAACAGCACAAAAGGTGCCAGCACAACAGCACATGCCATACATGCCCACTTTGTACGCAGCGACAGCAAAAAGATTCGTGCTGATCAAACCAACTCCCGCCCCTTTCCCCAAATGGCCTGTCACTCACCCATTGGCAAACACATCCAGTGCACATACATGGAGCTTCTCCAGCTCACTCAGTGCCTGTGATTTTGCCAGCATCATCATTCTTCTCACTGCACTGTCCAGCTCTCTGTTGAGCCACACTGAACTTCCAGCGCCAAGCAGCTCCAATCCATTAGCGATGGCAAGTGCCATTGCTGCAGAAACCAGCGCATTAGAGCTTGCCAAGTAGAGCATTTACCTCTACATAAATTCCTGAAAGGGGCTTGTTTTGCCTGCTTCTTCGTTTGCTTTTTTGTTTGTTTCAAATGGGAACTGTCTTGTAGGTGAAAGCAGTCCCAGGCTTTAAGACATCATCCAGCAGTATCCAGCTGAAGAAGTAAAGGTTACACTTGGCAAAACTTGCATCTGCTGCTTTTAACTTGGAGAGACAGCCCTCACCATCTCCTAGGGTCTCCTTGTTGCTCCAGGTTGCACCCTGTAACAGAGAAAGACAACTGCTAGAAAACAGATGATACTGAACTTCTTTGCATTCACACAAGCAAGGCAAATTCAAAAGTAAGCAAGCCAAAGGAGGAAAAGAGAAACTTTATTTTCAGGGAAGAGTTAACTTAGTAGGATGATGGAGATCCTGGCTTCTTTAAGGCATGAGTTTATGTAGTTTATGTCTAGTGGGGGATTTTCCAGTGTCGAGTAGCAAGAGCTGACTGGCTGGAGCTTTGCCCTGCAGATGGAGTATTTAGCATAGCTCTCTGAAAGAAGGCTATTTATTTATTTATTTATTGCTCTCTACTCGCGCCTTGCATTAGTGGCCATGTGGCAGCTGGCTTCTGAGGTATCCCCTTCTCGTCTCAGCCAGCCACTTCTTCTCACAAGCCTTGCATGAAGGTCACATGTGTGAGGCCACAAGCTTCTGGTTCCATTTGGCTGAAACATGCAGGCACACATGCACGGGCCTTGCTGAAGCCTTCTTTCCTGAACAAGCTGAAGTAAAAAAGCCCTGTCTCAAGCACTCACAAGCTGTATTTCTTGAGAGACGCTTGCAGAAGACAGAGACACTGCCCAGACACTTTAGCCAGCTCTGGCCAAGGCCAAAGACTGGCCCTTTGCCCCTGCTTTAAGACAAGAGTTTACTAACAGGATCTGGTGCTTCTTTACCCAGAGCCGTGTCCCTTGTGGAGCCTCTGCTGGCTCTCAGGACCCTCTGCTTCTTCCAGGTCACTCTTTGCACACCTGCTATCGCTCAAGGGACTTTTCCAGAGCTCTGGAGCTCACCAACCTCTCATACTCCCCAAAGATTCCCCAGAACGTTGTTAAGCCTCCTGACCTACCTAACCTTTTCTTGTGGATGAGCGCGTGTCATGCTGACACCTCCTTGCACCTCTTGGTATTTCCTGAAGAAGGCCCTCATTAATAGAACTTTTTCCCAAATACAAATATTCTCTGGGTTGATTCCTAGCTTTTTTTGCTTGCTCGTTTTCGGCTTTGCTTTTTGTGTCTGTTTAACTGGTAACATGACAGCAAACTCTGAGTCACCGCAGAGGAGGCTCCCGCTCCAAGTCGCGGCTCTCGCCGACTAATTCTCCCTAACACGGACTCTCTCTGGCAGTGTTAAATGTGGAAAATGCCACAGGCTTGCGGTAGGAACTGCCAAGAAGGAAAGAAGGAGATACGTGTACAGGTACCTAAGAACATAAGCAGCAGAGTGGGAAGGTGAGAAGATGCTGCAGCAGGCACCATGGCTGCAAAGTGAGCGCTGACAAGGAGCAGAGCACCAGGGCCCAGGAGCCTCTGCGGAGCAAGCAGCGAGCGCGGGCAGAGCTGGACCCAGAGCAGGAGGCAGCGCAGAGCTCGCCCCAAAAGCACCTGGCCTGGGAGAGGCCTGTGAGGGGCTGGCAGGGGCCACCCGCGTGAGGGCCGCTCGCAGCCGCCACACAACACGGGCCGCCCTCGCGCCAGCGCCCGTTCTGCGGAGGGCAGCGGGCAGGGGCTCCGCGGCACTCGCAGCACATGGCCACAGCAGCCTCAGCTCGCATCGGCCTCCCTGTTGAGGACTCGCTTACCGGGAGGAGGACAGGCAGGGAGGAAGAACAGGGTGCTAAAGGCCCCTGCCCGCCGTGCAGCGGCCCTCAGCCTGCAGTCCCTCAGGGGCACCATGACCCTGCTTTGCCAACTCCATCCGCCCAAGAGCGGCCCCACAGCACCTCCGCAGCATCCCCAACGCCTCCCGCCTCATGAAGGGGGAGCCCCTGGGGGTCGCCAGTGGCCAGCCAGGGTCAGGGCCACCTGGGATGTGGCCAGAGCTGCAGCTTTGGGTAAGCAGGTTTCAGGGGGTGGTTTGTTCCAGAGCGGGGGGCAATAGAAGGAGCCGGGCGGCCCCCCCCACGCCTCAGAGGGGATGGGAAGCCCCATTGTTGGGTGTCGTCGCCAGGGGCCACCTGCTTCCTTGATGCCCTCGGGACCCAAGGTGCCCAGCGCAGGGCAAGCGGCCCTGAGGGCACCTCTGGAGCCCAGCGCGCCTGCTTCGTGCAGCAGCAGCACCAATGGCTCTCGGGCCACGGCTCTCCCTCGGCCAAGCGGTGGCGGCGCCAGCGCTGGCCCTTCTGCTCCTCTGGCTTCCCGGCGGCTGCCCTCCAGCCTTGCGGGATACTGCTCCCCTTCTGCAACCCTCGTCCCTCCTCGTCGTCTCCCTGAGCCCTCACAGACACGTCTCACAGAGACCGGGCATGGAGCACGGCATCTCCTGCTTATGGAGTAAGCCCATGAATCAGGGTTACCAGCCAGCCCCTGGAGCACAACTGCAGCCACAGCCCCCACTGCATTGCTCCTGCTACAACAACCCTGCCTGGGGGAAGAATACACCTTGCTGGTCTGGGCAGCTTGTGCTGCAGGCAACCCTCCTGCCTGGAAGAACGCCACCAGCCACAGCCTCCAGCTTCATTACAATGCAGTGCTCATCAGCTTCAGGCTCTGCTCCTGGAGGCCTTCATCACAACTTGAGCATTGAGATGTGCGGGCAGGATATACGACTGCCAGGATTTGGGCCACACATTCACCCGACCCACGGCGGGGAGGCAGTAGAGCTGGGCTGGTGTGCACGCCTCCAGAGTGCAAAGTGGCAATACCGTTTTAGCAGCCACGGAAGCAACTCATCTGCCCTTCTTCCCAGCAACGATCATGAAGAGGCACTACCACCGTCTGCTTACCCAGGAGTCGAGGTGCAACCCACATGTGCAACCCACTCCAACTACGGTTCGACTGTACGCTACAGGCACCATGTGCTCCGTTTAGCTTCAGTCAGCATTGAGCAGATGCCGCACATCAGCTACAAGTGTTCTCTCAAAGTCAAGCTTAACTTACAGCGTGGTCTCAGGATCAGCTCCAAGCTCCTTAGTGTTCCTCACCAGCCCCTTCGCCTCTCCTCGAGTCTTCAGCCTCTTGCACTTAGGGCACTGGCCTACAGGCTGCAGGACACACAGGGTAGAGGAGGTTGCTTCAGTTCCTACAATTTTTTGACTTTCCAGAGCAACTTCTGTGCTGTACCTGCTCTTCCACAGCTTGGTGAGATGCTAGTGGCGAGCATAATTTTCCCTGGAGAAGTAGGAACTGGAATGGAAGCCAAAACCAGGGCTTTCCCTCTCACCAAAAAGGAAAATTGGAATGCTGCCGCTACTTCCTCTGCCATAATAATATGCAAGAATTGTTTTTATCCAAAGCTGGAAAAGGAGAATGATTCCAAATTGGCCAGCGATGCTGTGATTTCCACTGTGCTTCAAGAATTTGACAAGAACCTTCTCCCTCGGATAGGTTATCTATCAGGAATTGCAAGAGCACTGCTGGAGCACAAAACACTTGTAAAAGGCACAGTGTCAAACAGAGTCACTTTCAACATCACGTGGCTGGCAGCCAAAGTAATAGTGATGCCCAACGCTGTGAATGTGGAAAAAGCTTTGGGAGCAGCCATAACTCAAAACCCTGTGCCCCTTTTAACAGTTGTGCTAATTTTTCTAGTCTACCTTGTTTTGGCCCTCTGGGCCATGACAAAAGACAAGGCTGACAAGGACACCGAGGACAAGAACCCCATTCTGCCAGACAAGGAGCCTTTTGATAAAGTGCACTTTGCGGTCACGTTGTACACAGGGAGTCGCTTAGGAGCTGGAACCACCGCAGATGTTTTTCTTCAACTCGTTGGCCAGGATGGCACAAGTGACGCCTTTTGCTTACGACACCCACATCTTCCGTCATTCCATCAGGGAAGCACCGATACATTTTTGCTAACTGCAGAGAAAGATTTGGGAGATATTTGTGCCTTAAGGGTCTGGCACAACAACAACGGGCCTTCTCCAAGCTGGTTCCTGAGCAGAGCAAAAGTTGAAAACGTAGACACCAACAAGACCTGGTTCTTTATTTGCCGCAAGTGGCTTGCGCTCAACAAGGATGACGGCTTACTCCAAAGGACATTCCTTGCCATGAGCCCCAAAGCACGTCTCGGCAGAATTGACTATTTTTTGATTAATCTTGAAGCAAAGCTGAGAGATGGTCACCTCTGGTTCTCAGTTTTTGCTCATCCTGGCACCGGCACTTTCAGCAGGCTCCAAAGGTTAACGTGCTGTTTGGCAATGTTACTACTGAACCTGCTTGTTAATTTTATGTTCTTTAGGGCTGACAAAAAGGAAGAATCCCCACTACCTGTGAGCGTTATGAGATCAATAGCATTAGCAGCCGAAAGGGCTTTGATTACGATACCTGTGCAGATGCTCCTCATTTCCTCATTTAGGTATTCCCAGAAGGAACGTTTTAATGCATTAGAAGGGGACAACATTCAGAGACAGAAGACTCCACAAAGCGCTGTCCCCTTGTTCTTTCGCAAGAGACCAGCATTAGTTTTTTGCCAGGGATGTGTCTGCCTCTCCTGGACATTAATTACAGTTGTAACGGGGCTGTCTTCATTTTTTATTGTCTTCTATGGCTTGTCTTATGGGCAAGAGACCTCACATCAGTGGCTTTTAGCATCTTCAGTCTCCTTTGCGAAGAACATCTTCTTTTTCCAACCGCTAAAAATCCTATTTTTCTCAGCCCTGAGTACACTCCTTCACAAATATTGTCAAAGTATTCCGTGGCCAACTCAGGAAAATTATTCTGACTTTAAGCCAGATAAAGCAATGGAGACGGAAGACGAGGTGAGAGAGATGCACCGTAAACTTGTTCAAATCTTTCCCTTCACTTACATTGCACGTGAACGCCACACCAGACGCCGAGAAAGGAAAGATTATATTAAGAATAGTTCCAGTATCATCCACTTAGGGTTGAAGTCAATATTATTACTTTTTGCTTTTTTAAACGTCATAAGGTTTAAGAAGGGAGCAGCTATTGGGAAATTCAACTTATTTCATCCCATCAATTTCAGCCTCAGAGGAGACATCACTGACATTTGGGGCTCAGGGACAGAAAAATAAATGGGAAAAAGTGGTTTCTGGTCATATGAGCAACGCGGGATATTGTATTTAGCACTCTGTGCTTTGTACTTTTCAAATAAATGTTCATCATTGTTTAACTTAATTAGTCATTCTTGCCTGAATTGATTAGTAAATTTTAAGGAGTTCTTAACACTCAGCCACTTGCTTTGGACTCTGTTCTGGTTTTCTCCCAAATTTTGGCCTTGTATCTACCTCAGTGGTACTTTCCCGTCATGGCAGCTGATACCTCTTTTACATAGACAATGACTGGAGAACAAAGGCTATGAGGGGTAATCTGGCCTCTGGAAAAGAGGCCATGAGCGGATCTATGCTAAGCTAAACTAAGAGAGAGCTAAAAAAGGTGAGTGCTCTGAAAATGCTGATAAAACCTTTGCTCCTCAAAGCATAAGCAATAAAAGACGAGAGGATGATTTATTGTGCTTTGACCCGGCACAGTTAAATTAGGAGTTCTTAACACTAACAGCACATTTACATTTGTATGTGTGTGAAACTCATACAGTTTTTACTTTTGCAAGGCATCCATGTCAGCCTCCCCAATAGTATAAAGAGTGTAAAATGGCCTTTCCATAGAATGCTGCTTGCCCAAGAAAGCTCTAAGGGCACGTTAATGGAGGGATTTCTTTTACCCTCCAAGGCACAAAAGGCCATTACTGGAGTATCCCCAAACGCAAACGAACGTTTGATTCCGGTAACACTCTAACATCCTCTCTTACCTGGCAGCTCACGAAACCAAGCGCAAGTCAGTCAAGCCCAATGGCTTAACTGCTGCCATTCGGAGCAGCCACGGCTGCAGTGCAACTGCTCATCTTCCCCAGCACTATCCTTGTCTTAAACTTGCTTCTGCACCACACTCTTAGTCCAAAATAAAGCTGCACAGCCTCCTTCTCCAAGGAAGCCCCTGCTCTGAGAGGGGAAATACAGAGACTCGCAGAAAAAAAGAAAAAAGCATAAAGGGAGAGCACACAGCAACATACCCTTACCTAGTGAAGGAGTGAACTCTCCAACGAGGATCAACCAGCACAGGAGAAAGAAGTGCAAAACCTGATTTCTTGTCCCGCTGCTCTTTTCCTGGGAAAAACAAAGCGCAAAGCCATTGATAAGTGGGACACCAACACAATATCTTTTTAAAGATATCTCTTATCCATTTATTAAAAATTTGGAAAAAAAAAAAAAAAAAGGACACATATATAGTCACAAGCCTTTTTGCAAGGCTTACTGGGCTTAAGTCTTCGGTTCTGGGCTTAAGTGGCATTGCTGTTGCTTTTCTTTCTGGCTCCTTCCAGAGAGGCAGTGACAGGATGCAGGCAGCAGCTCATGGAGGGAGTCTCTTCCCCAGTTGCTTTGTGGCGCAGGGAGGATATTTTGGTTTCTTTGGGGAGCGGGGGAAGCATTTCTGGGCAGAGGTGGTAGGAGCTCATCAAAGGGCATGCTGCCAGTTTGAAAGCTCAGAGCTGGACTACAATTAGTATCTGTAACCCCATCTCTGTCTCTTCTTTTTGGAAAGAGACAATAGGATTCTTATATTGCAGATCCAACCAGCCCTGCCCACTGGGATCAATCTGCAGTACCTGACTTGGGATAGAAGGCATCCTTTTCCCTTCTTTTGTGATTCCAATGAAAAGGTACCCTAGGAGGGGGGACACTGTTTAAGTGAAAACTTCACTGGGGTTAGATGGTAAAATGTGACAAGAATTCCCTTGGGTTTTTTTTGTTTGTTTGTTTGTTTTGGGTGCACATGCTAGAGATCTAGCATGACTTCCAAAGAGCTTCTGAAAAAATGTGCCAAACTCTTGTGGACTTCACCTGCCTCTTTATAGCATCGCTCACCACGCCAAGACGCAAATTCAGGACTCCAAAGTCCACTGTTAGAATTGCCATAATGATCAAGTACTTGGGCTGAGAAGACGCCCTGGCTGCATGAACGGTAAAAAAGACATACAAGACCAGTCCTGTCATGGCTGTCAAGGGATAAGCTTTGGTCTGGAAAGCTGGAGAAAAGGGAATCTCTCCATTCTCTAGAGTTCCATTTGGGCAGTGACTAATACGATGCAGTTCCAAAAGCCCTTTGTTAAAAGGGATGCAGGCGCCTTCCTATCCCTCTATCATCAGGAGGTTTCTCATGTGTCGCAGTTGCTGCGCTCCTCCATGCTGGCTGTGCTGCAGGTCTTCTCCTGCGCTCCCTTGCGCTGCAGCTTCTGACCTCGGCCAGAACCCCCAGTGCCACGTCCACCAGCTCTGCCTCGGTCATGCAACAGATGGTTGCTGCCCTGCCGGCCCCTGCCCCTGGCCAGCCCCTGCCTCTGCCGCTGGTACCGCCGGGCTGCCGTGGGGGGAGGCCCAATCGGTGCTGCAGGCTGTTCTGCCGCTGCCATCCGGGCAGGCCGCAGCCGCCGGCTGCCTGCCGCCATCTTATGTACCCGCCCCGAGAGAGGGGGCGGTCTGCGCAGGGCTCCGGGCATGCGCTCCGCCCCGCAGAGGTCATGGCCGCCTCCGGGGGCGCCAGCCCCCGAGCCCACCGGCAGACCAGCCACAATCCCCGACAATTCCCCCTTTTTTTTTTTTATTTGTGTTGCAATTCTTTCTTCACTTCCACTCGGCCAACTGTTGCGCAGGTGTAGTAAGTGAAGTCTTCCTTGTCAGGTGAAGTCTTCCTTGTCAGGTGTTCCACACCTTCGAGAGGTGTCAATACCATTCCACACCTTCGAGAGGTGCCAGTCCACACCTTCGAGAGGTGCCAATCCCATACCACACCTTCAAGAGGTGTCAGTCCACACCTTTGAGAGGTGCCAATCCCATACCACACCTTCAAGAGGTGCCAGTCCACACCTTCGAGAGGTGCCAATCCCATTCTACCACACCTTCGAGAGGCGTCAATCCCATACCACACCTTCAAATGGTGCCAGTCCCATATCACACCTTCAAGAGGTGCCAGTCCCACACCTTAACAAGGAGTCGAATCACAAGTCCGGATAGCTGCTTCCCTGCTGCTCTCAGGTTCCACCAGGCTCCGCTACCACTACCAGTCGTCAGGTGGTCCGCTTCTTGTTATCACGTCGGGTTCTTGTTATCACGTCGGGGTCACCATTTGTCGCAGTTGCTGCGCTCCTCCATGCTGGCTGTGCTGCAGGTCTTCTCCTGGGCTTCCTCGCGCTGCAGCTTCTGACCTCGGCCAGAACCCCCAGTGCCACGTCCACCAGCTCTGCCTCGGTCATGCAACAGATGGTTGCTGCCCTGCCGGCCCCTGCCCCTGGCCAGCCCCTGCCTCTGCCGCTGGTACCGCCGGGCTGCCGTGGGGGGAGGCCCAATCGGTGCTGCAGGCTGTTCTGCCGCTGCCATCCGGGCAGGCCGCAGCCGCCGGCTGCCTGCCGCCATCTTATGTACCCGCCCCGAGAGAGGGGGCGGTCTGCGCAGGGCTCCGGGCATGCGCTCCGCCCCGCAGAGGTCATGGCCGCCTCCGGGGGCGCCAGCCCCCGAGCCCACCGGCAGACCAGCCACAATCCCCGACACTCATGCGCTTGCCAGGCTACTTCCCAAGAACTGACGGGCTAAATTGCGCAGCGGATGCCAAATTGCATGTTTCTCTAGCAAACCGAAAGCATTTCCTCTCTTTGCTGCTCTTTCTTGCATTACTCTCTTTCTCAAAACATGAGAGTGGCCCAAATTGTGGAGGCGACAGATTGTCCACTCTCAGCTCTGAAGGAGCTGACTTTGTATACAGACCCGCTATGCTTCATCTAGCTGCACAGGCATGAAAACGTCAGCTCTCTTCACCCTCGAGCAGCAATCAAGCCAACAGGAACAAGGGCTCCAAACATTTCCCTCATATTTTACCTTTGTTCATAAATCTGTGCTCATCCGTTTGCTTGACAGACAAGAAAAGTGAAATGTGTGCCTTGCTGTCCACCAAGACCTACCTTCATGATACTGAACAAGAGAGTGATGCCCATTGTGCTTCTGACACTCTGCTAGCTCTCCATTTTACAGAGGAAACCAACCTTTTGCCACAGGGAGACAACAGAGCTAAATAGAAAAGTCTGGGGCTCTGCTTCTGTGGCCTCTAGTCTGCGTGGTATTATACTGGTCCTTGGGAGCAGCTAAACACTTTCTCAGTTGTAAATAACTTACTCTGTTCAAGGAGCTATGAAAAATGTTAAGAAAGGAATGTCTGATCCTATGATGTAGCAGGAACACACCATTTGCTTGCCCAGGGCTGCTGCTGGCACCAGCCATGGTGCATACACTTGAGCGGAATTCAGGAGCAACTGTCTAGAGACCCTTTGCTACATCCCAATAATCTCAGGTCGTAACACAACCGCCCTGCGCTTCCATCTGTGCTTCCTACAATCTCCACACTTTCCAACAGCACAAAAGGTGCCAGCACAACAGCACATGCCATACATGCCCACTTTGTACGCAGCGACAGCAAAAAGATTCGTGCTGATCAAACCAACTCCCGTCCCTTTCCCCAAATGGCCTGTCACTCACCCATTGGCAAACACATCCAGTGCACATACATGGAGCTTATCCCGCTCACTCAGTGCCTGTGATTTTGCCAGCATCATTATTCTTCTCACTGCACTGTCCAGCTCTCTGTTGAGCCACACTGAACTTCCAGCGCCAAGCAGCTCCAATCCATTAGCGATGGCAAGTGCCATTGCTGCAGAAACCAGCGCATTAGAGCTTGCCAAGTAGAGCATTTACCTCTACATAAATTCCTGAAAGGGGCTTGTTTTGCCTGCTTCTTCGTTTGCTTTTTTGTTTGTTTCAAATGGGAACTGTCTTGTAGGTGAAAGCAGTCCCAGGCTTTAAGACATCATCCAGCAGTATCCAGCTGAAGAAGTAAAGGTTACACTTGGCAAAACTTGCATCTGCTGCTTTTAACTTGGAGAGACAGCCCTCACCATCTCCTAGGGTCTCCTTGTTGCTCCAGGTTGCACCCTGTAACAGAGAAAGACAACTGCTAGAAAACAGATGATACTGAACTTCTTTGCATTCACACAAGCAAGGCAAATTCAAAAGTAAGCAAGCCAAAGGAGGAAAAGAGAAACTTTATTTTCAGGGAAGAGTTAACTTAGTAGGATGATGGAGATCCTGGCTTCTTTAAGGCATGAGTTTATGTAGTTTATGTCTAGTGGGGGATTTTCCAGTGTCGAGTAGGAAGAGCTGACTGGCTGGAGCTTTGCCCTGCAGATGGAGTATTTAGCATAGCTCTCTGAAAGAAGGCTATTTATTTATTTATTTATTGCTCTCTACTCACGCCTTGCATTAGTGGCCATGTGGCAGCTGGCTTCTGAGGTATCCCCTTCTCGTCTCAGCCAGCCACTTCTTCTCACAAGCCTTGCATGAAGGTCACATGTGTGAGGCCACAAGCTTCTGGTTCCATTTGGCTGAAACATGCAGGCACACATGCACGGGCCTTGCTGAAGCCTTCTTTCCTGAACAAGCTGAAGTAAAAAAGCCCTGTCTCAAGCACTCACAAGCTGTATTTCTTGAGAGACGCTTGCAGAAGACAGAGACACTGCCCAGACACTTTTGCCAGCTCTGGCCAAGGCCAAAGACTGGCCCTTTGCCCCTGCTTTAAGACAAGAGTTTACTAACAGGATCTGGTGCTTCTTTACCCAGAGCCGTGTCCCTTGTGGAGCCTCTGCTGGCTCTCAGGACCCTCTGCTTCTTCCAGGTCACTCTTTGCACACCTGCTATTGCTCAAGGGACTTTTCCAGAGCTCTGGAGCTCACCAACCTCTCATACTCCCCAAAGATTCCCCAGAACGTTGTTAAGCCTCCTGACCTACCTAACCTTTTCTTGTGGATGAGCGCGTGTCATGCTGACACCTCCTTGCACCTCTTGGTATTTCCTGAAGAAGGCCCTCATTAATAGAACTTTTTCCCAAATACAAATATTCTCTGGGTTGATTCCTAGCTTTTTTTGCTTGCTCGTTTTCGGCTTTGCTTTTTGTGTCTGTTTAACTGGTAACATGACAGCAAACTCTGAGTCACCGCAGAGGAGGCTCCCGCTCCAAGTCGCGGCTCTCGCCGACTAATTCTCACTAACACGGACTCTCTCTGGCAGTGTTAAATGTGGAAAATGCCACAGGCTTGCGGTAGGAACTGCCAAGAAGGAAAGAAGGAGATACGTGTACAGGTACCTAAGAACATAAGCAGCAGAGTGGGAAGGGGAGAAGATGCTGCAGCAGGCACCATGGCTGCAAAGTGAGCGCTGACAAGGAGCAGAGCACCAGGGCCCAGGAGCCTCTGCGGAGCAAGCAGCAAGCGCGGGCAGAGCTGGACCCAGAGCAGGAGGCAGCGCAGAGCTCGCCCCAAAAGCACCCGGCCTGGGAGAGGCCTGTGAGGGGCTGGCAGGGGCCACCCGCGTGAGGGCCGCTCGCAGCCGCCACACAACACGGGCCGCCCTCGCGCCAGCGCCCGTTCTGCGGAGGGCAGCGGGCAGGGGCTCCGCGGCACTCGCAGCACATGGCCACAGCAGCCTCAGCTCGCATCGGCCTCCCTGTTGAGCACTCGCTTACCGGGAGGAGGACAGGCAGGGAGGAAGAACAGGGTGCTAAAGGCCCCTGCCCGCCGTGCAGCGGCCCTCAGCCTGCAGTCCCTCAGGGGCACCATGACCCTGCTTTGCCAACTCCATCCGCCCAAGAGCGGCCCCACAGCACCTCCGCAGCATCCCCAACGCCTCCCGCCCCATGATGGGGGAGCCCCTGGGGGTCGCCAGTGGCCAGCCAGGGTCAGGGCCCCCTGGGATGTGGCCAGAGCTGCAGCTTTGGGTAAGCAGGTTTCAGGGGGTGGTTTGTTCCAGAGCGGGGGGCAATAGAAGGAGCCGGGCGGCCCCCCCCACGCCTCAGAGGGGATGGGAAGCCCCATTGTTGGGTGTCGTCGCCAGGGGCCACCTGCTTCCTTGATGCCCTCGGGACCCAAGGTGCCCAGCGCAGGGCAAGCGGCCCTGAGGGCACCTCTGGAGCCCAGCGCGCCTGCTTCGTGCAGCAGCAGCACCAATGGCTCTCGGGCCACGGCTCTCCCTCGGCCAAGCGGTGGCGGCGCCAGCGCTGGCCCTTCTGCTCCTCTGGCTTCCCGGCGGCTGCCCTCCAGCCTTGTGGGATGCTGCTCCCCTTCTGCAACCCTCGTCCCTCCTCGTCGTCTCCCTGAGCCCTCACAGACACGTCTCACAGAGACCGGGCATGGAGCACGGCATCTCCTGCTTATGGAGTAAGCCCATGAATCAGGGTTACCAGCCAGCCCCTGGAGCACAACTGCAGCCACAGCCCCCACTGCATTGCTCCTGCTACAACAACCCTGCCTGGGGGAAGAATACACCTTGCTGGTCTGGGCAGCTTGTGCTGCAGGCAACCCTCCTGCCTGGAAGAACGCCACCAGCCACAGCCTCCAGCTTCATTACAATGCAGTGCTCATCAGCTTCAGGCTCTGCTCCTGGAGGCCTTCATCACAACTTGAGCATTGAGATGTGCGGGCAGGATATACGACTGCCAGGATTTGGGCCACACATTCACCCGACCCACGGCGGGGAGGCAGTAGAGCTGGGCTGGTGTGCACGCCTCCAGAGTGCAAAGTGGCAATACCGTTTTAGCAGCCACGGAAGCAACTCATCTGCCCTTCTTCCCAGCAACGATCATGAAGAGGCACTACCACCGTCTGCTTACCCAGGAGTCGAGGTGCAACCCACATGTGCAACCCACTCCAACTACGGTTCGACTGTACGCTACAGGCACCATGTGCTCCGTTTAGCTTCAGTCAGCATTGAGCAGATGCGGCACATCAGCTACAAGTGTTCTCTCAAAGTCAAGCTTAACTTACAGCGTGGTCTCAGGATCAGCTCCAAGCTCCTTAGTGTTCCTCACCAGCCCCTTCGCCTCTCCTCGAGTCTTCAGCCTCTTGCACTTAGGGCACTGGCCTACAGGCTGCAGGACACACAGGGTAGAGGAGGTTGGTTCAGTTCCTACAATTTTTTGACTTTCCAGAGCAACTTCTGTGCTGTACCTGCTCTTCCACAGCTTGGTGAGATGCTAGTGGCGAGCATAATTTTCCCTGGAGAAGTAGGAACTGGAATGGAAGCCAAAACCAGGGCTTTCCCTCTCACCAAAAAGGAAAATTGGAATGCTGCCGCTACTTCCTCTGCCATAATAATATGCAAGAATTGTTTTTATCCAAAGCTGGAAAAGGAGAATGATTCCAAATTGGCCAGCGATGCTGTGATTTCCACTGTGCTTCAAGAATTTGACAAGAACCTTCTCCCTCGGATAGGTTATCTATCAGGAATTGCAAGAGCACTGCTGGAGCACAAAACACTTGTAAAAGGCACAGTGTCAAACAGAGTCACTTTCAACATCACGTGGCTGGCAGCCAAAGTAATAGTGATGCCCAACGCTGTGAATGTGGAAAAAGCTTTGGGAGCAGCCATAACTCAAAACCCTGTGCCCCTTTTAACAGTTGTGCTAATTTTTCTAGCCTACCTTGTTTTGGCCCTCTGGGCCATGACAAAAGACAAGGCTGACAAGGACACCGAGGACAAGAACCCCATTCTGCCAGACAAGGAGCCTTTTGATAAAGTGCACTTTGCGGTCACGTTGTACACAGGGAGTCGCTTAGGAGCTGGAACCACCGCAGATGTTTTTCTTCAACTCGTTGGGCAGGATGGCACAAGTGACGCCTTTTGCTTACGACACCCACATCTTCCGTCATTCCATCAGGGAAGCACCGATACATTTTTGCTAACTGCAGAGAAAGATTTGGGAGATATTTGTGCCTTAAGGGTCTGGCACAACAACAACGGGCCTTCTCCAAGCTGGTTCCTGAGCAGAGCAAAAGTTGAAAACGTAGACACCAACAAGACCTGGTTCTTTATTTGCCGCAAGTGGCTTGCGCTCAACAAGGATGACGGCTTACTCCAAAGGACATTCCTTGCCATGAGCCCCAAAGCACGTCTCGGCAGAATTGACTATTTTTTGATTAATCTTGAAGCAAAGCTGAGAGATGGTCACCTCTGGTTCTCAGTTTTTGCTCATCCTGGCACCGGCACTTTCAGCAGGCTCCAAAGGTTAACGTGCTGTTTGGCAATGTTACTACTGAACCTGCTTGTTAATTTTATGTTCTTTAGGGCTGACAAAAAGGAAGAATCCCCACTACCTGTGAGCGTTATGAGATCAATAGCATTAGCAGCCGAAAGGGCTTTGATTACGATACCTGTGCAGATGCTCATCATTTCCTCATTTAGGTATTCCCAGAAGGAACGTTTTAATGCATTAGAAGGGGACAACATTCAGAGACAGAAGACTCCACAAAGCGCTGTCCCCTTGTTCTTTCGCAAGAGACCAGCATTAGTTTTTTGCCAGGGATGTGTCTGCCTCTCCTGGACATTAATTACAGTTGTAACGGGGCTGTCTTCATTTTTTATTGTCTTCTATGGCTTGTCTTATGGGCAAGAGACCTCACATCAGTGGCTTTTAGCATCTTCAGTCTCCTTTGCGAAGAACATCTTCTTTTTCCAACCGCTAAAAATCCTATTTTTCTCAGCCCTGAGTACACTCCTTCACAAATATTGTCAAAGTATTCCGTGGCCAACTCAGGAAAATTATTCTGACTTTAAGCCAGATAAAGCAATGGAGACGGAAGAGGAGGTGAGAGAGATGCACCGTAAACTTGTTCAAATCTTTCCCTTCACTTACATTGCACGTGAACGCCACACCAGACGCCGAGAAAGGAAAGATTATATTAAGAATAGTTCCAGTATCATCCACTTAGGGTTGAAGTCAATATTATTACTTTTTGCTTTTTTAAACGTCATAAGGTTTAAGAAGGGAGCAGCTATTGGGAAATTCAACTTATTTCATCCCATCAATTTCAGCCTCAGAGGAGACATCACTGACATTTGGGGCTCAGGGACAGAAAAATAAATGGGAAAAAGTGGTTTCTGGTCATATGAGCAACGCGGGATATTGTATTTAGCACTCTGTGCTTTGTACTTTTCAAATAAATGTTCATCATTGTTTAACTTAATTAGTCATTCTTGCCTGAATTGATTAGTAAATTTTAAGGAGTTCTTAACACTCAGCCACTTGCTTTGGACTCTGTTCTGGTTTTCTCCCAAATTTTGGCCTTGTATCTACCTCAGTGGTACTTTCCCGTCATGGCAGCTGATACCTCTTTTACATAGACAATGACTGGAGAACAAGGCTGTGAGGGGTAATCTGGCCTCTGGCAAAGAGGCCATGAGCGGATCTATGCTAAGCTAAACTAAGAGAGAGCTAAAAAAGGTGAGTGCTCTGAAAATGCTGATAAAACCTTTGCTCCTCAAAGCATAAGCAATAAAAGACGAGAGGATGATTTATTGTGCTTTGACCCGGCACAGTTAAATTAGGAGTTCTTAACGCTAACAGCACATTTACATTTGTATGTGTGTTTTTACTTTTGCAAGGCATCCATGTCAGCCTCTCCAATAGTATAAAGAGTGTAAAATGGCCTTTCCATAGAATGCTGCTTGCCCAAGAAAGCTCTAAGGGCACGTTAATGGAGGGATTTCTTTTACCCTCCAAGGCACAAAAGGCCATTACTGGAGTATCCCCGAACGCAAACGAACGTTTGATTCCGGTAACACTCTAACATCCTCTCTTACCTGGCAGTTCACAAAACCAAGCGCAAGTCAGTCAAGCCCAATGGCTTAACTGCTGCCATTCGGAGCAGCCACGGCTGCAGTGCAACTGCTCATCTTCCCCAGCACTATCCTTGTCTTAAACTTGCTTCTGCACCACACTCTTAGTCCAAAATAAAGCTGCCCAGCCTCCTTCTCCAAGGAAGCCCCTGCTCCCAGAGGGGAAATACAGAGACTCGCAGAAAAAAAGAAAAAAGCATAAAAGGAGAGCACACAGCAACATACCCTTACCTAGTGAAGGAGTGAACTCTCCAACAAGGATCAACCAGCACAGGAGAAAGAAGTGCAAAACCTGATTTCTTGTCCCGCTGCTCTTTTCCTGGGAAAAACAAAGTGCAAAGCCATTGATAAGTGGGACACCAGCACAATATCTTTTTAAAGATATCTCTTATCTATTTATTAAAAATTTGGGAGAAAAAAAAAAAGGACACATATATAGTCACAAGCCTTTTTACAAGGCTTAGTGGCCTTCAGTCCTCGGTTCTGGGCTTAAGTGGCATTGCTGTTGCTTTTCTTTCTGGCTCCTTCCAGAGAGGCAGTGACAGGATGCAGGCAGCAGCTCATGGAGGGAGTCTCTTCCCCAGTTGCTTTGTGGCGCAGGGAGGATATTTTGGTTTCTTCGGGGAGCGGGGGAAGCATTTCTGGGCAGAGGTCGTAGGAGCTCATCAAAGGGCATGCTGCCAGTTTGAAAGCTCAGAGTTGGACTACAATTAGTATCTGTAACCCATCTCTGTCTCTTCTTTTTGGAAAGAGACAATAGGATTCTTATATTGCAGATCCAACCAGCCCTGCCCACTGGGATCAATCTGCAGTACCTGAGTTGGGATAGAAGGCATCCTTTTCCCTTCTTTTGTGATTCCAATGAAAAGGTACCCTAGGAGGGGGGACACTGTTTAAGTGAAAACTTCACTGGGGTTAGATGGTAAAATGTGACAAGAATTCCCTTGGTTTTTTTTTTTGTTTGTTTGTTTGTTTTGGGTGCACGTGCTAGAGATCTAGCATGACTTCCAAAGAGCTTCTGAAAAAATGTGCCAAACTCTTGTGGACTTCACCTGCCTTTTTATAGCATCGCTCGCCATGCCAAGACGCAAATTCAGGACTCCAAAGTCCACTGTTAGAATTGCCATAATGATCAAGTACTTGGGCTGAGAAGATGCCCTGGCTGCATGAACTGTAAGAAAGCCATACAAGACCAGTCCTGTCATGGCTGTCAAGGGATAAGCTTTGGTCTGGAAAGCTGGAGAAAAGGGAATCTCTCCATTCTCTAGAGTTCCATTTGGGCAGTGACTAATACGATGCAGTTCCAAAAGCCCTTTGTTAAAAGGGATGCAGGCGCCTTCCTATCCCTCTGTCATCAGGAGGTTTCTCATGCGCTTGCCAGGCTACTTCCCAAGAACTGACGGGCTAAATTGCCCAGCGGATGCCAAATTGCATGTTTCTCTAGCAAACGGAAAGCATTTCCTCTCTTTGCTGCTCTTTCTTGCATTACTCTCTTTCTCAAAACATGAGAGTGGCCCAAATTGTGGAGGCGACAGATTGTCCACTCTCAGCTCTGAAGGAGCTGACTTTGTATACAGACCCGCTATGCTTCAGCTAGCTGCACAGGCATGAAAACGTCAGCTCTCTTCACCCTTGAGCGGCAATCAAGCCAACAGGAACAAGGGCTCCAAACATTTCCCTCATATTTTACCTTTGTTCATAAATCTGTGCTCATCCGTTTGCTTGACAGACAAGAAAAGTGAAATGTGTGCCTTGCTGTCCACCAAGACCTACCTTCATGATACTGAACAGGAGAGTGATGTCCACTGTGCTTCTGACACTCTGCTAGCTCTCCATTTTACAGAGGAAACCAAGCTTTTGCCACAGGGAGACAACAGAGCTAAATAGAAAAGTCTGGGGCTCTGCTTCTGTGGCCTCTAGTCTGCGTGGTATTATACTGGTCCTTGGGAGCAGCTAAACAGTTTCTCAGTTGTAAATAACTTATTCTGCTCAAGGAGCTATGAAAAATGTTAAGAAAGGAATGTCTGATCCTATGATGTAGCAGGAACACACCATTTGCTTGCCCAGGGCTGCTGCTGGCACCAGCCATGGTGCATACAGTTGAGCGGAATTCAGGAGCAACTGTCTAGAGGTCATCTTGACCCTTTGCTACATCCCAATAATCTCAGGTCGTAACACAACCGCCCTGCGCTTCCATCTGTGCTTCCTACAATCTCCACACTTTCCAACAGCACAAAAGGTGCCAGCACAACAGCACATGCCATACATGCCCACTTTGTACGCAGCGACAGCAAAAAGATTCGTGCTGATCAAACCAACTCCCGCCCCTTTCCCCAAATGGCCTGTCACTCACCCATTGGCAAACACATCCAGTACACATACATGGAGCTTCTCCAGCTCACTCAGTGCCTGTGATTTTGCCAGCATCATCATTCTTCTCACTGCACTGTCCAGCTCTCTGTTGAGCCACACTGAACTTCCAGCGCCAAGCAGCTCCAATCCATTAGCGATGGCAAGTGCCATTGCTGCAGAAACCAGCGCATTAGAGCTTGCCAAGTAGAGCATTTACCTCTACATAAATTCCTGAAAGGGGCTTGTTTTGCCTGCTTCTTCGTTTGCTTGTTTGTTTGTTTCAAATGGGAACTGTCTTGTAGGTGAAAGCAGTCCCAGGCTTTAAGACATCATCCAGCAGTATCCAGCTGAAGAAGTAAAGGTTACACTTGGTGAAACTTGCATCTGCTGCTTTTAACTTGGAGAGACAGCCCTCACCATCTCTTAGGGTCTCCTTATTGCTCCAGGTTGCACCCTGTAACAGAGAAAGACAACTGCTAGAAAACAGATGATACTGAACTTCTTTGCATTCACACAAGCAAGGCAAATTCAAAAGTAAGCAAGCCAAAGGAGGAAAAGAGAAACTTTATTTTCAGGGAAGAGTTAACTTAGTAGGATGATGGAGATCCTGGCTTCTTTAAGGCATGAGTTTATGTAATTTATGTCTAGTGGGGGATTTTCCAGTGTCGAGTAGGAAGAGCTGACTGGCTGGAGCTTTGCCCTGCAGATGGAGTATTTAGCATAGCTCTCTGAAAGAAGGCTATGTAATTATTTATTTATTGCTCTCTACTCACACCTTGCCTTAGTGGCCATGTGGCAGCTGGCTTCTGAGGTATCCCCTTCTCGTCTCAGCCAGCCACTTTTTCTCACAAGCCTTGCATGAAGGTCACAAGTGTGAGGCCACAAGCTTCTGGTTCCATTTGGCTGAAACATGCAGGCACACATGCACGGGCCTTGCTGAAGCCTTCTTTCCTGAACAACCTGAAGTAAAAAAGCCCTGTCTCAAGCACTCACAAGCTGTATTTCTTGAGAGACGCTTGCAGAAGACAGAGACCCTGCCCAGACACTTTAGCCAGCTCTTTGGCCCTGCTTTAAGACAAGAGTTTACTAACAGGATCTGGTGCTTCTTTACCCAGAGCCGTGTCCCTTGTGGAGCCTCTGCTGGCTCTCAGGACCCTCTGCTTCTTCCAGGTCACTCTTTGCACACCTGCTATTGCTCAAGGGACTTTTCCAGAGCTCTGGAGCTCACCAACCTCTCATACTCCCCAAAGATTCCCCAGAACGTTGTTAAGCCTCCTGACCTACCTAACCTTTTCTTGTGGATGAGCGCGTGTCATGCTGACACCTCCTTGCACCTCTTGGTATTTCCTGAAGAAGGCCCTCATTAATAGAACTTTTTCCCAAATACAAATATTCTCTGGGTTGATTCCTAGCTTTTTTTGCTTGCTCGTTTTCGGCTTTGCTTTTTGTGTCTGTTTAACTGGTAACATGACAGCAAACTTTGAGTCACCGCAGAGGACGCTCCCGCTCCAAGTCGCGGCTCTCGCCGACTAATTCTCACTAACACGGACTCTCTCTGGCAGTGTTAAATGTGGAAAATGCCACGGGCTTGCGGTAGGAACTGCCAAGAAGGAAAGAAGGAGATACGTGTACAGGTACCTAAGAACATAAGCAGCAGAGTGGGAAGGGGAGAAGATGCTGCAGCAGGCAGCATGGCTGCAAAGTGAGCGCTGACAAGGAGCAGAGCACCTGGGCCCAGGAGCCTCTGCGGAGCAAGTAGCGAGCGCGGGCAGAGCTGGACCCAGAGCAGGAGGCAGCGCAGAGCTCGCCCCAAAGGCACCCGGCCTGGGAGAGGCCTGTGAGGGGCTGGCAGGGGCCACCCGCGTGAGGGCCGCTCGCAGTCGCCACACAACACGGGCCGCCCTCGCGCCAGCGCCCGTTCTGCGGAGGGCAGCGGGCAGGGGCTCCGCGGCACTCGCAGCACATGGCCACAGCAGCCTCGGCTCGCATCGGCCTCCCTGTGAGGACCCGCTTAGCGGGAGGAGGACAGGCAGGGAGGAAGCACAAACCGCACAGGGTGCTAAAGGCCCCTGCCCGCCGTGCAGCGGCCCTCAGCCTGCAGTCCCTCAGGGGCACCATGACCCTGCTTTGCCAACTCCATCAGCCCAAGAGCGGCCCCACAGCACCTCCGCAGCATCCCCAACGCCTCCCGCCCCATGAAGGGGGAGCCCCTGGGGACAGCCAGTGTCCAGCCAGGGTCAGGGCCACCTGGGATGTGGCCAGAGCTGCAGCTTTGGGCAAGCAGGTTTCAGGGGGTGGTTTGTTCCAGAGCGGGGGGCAATAGAAGGAGCCGGGCGGCAACCCCCATGCCTCAGAGGGGATGGGAAGCCCCATTGTTGGGTGTCGTCGCCAGGGGCCACCTGCTTCCTTGATGCCCTCGGGACCCAAGGTGCCCAGCGCAGGGCAAGCGGCCCTGAGGGCACCTCTGGAGCCCAGCGCGCCTGCTTCGTGCAGCAGCAGCACCAATGGCTCTCGGGCCACGGCTCTCCCTCGGCCAAGCGGTGGCGGCGCCAGCGCTGGCCCTTCTGCTCCTCTGGCTTCCCGGCGGCTGCCCTCCAGCCTTGCGGGATGCTGCTCCCCTTCTGCAACCCTCGTCCCTCCTCGTCGTCTCCCTGAGCCCTCACAGACACGTCTCACAGAGACCGGGCATGGAGCACGGCATCTCCTGCTTATGGAGTAAGCCCATGAATCAGGGTTACCAGCCAGCCCCTGGAGCACAACTGCAGCCACAGCCCCCACTGCATTGCTCCTGCTACATCAACCCTGCCTGGGGGAAGAATACACCTTGCTGGTCTGGGCAGCTTGTGCTGCAGGCAACCCTCCTGCCTGGAAGAACGCCACCAGCCACAGCCTCCAGCTTCATTACAATGCAGTGCTCATCAGCTTCATGTTCTGCTCCTGGAGGCCTTCATCACAACTTGAGCATTGAGATGTGCGGGCAGGATATACGACTGCCAGGATTTGGCCCACACATTCACCCGACCCACGGCGGGGAGGCAGTAGAGCTGGGCTGGTGTGCACGCCTCCAGAGTGCAAAGTGGCGATACCGTTTTAGCAGCCACGGAAGCAACTCATCTGCCCTTCTTCCCAGCAACGATCATGAAGAGGCACTACCACCGTCTGCTTACCCAGGAGTCGAGGTGCAACCCACATGTGCAACCCACTCCAACTACGGTTCGACTGTACGCTACAGGCACCATGTGCTCCGTTTAGCTTCAGTCAGCATTGAGCAGATGCGGCACATCAGCTACAAGTGTTCTCTCAAAGTCAAGCTTAACTTACAGCGTGGTCTCAGGATCAGCTCCAAGCTCCTTAGTGTTCCTCACCAGCCCCTTCGCCTCTCCTCGAGTCTTCAGCCTCTTGCACTTAGGGCACTGGCCTACAGGCTGCAGGACACACAAGGTAGAGGAGGTTGGTTCAGTTCCTACAATTTTTTGACTTTCCAGAGCAACTTCTGTGCTGTACCTGCTCTTCCACAGCTTGGTGAGATGCTAGTGGCGAGCATAGTTTTCCCTGGAGAAGTAGGAACTGGAACGGAAGCCAAAAACAGGGCTTTCCCTCTCACCAAAAAGGAAAATTGGAATGCTGCCGCTACTTCCTCTGCCATAATAATATGCAAGAATTGTTTTTATCCAAAGCTGGAAAAGGAGAATGATTCCAAATTGGCCAGCGATGCTGTGATTTCCGCTGTGCTTCAAGAATTTGACAAGAACCTTCTCCCTCGGATAGGTTATCCATCAGGAATTGCAAGAGCACTGCTGGAGCACAAAACACTTCTAAAAGGCACAGTGTCAAACATAGTCACTTTCAACATCACGTGGCTGGCAGCCAAAGTAATAGTGATGCCCAACGCTGTGAATGTGGAAAAAGCTTTGGGAGCAGCCATAACTCAAAACCCTGTGCCCCTTTTAACAGTTGTGCTAATTTTTCTAGCCTACCTTGTTTTGGCCCTCTGGGCCATGACAAAAGACAAGGCTGACAAGGACACAGAGGACAAGAACCCCATTCTGCCAGACAAGGAGCCTTTTGATAAAGTGCACTTTGCGGTCACGTTGTACACAGGGAGTCGCTTAGGAGCTGGAACCACCGCAGATGTTTTTCTTCAACTCGTTGGGCAGGATGGCACAAGTGACGCCTTTTGCTTACGACACCCACATCTTCCGTCATTCCATCAGGGAAGCACCGATACATTTTTGCTAACTGCAGAGAAAGATCTGGGAGATATTTGTGCCTTAAGGGTCTGGCACAACAACAACGGGCCTTCTCCAAGCTGGTTCCTGAGCAGAGCAAAAGTTGAAAACGTGGACACCAACAAGACCTGGTTCTTTATTTGCCGCAAGTGGCTTGCGCTCAACAAGGATGACGGCTTACTCCAAAGGACATTCCTTGCCATGAGCCCAAAAGCACGTCTCGGCAGAATTGACTATTTTTTGATTAATCTTGAAGCAAAGCTGAGAGATGGTCACCTCTGGTTCTCAGTTTTTGCTCATCCTGGCACCGGCACTTTCAGCAGGCTCCAAAGGTTAACGTGCTGTTTGGCAATGTTACTACTGAACCTGCTTGTTAATTTTATGTTCTTTAGGGCTGACAAAAAGGAAGAATCCCCACTACCTGTGAGCGTTATGAGATCAATAGCATTAGCAGCCGAAAGGGCTTTGATTACGATACCTGTGCAGATGCTCATCATTTCCTCATTTAGGTATTCCCAGAAGGAACGTTTTAATGCATTAGAAGGGGACAACATTCAGAGACAGAAGACACCGCAAAGCGCTGTCCCCTTGTTCTTTCGCAAGAGACCAGCATTAGTTTTTTGCCGGGGATGTGTCTGCCTCTCCTGGACATTAATTACAGCTGTAACGGGGCTGTCTTCATTTTTTATTGTCTTCTATGGCTTGTCTTATGGCCAAGAGACCTCACATCAGTGGCTTTTAGCATCTTCAGTCTCCTTTGCGAAGAACATCTTCTTTTTCCAACCACTAAAAATCCTGTTTTTCTCTGCCCTGAGTACACTCCTTCACAAATATTGTCAAAGTATTCCGTGGCCAACTCAGGAAAATTATTCTGACTTTAAGCCAGATAAAGCAATGGAGACGGAAGACGAGGTGAGAGAGATGCACCGTAAACTTGTTCAAATCTTTCCCTTCACTTACATTGCACGTGAACGCCACACCAGACGCCGAGAAAGGAAAGATTATCTTAAGAATAGTTCCAGTATCATCCACTTAGGGTTGAAGTCAATATTATTACTTTTTGCTTCTTTAAAGGTCATAAGGGTTAAGAAGGGAGCAGCTATTGGGAAATTCAACTTATTTCATCCCATCAATTTCAGCCTCAGAGGAGACATCACTGACATTTGGGGCTCAGGGACAGAAAAATAAATGGGGAAAAGTGGTTTATCTGGTCATATGAGCAACGCGGGATATTGTATTTAGCACTCTGTGCTTTGTACTTTTCAAATAAATGCTCATCATTGTTTAACTTAATTAGTCATTCTTGCCTGAATTGATTAGTAAATTTTAAGGAGTTCTTAACACTCAGCCACTTGCTTTGGACTCTGTTCTGGTTTTCTCCCAAATTTTGGCCTTGTATCTACCTCAGTGGTACTTTCCCGTCATGGCAGCTGATACTTCTTTTACATAGACAATGACTGGAGAACAAGGCTATGAGGAGTAATCTGGCCTCTGGCAAAGAGGCCATGAGCGGATCTATGCTAAGCTAAACTAAGAGAGAGCTAAAAAAGGTGAGTGCTCTGAAAATGCTGATAAAACCTTTGCTCCTCAAAGCATAAGCAATAAAAGACGAGAGGATGATTTATTGTGCTTTGACCCGGCACAGTTAAATTAGGAGTTCTTAACACTAACAGCACATTTACATTTGTATGTGTGTGAAACTCATACAGTTTTTTACTTTTGCAAGGCATCCATGTCAGCCTCTCCAATAGTATAAAGAGTGTAAAATGGCCTTTCCATAGAATGCTGCTTGCCCAAGAAAGCTCTAAGGGCACGTTAATGGAGGGATTTCTTTTACCCTCCAAGGCACAAAAGGCCATTACTGGAGTATCCCCGAACGCAAACAAACGTTTGATTCCGGTAACACTCTAACATCCTCTCTTACCTGGCAGTTCACGAAACCAAGCGCAAGTCAGTCAAGCCCAATGGCTTAACTGCTGCCATTCGGAGCAGCCACGGCTGCAGTGCAACTGCTCATCTTCCCCAGCACTATCCTTGTCTTAAACTTGCTTCTGTACCACACTCTTAGTCCAAAATAAAGCTGCCCAGCCTCCTTCTCCAAGGAAGCCCCTGCTCTGAGAGGGGAAATACAGAGACTCGCAGAAAAAAAGAAAAAAGCATAAAAGGAGAGCACACAGCAACATACCCTTACCTAGTGAAGGAGTGAACTCTCCAACGAGGATCAACCAGCACAGGAGAAAGAAGTGCAAAACCTGATTTCTTGTCCCGCTGCTCTTTTCCTGGGAAAAACAAAGTGCAAAGCCATTGATAAGTGGGACACCAGTACAATATCTTTTTAAAGATATCTCTTATCTATTTATTAAAAATTTGGAAAAAAAAAAAAAAGGACACATATATAGTCACAAGCCTTTTTGCAAGGCTTACTGGGCTTAAGTCTTCGGTTCTGGGCTTAAGTGGCATTGCTGTTGCTTTTCTTTCTGGCTCCTTCCAGAGAGGCAGTGACAGGATGCAGGCAGCAGCTCACGGAGGGAGTCTCTTCCCCAGTTGCTTTGTGGCGCAGGGAGGATATTTTGGTTTCTTCGGGGAGCGGGGGAAGCATTTCTGGGCAGAGGTGGTAGGAGCTCATCAAAGGGCATGCTGCCAGTTTGAAAGCTCAGAGTTGGACTACAATTAGTATCTGTAACCCCATCTCTGTCTCTTCTTTTTGGAAAGAGACAATAGGATTCTTATATTGCAGATCCAACCAGCCCTGCCCACTGGGATCAATCTGCAGTACCTGAGTTGGGATAGAAGGCATCCTTTTCCCTTCTTTTGTGATTCCAATGAAAAGGTACCCTAGGAGGGGGGACACTGTTTAAGTGAAAACTTCACTGGGGTTAGATGGTAAAATGTGACAAGAATTCCCTTGTTTTTTTTTTTGTTTGTTTGTTTGTTTTGGGTGCACGTGCTAGAGATCTAGCATGACTTCCAAAGAGCTTCTGAAAAAATGTGCCAAACTCTTGTGGACTTCACCTGCCTTTTTATAGCATCGCTCGCCATGCCAAGACGCAAATTCAGGACTCCAAAGTCCACTGTTAGAATTGCCATAATGATCAAGTACTTGGGCTGAGAAGATGCCCTGGCTGCATGAACTGTAAGAAAGCCATACAAGACCAGTCCTGTCATGGCTGTCAAGGGATAAGCTTTGGTCTGGAAAGCTGGAGAAAAGGGAATCTCTCCATTCTCTAGAGTTCCATTTGGGCAGTGACTAATACGATGCAGTTCCAAAAGCCCTTTGTTAAAAGGGATGCAGGCGCCTTCCTATCCCTCTGTCATCAGGAGGTTTCTCATGCGCTTGCCAGGCTACTTCCCAAGAACTGACGGGCTAAATTGCCCAGCGGATGCCAAATTGCATGTTTCTCTAGCAAACGGAAAGCATTTCCTCTCTTTGCTGCTCTTTCTTGCATTACTCTCTTTCTCAAAACATGAGAGTGGCCCAAATTGTGGAGGCGACAGATTGTCCACTCTCAGCTCTGAAGGAGCTGACTTTGTATACAGACCCGCTATGCTTCAGCTAGCTGCACAGGCATGAAAACGTCAGCTCTCTTCACCCTTGAGCGGCAATCAAGCCAACAGGAACAAGGGCTCCAAACATTTCCCTCATATTTTACCTTTGTTCATAAATCTGTGCTCATCCGTTTGCTTGACAGACAAGAAAAGTGAAATGTGTGCCTTGCTGTCCACCAAGACCTACCTTCATGATACTGAACAGGAGAGTGATGTCCACTGTGCTTCTGACACTCTGCTAGCTCTCCATTTTACAGAGGAAACCAAGCTTTTGCCACAGGGAGACAACAGAGCTAAATAGAAAAGTCTGGGGCTCTGCTTCTGTGGCCTCTAGTCTGCGTGGTATTATACTGGTCCTTGGGAGCAGCTAAACAGTTTCTCAGTTGTAAATAACTTATTCTGCTCAAGGAGCTATGAAAAATGTTAAGAAAGGAATGTCTGATCCTATGATGTAGCAGGAACACACCATTTGCTTGCCCAGGGCTGCTGCTGGCACCAGCCATGGTGCATACAGTTGAGCGGAATTCAGGAGCAACTGTCTAGAGGTCATCTTGACCCTTTGCTACATCCCAATAATCTCAGGTCGTAACACAACCGCCCTGCGCTTCCATCTGTGCTTCCTACAATCTCCACACTTTCCAACAGCACAAAAGGTGCCAGCACAACAGCACATGCCATACATGCCCACTTTGTACGCAGCGACAGCAAAAAGATTCGTGCTGATCAAACCAACTCCCGCCCCTTTCCCCAAATGGCCTGTCACTCACCCATTGGCAAACACATCCAGTACACATACATGGAGCTTCTCCAGCTCACTCAGTGCCTGTGATTTTGCCAGCATCATCATTCTTCTCACTGCACTGTCCAGCTCTCTGTTGAGCCACACTGAACTTCCAGCGCCAAGCAGCTCCAATCCATTAGCGATGGCAAGTGCCATTGCTGCAGAAACCAGCGCATTAGAGCTTGCCAAGTAGAGCATTTACCTCTACATAAATTCCTGAAAGGGGCTTGTTTTGCCTGCTTCTTCGTTTGCTTGTTTGTTTGTTTCAAATGGGAACTGTCTTGTAGGTGAAAGCAGTCCCAGGCTTTAAGACATCATCCAGCAGTATCCAGCTGAAGAAGTAAAGGTTACACTTGGTGAAACTTGCATCTGCTGCTTTTAACTTGGAGAGACAGCCCTCACCATCTCTTAGGGTCTCCTTATTGCTCCAGGTTGCACCCTGTAACAGAGAAAGACAACTGCTAGAAAACAGATGATACTGAACTTCTTTGCATTCACACAAGCAAGGCAAATTCAAAAGTAAGCAAGCCAAAGGAGGAAAAGAGAAACTTTATTTTCAGGGAAGAGTTAACTTAGTAGGATGATGGAGATCCTGGCTTCTTTAAGGCATGAGTTTATGTAATTTATGTCTAGTGGGGGATTTTCCAGTGTCGAGTAGGAAGAGCTGACTGGCTGGAGCTTTGCCCTGCAGATGGAGTATTTAGCATAGCTCTCTGAAAGAAGGCTATGTAATTATTTATTTATTGCTCTCTACTCACACCTTGCCTTAGTGGCCATGTGGCAGCTGGCTTCTGAGGTATCCCCTTCTCGTCTCAGCCAGCCACTTTTTCTCACAAGCCTTGCATGAAGGTCACAAGTGTGAGGCCACAAGCTTCTGGTTCCATTTGGCTGAAACATGCAGGCACACATGCACGGGCCTTGCTGAAGCCTTCTTTCCTGAACAACCTGAAGTAAAAAAGCCCTGTCTCAAGCACTCACAAGCTGTATTTCTTGAGAGACGCTTGCAGAAGACAGAGACCCTGCCCAGACACTTTAGCCAGCTCTTTGGCCCTGCTTTAAGACAAGAGTTTACTAACAGGATCTGGTGCTTCTTTACCCAGAGCCGTGTCCCTTGTGGAGCCTCTGCTGGCTCTCAGGACCCTCTGCTTCTTCCAGGTCACTCTTTGCACACCTGCTATTGCTCAAGGGACTTTTCCAGAGCTCTGGAGCTCACCAACCTCTCATACTCCCCAAAGATTCCCCAGAACGTTGTTAAGCCTCCTGACCTACCTAACCTTTTCTTGTGGATGAGCGCGTGTCATGCTGACACCTCCTTGCACCTCTTGGTATTTCCTGAAGAAGGCCCTCATTAATAGAACTTTTTCCCAAATACAAATATTCTCTGGGTTGATTCCTAGCTTTTTTTGCTTGCTCGTTTTCGGCTTTGCTTTTTGTGTCTGTTTAACTGGTAACATGACAGCAAACTTTGAGTCACCGCAGAGGACGCTCCCGCTCCAAGTCGCGGCTCTCGCCGACTAATTCTCACTAACACGGACTCTCTCTGGCAGTGTTAAATGTGGAAAATGCCACGGGCTTGCGGTAGGAACTGCCAAGAAGGAAAGAAGGAGATACGTGTACAGGTACCTAAGAACATAAGCAGCAGAGTGGGAAGGGGAGAAGATGCTGCAGCAGGCAGCATGGCTGCAAAGTGAGCGCTGACAAGGAGCAGAGCACCTGGGCCCAGGAGCCTCTGCGGAGCAAGTAGCGAGCGCGGGCAGAGCTGGACCCAGAGCAGGAGGCAGCGCAGAGCTCGCCCCAAAGGCACCCGGCCTGGGAGAGGCCTGTGAGGGGCTGGCAGGGGCCACCCGCGTGAGGGCCGCTCGCAGTCGCCACACAACACGGGCCGCCCTCGCGCCAGCGCCCGTTCTGCGGAGGGCAGCGGGCAGGGGCTCCGCGGCACTCGCAGCACATGGCCACAGCAGCCTCGGCTCGCATCGGCCTCCCTGTGAGGACCCGCTTAGCGGGAGGAGGACAGGCAGGGAGGAAGCACAAACCGCACAGGGTGCTAAAGGCCCCTGCCCGCCGTGCAGCGGCCCTCAGCCTGCAGTCCCTCAGGGGCACCATGACCCTGCTTTGCCAACTCCATCAGCCCAAGAGCGGCCCCACAGCACCTCCGCAGCATCCCCAACGCCTCCCGCCCCATGAAGGGGGAGCCCCTGGGGACAGCCAGTGTCCAGCCAGGGTCAGGGCCACCTGGGATGTGGCCAGAGCTGCAGCTTTGGGCAAGCAGGTTTCAGGGGGTGGTTTGTTCCAGAGCGGGGGGCAATAGAAGGAGCCGGGCGGCAACCCCCATGCCTCAGAGGGGATGGGAAGCCCCATTGTTGGGTGTCGTCGCCAGGGGCCACCTGCTTCCTTGATGCCCTCGGGACCCAAGGTGCCCAGCGCAGGGCAAGCGGCCCTGAGGGCACCTCTGGAGCCCAGCGCGCCTGCTTCGTGCAGCAGCAGCACCAATGGCTCTCGGGCCACGGCTCTCCCTCGGCCAAGCGGTGGCGGCGCCAGCGCTGGCCCTTCTGCTCCTCTGGCTTCCCGGCGGCTGCCCTCCAGCCTTGCGGGATGCTGCTCCCCTTCTGCAACCCTCGTCCCTCCTCGTCGTCTCCCTGAGCCCTCACAGACATGTCTCACAGAGACCGGGCATGGAGCACGGCATCTCCTGCTTATGGAGTAAGCCCATGAATCAGGGTTACCAGCCAGCCCCTGGAGCACAACTGCAGCCACAGCCCCCACTGCATTGCTCCTGCTACATCAACCCTGCCTGGGGGAAGAATACACCTTGCTGGTCTGGGCAGCTTGTGCTGCAGGCAACCCTCCTGCCTGGAAGAACGCCACCAGCCACAGCCTCCAGCTTCATTACAATGCAGTGCTCATCAGCTTCATGTTCTGCTCCTGGAGGCCTTCATCACAACTTGAGCATTGAGATGTGCGGGCAGGATATACGACTGCCAGGATTTGGCCCACACATTCACCCGACCCACGGCGGGGAGGCAGTAGAGCTGGGCTGGTGTGCACGCCTCCAGAGTGCAAAGTGGCGATACCGTTTTAGCAGCCACGGAAGCAACTCATCTGCCCTTCTTCCCAGCAACGATCATGAAGAGGCACTACCACCGTCTGCTTACCCAGGAGTCGAGGTGCAACCCACATGTGCAACCCACTCCAACTACGGTTCGACTGTACGCTACAGGCACCATGTGCTCCGTTTAGCTTCAGTCAGCATTGAGCAGATGCGGCACATCAGCTACAAGTGTTCTCTCAAAGTCAAGCTTAACTTACAGCGTGGTCTCAGGATCAGCTCCAAGCTCCTTAGTGTTCCTCACCAGCCCCTTCGCCTCTCCTCGAGTCTTCAGCCTCTTGCACTTAGGGCACTGGCCTACAGGCTGCAGGACACACAAGGTAGAGGAGGTTGGTTCAGTTCCTACAATTTTTTGACTTTCCAGAGCAACTTCTGTGCTGTACCTGCTCTTCCACAGCTTGGTGAGATGCTAGTGGCGAGCATAGTTTTCCCTGGAGAAGTAGGAACTGGAACGGAAGCCAAAAACAGGGCTTTCCCTCTCACCAAAAAGGAAAATTGGAATGCTGCCGCTACTTCCTCTGCCATAATAATATGCAAGAATTGTTTTTATCCAAAGCTGGAAAAGGAGAATGATTCCAAATTGGCCAGCGATGCTGTGATTTCCGCTGTGCTTCAAGAATTTGACAAGAACCTTCTCCCTCGGATAGGTTATCCATCAGGAATTGCAAGAGCACTGCTGGAGCACAAAACACTTCTAAAAGGCACAGTGTCAAACATAGTCACTTTCAACATCACGTGGCTGGCAGCCAAAGTAATAGTGATGCCCAACGCTGTGAATGTGGAAAAAGCTTTGGGAGCAGCCATAACTCAAAACCCTGTGCCCCTTTTAACAGTTGTGCTAATTTTTCTAGCCTACCTTGTTTTGGCCCTCTGGGCCATGACAAAAGACAAGGCTGACAAGGACACAGAGGACAAGAACCCCATTCTGCCAGACAAGGAGCCTTTTGATAAAGTGCACTTTGCGGTCACGTTGTACACAGGGAGTCGCTTAGGAGCTGGAACCACCGCAGATGTTTTTCTTCAACTCGTTGGGCAGGATGGCACAAGTGACGCCTTTTGCTTACGACACCCACATCTTCCGTCATTCCATCAGGGAAGCACCGATACATTTTTGCTAACTGCAGAGAAAGATCTGGGAGATATTTGTGCCTTAAGGGTCTGGCACAACAACAACGGGCCTTCTCCAAGCTGGTTCCTGAGCAGAGCAAAAGTTGAAAACGTGGACACCAACAAGACCTGGTTCTTTATTTGCCGCAAGTGGCTTGCGCTCAACAAGGATGACGGCTTACTCCAAAGGACATTCCTTGCCATGAGCCCAAAAGCACGTCTCGGCAGAATTGACTATTTTTTGATTAATCTTGAAGCAAAGCTGAGAGATGGTCACCTCTGGTTCTCAGTTTTTGCTCATCCTGGCACCGGCACTTTCAGCAGGCTCCAAAGGTTAACGTGCTGTTTGGCAATGTTACTACTGAACCTGCTTGTTAATTTTATGTTCTTTAGGGCTGACAAAAAGGAAGAATCCCCACTACCTGTGAGCGTTATGAGATCAATAGCATTAGCAGCCGAAAGGGCTTTGATTACGATACCTGTGCAGATGCTCATCATTTCCTCATTTAGGTATTCCCAGAAGGAACGTTTTAATGCATTAGAAGGGGACAACATTCAGAGACAGAAGACACCGCAAAGCGCTGTCCCCTTGTTCTTTCGCAAGAGACCAGCATTAGTTTTTTGCCGGGGATGTGTCTGCCTCTCCTGGACATTAATTACAGCTGTAACGGGGCTGTCTTCATTTTTTATTGTCTTCTATGGCTTGTCTTATGGCCAAGAGACCTCACATCAGTGGCTTTTAGCATCTTCAGTCTCCTTTGCGAAGAACATCTTCTTTTTCCAACCACTAAAAATCCTGTTTTTCTCTGCCCTGAGTACACTCCTTCACAAATATTGTCAAAGTATTCCGTGGCCAACTCAGGAAAATTATTCTGACTTTAAGCCAGATAAAGCAATGGAGACGGAAGACGAGGTGAGAGAGATGCACCGTAAACTTGTTCAAATCTTTCCCTTCACTTACATTGCACGTGAACGCCACACCAGACGCCGAGAAAGGAAAGATTATCTTAAGAATAGTTCCAGTATCATCCACTTAGGGTTGAAGTCAATATTATTACTTTTTGCTTCTTTAAAGGTCATAAGGTTTAAGAAGGGAGCAGCTATTGGGAAATTCAACTTATTTCATCCCATCAATTTCAGCCTCAGAGGAGACATCACTGACATTTGGGGCTCAGGGACAGAAAAATAAATGGGGAAAAGTGGTTTATCTGGTCATATGAGCAACGCGGGATATTGTATTTAGCACTCTGTGCTTTGTACTTTTCAAATAAATGCTCATCATTGTTTAACTTAATTAGTCATTCTTGCCTGAATTGATTAGTAAATTTTAAGGAGTTCTTAACACTCAGCCACTTGCTTTGGACTCTGTTCTGGTTTTCTCCCAAATTTTGGCCTTGTATCTACCTCAGTGGTACTTTCCCGTCATGGCAGCTGATACTTCTTTTACATAGACAATGACTGGAGAACAAGGCTATGAGGAGTAATCTGGCCTCTGGCAAAGAGGCCATGAGCGGATCTATGCTAAGCTAAACTAAGAGAGAGCTAAAAAAGGTGAGTGCTCTGAAAATGCTGATAAAACCTTTGCTCCTCAAAGCATAAGCAATAAAAGACGAGAGGATGATTTATTGTGCTTTGACCCGGCACAGTTAAATTAGGAGTTCTTAACACTAACAGCACATTTACATTTGTATGTGTGTGAAACTCATACAGTTTTTTACTTTTGCAAGGCATCCATGTCAGCCTCTCCAATAGTATAAAGAGTGTAAAATGGCCTTTCCATAGAATGCTGCTTGCCCAAGAAAGCTCTAAGGGCACGTTAATGGAGGGATTTCTTTTACCCTCCAAGGCACAAAAGGCCATTACTGGAGTATCCCCGAACGCAAACAAACGTTTGATTCCGGTAACACTCTAACATCCTCTCTTACCTGGCAGTTCACGAAACCAAGCGCAAGTCAGTCAAGCCCAATGGCTTAACTGCTGCCATTCGGAGCAGCCACGGCTGCAGTGCAACTGCTCATCTTCCCCAGCACTATCCTTGTCTTAAACTTGCTTCTGTACCACACTCTTAGTCCAAAATAAAGCTGCCCAGCCTCCTTCTCCAAGGAAGCCCCTGCTCTGAGAGGGGAAATACAGAGACTCGCAGAAAAAAAGAAAAAAGCATAAAAGGAGAGCACACAGCAACATACCCTTACCTAGTGAAGGAGTGAACTCTCCAACGAGGATCAACCAGCACAGGAGAAAGAAGTGCAAAACCTGATTTCTTGTCCCGCTGCTCTTTTCCTGGGAAAAACAAAGTGCAAAGCCATTGATAAGTGGGACACCAGTACAATATCTTTTTAAAGATATCTCTTATCTATTTATTAAAAATTTGGAAAAAAAAAAAAAAGGACACATATATAGTCACAAGCCTTTTTGCAAGGCTTACTGGGCTTAAGTCTTCGGTTCTGGGCTTAAGTGGCATTGCTGTTGCTTTTCTTTCTGGCTCCTTCCAGAGAGGCAGTGACAGGATGCAGGCAGCAGCTCACGGAGGGAGTCTCTTCCCCAGTTGCTTTGTGGCGCAGGGAGGATATTTTGGTTTCTTCGGGGAGCGGGGGAAGCATTTCTGGGCAGAGGTGGTAGGAGCTCATCAAAGGGCATGCTGCCAGTTTGAAAGCTCAGAGTTGGACTACAATTAGTATCTGTAACCCCATCTCTGTCTCTTCTTTTTGGAAAGAGACAATAGGATTCTTATATTGCAGATCCAACCAGCCCTGCCCACTGGGATCAATCTGCAGTACCTGAGTTGGGATAGAAGGCATCCTTTTCCCTTCTTTTGTGATTCCAATGAAAAGGTACCCTAGGAGGGGGGACACTGTTTAAGTGAAAACTTCACTGGGGTTAGATGGTAAAATGTGACAAGAATTCCCTTGGGTTTTTTTTGTTTGTTTGTTTGTTTTGGGTGCACATGCTAGAGATCTAGCATGACTTCCAAAGAGCTTCTGAAAAAATGTGCCAAACTCTTGTGGACTTCACCTGCCTCTTTATAGCATCGCTCGCCATGCCAAGACGCAAATTCAGGACTCCAAAGTCCACTGTTAGAATTGCCATAATGATCAAGTACTTGGGCTGAGAAGATGCCCTGGCTGCATGAATTGTAAGAAAGCCATACAAGACCAGTCCTGTCATGGCTGTCAAGGGATAAGCTTTGGCCTGGAAAGCTGGAGAAAAGGGAATCTCTCCATTCTCTAGAGTTCCATTTGGGCAGTGACTAATACGATGCAGTTCCAAAAGCCCTTGTTAAAAGGGATGCAGGCGCCTTCCTATCCCTCTGTCATCAGGAGGTTTCTCATGAGCTTGCCAGGCTACTTCCCAAGAACTGACGGGCTAAATTGCCCAGCGGATGCCAAATTGCATGTTTCTCTAGCAAACCGAAAGCATTTCCTCTCTTTGCTGCTCTTTCTTGCATTACTCTCTTTCTCAAAACATGAGAGTGGCCCAAATTGTGGAGGCGACAGATTGTCCACTCTCAGCTCTGAAGGAGCTGACTTTGTATACAGACCCGCTATGCTTCAGCTAGCTGCACAGGCATGAAAACGTCAGCTCTCTTCACCCTTGAGCGGCAATCAAGCCAACAGGAAAAAGGGCTCCAAACATTTCCCTCATATTTTACTTTTGTTCATAAATCTGTGCTCATCCCTTTGCTTGACAGACAAGAAAAGTGAAATGTGTGCCTTGCTGTCCACCAAGACCTACCTTCATGATACTGAACAAGAGAGTGATGCCCATTGTGCTTCTGACACTCTGCTAGCTCTCCATTTTACAGAGGAAACCAACCTTTTGCCACAGGGAGACAACAGAGCTAAATAGAAAAGTCTGGGGCTCTGCTTCGGTGGCCTCTAGTCTGCGTGGTATTATACTGGTCCTTGGGAGCAGCTAAACAGTTTCTCAGTTGTAAATAACTTATTCTGTTCAAGGAGCTATGAAAAATGTTAAGAAATGAATGTCTGATCCTATGATGTAGCAGGAACACACCATTTGCTTGCCCAGGGCTGCTGCTGGCACCAGCCATGGTGCATAGACTTGAGCGGAATTCAGGAGCAACTGTCTAGAGGTCATCTTGACCCTTTGCTACATCCCAATAATCTCAGGTCGTAACACAACCGCCCTGCGCTTCCATCTGTGCTTCCTACAATCTCCACACTTTCCAACAGCACAAAAGGTGCCAGCACAACAGCGCATGCCATACATGCCCACTTTGTACGCAGCGACAGCAAAAAGATTCGTGCTGATCAAACCAACTCCCGCCCCTTTCCCCACATGGCCTGTCACTCACCCATTGGCAAACACATCCAGTGCACATACATGGAGCTTCTCCAGCTCACTCAGTGCCTGTGATTTTGCCAGCATCATCATTCTTCTCACTGCACTGTCCAGCTCTCTGTTGAGCCACACTGAACTTCCAGCGCCAAGCAGCTCCAATCCATTAGCGATGGCAAGTGCCATTGCTGCAGAAACCAGCGCATTAGAGCTTGCCAAGTAGAGCATTTACCTCTACATAAATTCCTGAAAGGGGCTTGTTTTGCCTGCTTCTTCGTTTGCTTTTTTGTTTGTTTCAAATGGGAACTGTCTTGTAGGTGAAAGCAGTCCCAGGCTTTAAGACATCATCCAGCAGTATCCAGGTAAAGAAGTAAAGGTTACACTTGGTAAAACTTGCATCTGCTGCTTTTAACTTGGAGAGACAGCCCTCACCATCTCCTAGGGTCTCCTTATTGCTCCAGGTTGCACCCTGTAACAGAGAAAGACAACTGCTAGAAAACAGACGATACTGAACTTCTTTGCATTCACACAAGCAAGGAAAATTCAAAAGTAAGCAAGCCAAAGGAGGAAAAGAGAAACTTTATTTTCAGGGAAGAGTTAACTTAGTAGGATGATGGAGATCCTGGCTTCTTTAAGGCATGAGTTTATGTAGTTTATGTCTAGTGGGGGATTTTCCAGTGTCGAGTAGCAAGAGCTGACTGTCTGGAGCTTTGCCCTGCAGATGGAGTATTTAGCATAGCTCTCTGAAAGAAGGCTATTTATTTATTTATTTATTGCTCTCTACTCACGCCTTGCCTTAGTGGCCATGTGGCAGCTGGCTTCTGAGGTATCCCCTTCTCGTCTCAGCCAGCCACTTTTTCTCACAAGCCTTGCATGAAGGTCACATGTGTGAGGCCACAAGCTTCTGGTTCCATTTGGCTGAAACCTGCAGGCACACATGCACGGGCCTTGCTGAAGCCTTCTTTCCTGAACAACCTGAAGTAAAAAAGGCCTGTCTCAAGCACTCACAAGCTGTATTTCTTGAGAGACGCTTGCAGAAGACAGAGACCCTGCCCAGACACTTTAGCCAGCTCTGGCCAAGGCCAAAGACTGGCCCTTTGCCCCTGCTTTAAGACAAGAGTTTACTGACAGGATCTGGTGCTTCTTTACCCAGAGCCGTGTCCCTTGTGGAGCCTCTGCTGGCTCTCAGGACCCTCTGCTTCTTCCAGGTCACTCTTTGCACACCTGCTATTGCTCAAGGGACTTTTCCAGAGCTCTGGAGCTCACCAACCTCTCATACTCCCCAAAGATTCCCCAGAACGTTGTTAAGCCTCCTGACCTACCTAACCTTTTCTTGTGGATGAGCGCGTGTCATGCTGACACCTCCTTGCACCTCTTGGTATTTCCTGAAGAAGGCCCTCATTAATAGAACTTTTTCCCAAATACAAATATTCTCTGGGTTGATTCCTAGCTTTTTTTGCTTGCTCGTTTTCGGCTTTGCTTTTTGTGTCTGTTTAACTGGTAACATGACAGCAAACTCTGAGTCACCGCAGAGGAGGCTCCCGCTCCAAGTCGCGGCTCTCGCCGACTAATTCTCACTAACACGGACTCTCTCTGGCAGTGTTAAATGTGGAAAATGCCATGGGCTTGCGGTAGGAACTGCCAAGAAGGAAAGAAGGAGATACGTGTACAGGTACCTAAGAACATAAGCAGCAGAGTGGGAAGGGGAGAAGATGCTGCAGCAGGCAGCATGGCTGCAAAGTGAGCGCTGACAAGGAGCAGAGCACCAGGGCCCAGGAGCCTCTGCGGAGCAAGCAGCAAGCGCGGGCAGAGCTGGACCCAGAGCAGGAGGCAGTGCAGAGCTCGCCCCAAAGGCACCCGGCCTGGGAGAGGCCTGTGAGGGGCTGGCAGGGGCCACCCGCGTGAGGGCCGCTCGCAGCCGCCACACAACACGGGCCGCCCTCGCGCCAGCGCCCGTTCTGCGGAGGGCAGCGGGCAGGGGCTCCGCGGCACTCGCAGCACATGGCCACAGCAGTCTCGGCTCGCATCGGCCTCCCTGTGAGGACCCGCTTAGCGGGAGGAGGACAGGCAGGGAGGAAGCACAAACCGCACAGGGTGCTAAAGGCCCCTGCCCGCCGTGCAGCGGCCCTCAGCCTGCAGTCCCTCAGGGGCACCATGACCCTGCTTTGCCAACTCCATCCGCCCAAGAGCGGCCCCACAGCACCTCCGCAGCATCCCCAACGCCTCCCGCCTCATGAAGGGGGAGCCCCTGGGGGCTGCCAGTGGCCAGCCAGGGTCAGGGCCACCTGGGACGTGGGCAGAGCTGCAGCTTTGGGCAAGCAGGTTTCAGGGGGTGGTTTGTTCCAGAGCGGGGGGCAATAGAAGGAGCCGGGCGGCCCCCCCCACGCCTCAGAGGGGATGGGAAGCCCCATTGTTGGGTGTCGTCGCCAGGGGCCACCTGCTTCCTTGATGCCCTCGGGACCCAAGGTGCCCAGCGCAGGGCAAGCGGCCCTGAGGGCACCTCTGGAGCCCAGCGCGCCTGCTTCGTGCAGCAGCAGCACCAATGGCTCTCGGGCCACGGCTCTCCCTCGGCCAAGCGGTGGCGGCGCCAGCGCTGGCCCTTCTGCTCCTCTGGCTTCCCGGCGGCTGCCCTCCAGCCTTGCGGGATGCTGCTCCCCTTCTGCAACCCTCGTCCCTCCTCGTCGTCTCCCTGAGCCCTCACAGACACGTCTCACAGAGACCGGGCATGGAGCACGGCATCTCCTGCTTATGGAGTAAGCCCATGAATCAGGGTTACCAGCCAGCCCCTGGAGCACAACTGCAGCCACAGCCCCCACTGCATTGCTCCTGCTACATCAACCCTGCCTGGGGGAAGAATACACCTTGCTGGTCTGGGCAGCTTGTGCTGCAGGCAACCCTCCTGCCTGGAAGAACGCCACCAGCCACAGCCTCCAGCTTCATTACAATGCAGTGCTCATCAGCTTCATGCTCTGCTCCTGGAGGCCTTCATCACAACTTGAGCATTGAGATGTGCGGGCAGGATATACGACTGCCAGGATTTGGGCCACACATTCACCCGACCCACGGCGGGGAGGCAGTAGAGCTGGGCTGGTGTGCACGCCTCCAGAGTGCAAAGTGGCAATACCGTTTTAGCAGCCACGGAAGCAACTCATCTGCCCTTCTTCCCAGCAACGATCATGAAGAGGCACTACCACCGTCTGCTTACCCAGGAGTCGAGGTGCAACCCACATGTGCAACCCACTCCAACTACGGTTCGACTGTACGCTACAGGCACCATGTGCTCCGTTTAGCTTCAGTCAGCATTGAGCAGATGCGGCACATCAGCTACAAGTGTTCTCTCAAAGTCAAGCTTAACTTACAGCGTGGTCTCAGGATCAGCTCCAAGCTCCTTAGTGTTCCTCACCAGCCCCTTCGCCTCTCCTCGAGTCTTCAGCCTCTTGCACTTAGGGCACTGGCCTACAGGCTGCAGGACACACAGGGTAGAGGAGGTTGCTTCAGTTCCTACAATTTTTTGACTTTCCAGAGCAACTTCTGTGCTGTACCTGCTCTTCCACAGCTTGGTGAGATGCTAGTGGCGAGCATAGTTTTCCCTGGAGAAGTAGGAACTGGAATGGAAGCCAAAAACAGGGCTTTCCCTCTCACCAAAAAGGAAAATTGGAATGCTGCCGCTACTTCCTCTGCCATAATAATATGCAAGAATTGTTTTTATCCAAAGCTGGAAAAGGAGAATGATTCCAAATTGGCCAGCGATGCTGTGATTTCCGCTGTGCTTCAAGAATTTGACAAGAACCTTCTCCCTCGGATAGGTTATCCATCAGGAATTGCAAGAGCACTGCTGGAGCACAAAACACTTGTAAAAGGCACAGTGTCAAACATAGTCACTTTCAACATCACGTGGCTGGCAGCCAAAGTAATAGTGATGCCCAACGCTGTGAATGTGGAAAAAGCTTTGGGAGCAGCCATAACTCAAAACCCTGTGCCCCTTTTAACAGTTGTGCTAATTTTTCTAGCCTACCTTGTTTTGGCCCTCTGGGCCATGACAAAAGACAAGGCTGACAAGGACACCAAGGACAAGAACCCCATTCCGCCAGACAAGGAGCCCTTTGATAAAGTGCACTTTGCGGTCACGTTGTACACAGGGAGTCGCTTAGGAGCTGGAACCACCGCAGATGTTTTTCTTCAACTCGTTGGGCAGGATGGCACAAGTGACGCCTTTTGCTTACGACACCCACATCTTCCGTCATTCCATCAGGGAAGCACCGATACATTTTTGCTAACTGCAGAGAAAGATCTGGGAGATATTTGTGCCTTAAGGGTCTGGCACAACAACAACGGGCCTTCTCCAAGCTGGTTCCTGAGCAGAGCAAAAGTTGAAAACGTGGACACCAACAAGACCTGGTTCTTTATTTGCCGCAAGTGGCTTGCGCTCAACAAGGATGACGGCTTACTCCAAAGGACATTCCTTGCCATGAGCCCAAAAGCACGTCTCGGCAGAATTGACTATTTTTTGATTAATCTTGAAGCAAAGCTGAGAGATGGTCACCTCTGGTTCTCAGTTTTTGCTCATCCTGGCACCGGCACTTTCAGCAGGCTCCAAAGGTTAACGTGCTGTTTGGCAATGTTACTACTGAACCTGCTTGTTAATTTTATGTTCTTTAGGGCTGACAAAAAGGAAGAATCCCCACTACCTGTGAGCGTTATGAGATCAATAGCATTAGCAGCCGAAAGGGCTTTGATTACGATACCTGTGCAGATGCTCATCATTTCCTCATTTAGGTATTCCCAGAAGGAACGTTTTAATGCATTAGAAGGGGACAACATTCAGAGACAGAAGAGACCGCAAAGCGCTGTCCCCTTGTTCTTTCGCAAGAGACCAGCATTAGTTTTTTGCCAGGGATGTGTCTGCCTCTCCTGGACATTAATTACAGTTGTAACGGGGCTGTCTTCATTTTTTATTGTCTTCTATGGCTTGTCTTATGGCCAAGAGACCTCACATCAGTGGCTTTTAGCATCTTCAGTCTCCTTTGCAAAGAACATCTTCTTTTTCCAACCGCTAAAAATCCTATTTTTCTCAGCCCTGAGTACACTCCTTCACAAATATTGTCAAAGTATTCCGTGGCCAACTCAGGAAAATTATTCTGACTTTAAGCCAGATAAAGCAATGGAGACGGAAGACGAGGTGAGAGAGATGCACCGTAAACTTGTTCAAATCTTTCCCTTCACTTACATTGCACATGAACGCCACACCAGACGCCGAGAAAGGAAAGATTATCTTAAGAATAGTTCCAGTATCATCCACTTAGGGTTGAAGTCAATATTATTACTTTTTGCTTCTTTAAAGGTCATAAGGTTTAAGAAGGGAGCAGCTATTGGGAAATTCAACTTATTTCATCCCATCAATTTCAGCCTCAGAGGAGACATCACTGACATTTGGGGCTCAGGGACAGAAAAATAAATGGGGAAAAGTGGTTTATCTGGTCATATGAGCAACGCGGGATATTGTATTTAGCACTCTGTGCTTTGTACTTTTCAAATAAATGCTCATCATTGTTTAACTTAATTAGTCATTCTTGCCTGAATTGATTAGTAAATTTTAAGGAGTTCTTAACACTCAGCCACTTGCTTTGGACTCTGTTCTGGTTTTCTCCCAAATTTTGGCCTTGTATCTACCTCAGTGGTACTTTCCCGTCATGGCAGCTGATACCTCTTTTACATAGACAATGACTAGAGAACAAGGCTATGAGGGGTAATCTGGCCTCTGGCAAAGAGGCCATGAGCGGATCTATGCTAAGCTAAACTAAGAGAGAGCTAAAAAAGGTGAGTGCTCTGAAAATGCTGATAAAACCTTTGCTCCTCAAAGCATAAGCAATAAAAGACGAGAGGATGATTTATTGTGCTTTGACCCAGCACAGTTAAATTAGGAGTTCTTAACACTAACAGCACATTTACATTTGTATGTGTGTGAAACTCATACACTTTTTACTTTTGCAAGGCATCCATGTCAGCCTCTCCAATAGTATAAAGAGTGTAAAATGGCCTTTCCATAGAATGCTGCTTGCCCAAGAAAGCTCTAAGGGCACGTTAATGGAGGGATTTCTTTTACCCTCCAAGGCACAAAAGGCCATTATGGAGTATCCCCGAACGCAAACGAACGTTTGATTCCAGTAACACTCTAACATCCTCTCTTACCTGGCAGTTCACGAAACCAAGCGCAAGTCAGTCAAGCCCAATGGCTTAACTGCTGCCATTCGGAGCAGCCACGGCTGCAGTGCAACTGCTCATCTTCCCCAGCACTATCCTTGTCTTAAACTTGCTTCTGTACCACACTCTTAGTCCAAAATAAAGCTGCCCAGCCTCCTTCTCCAAGGAAGCCCCTGCTCTGAGAGGGGAAATACAGAGACTCGCAGAAAAAAAGAAAAAAGCATAAAAGGAGAGCACACAGCAACATACCCTTACCTAGTGAAGGAGTGAACTCTCCAACGAGGATCAACCAGCACAGGAGAAAAAAGTGCAAAACCTGATTTCTTGTCCCGCTGCTCTTTTCCTGGGAAAAACAAAGTGCAAAGCCATTGATAAGTGGGACACCAGCACAATATCTTTTTAAAGATATCTCTTATCTATTTATTAAAAATTTGGAAAAAAAAAAAAGGACACATATATAGTCACAAGCCTTTTTGCAAGGCTTACTGGGCTTAAGTCTTCGGTTCTGGGCTTAAGTGGCATTGCTGTTGCTTTTCTTTCTGGCTCCTTCCAGAGAGGCAGTGACAGGATGCAGGCAGCAGCTCACGGAGGGAGTCTCTTCCCCAGTTGCTTTGTGGCGCAGGGAGGATATTTTGGTTTCTTCGGGGAGCGGGGGAAGCATTTCTGGGCAGAGGTGGTAGGAGCTCATCAAAGGGCATGCTGCCAGTTTGAAAGCTCAGAGCTGGACTACAATTAGTATCTGTAACCCCATCTCTGTCTCTTCTTTTTGGAAAGAGACAATAGGATTCTTATATTGCAGATCCAACCAGCCCTGCCCACTGGGATCAATCTGCAATACCTGAGTTGGGATAGAAGGCATCCTTTTCCCTTCTTTTGTGATTCCAATGAAAAGGTACCCTAGGAGGGGGGACACTGTTTAAGTGAAAACTTCACTGGGGTTAGATGGTAAAATGTGACAAGAATTCCCTTGGTTTTTTTTTGTTTGTTTGTTTGTTTTGGGTGCACGTGCTAGAGATCTAGCATGACTTGAAAAGAGCTTCTGAAAAAATGTGCCAAACTCTTGTGGACTTCACCTGCCTCTTTATAGCATCGCTCGCCATGCCAAGACGCAAATTCAGGACTCCAAAGTCCACTGTTAGAATTGCCATAATGATCAAGTACTTGGGCTGAGAAGATGCCCTGGCTGCATGAACTGTAAGAAAGCCATACTAGACCAGTCCTGTCATGGCTGTCAAGGGATAAGCTTTGGCCTGGAAAGCTGGAGAAAAGGGAATCTCTCCATTCTCTAGAGTTCCATTTGGGCAGTGACTAATACGATGCAGTTCCAAAAGCCCTTTGTTAAAAGGGATTCAGGCGCCTTCCTATCCCTCTGTCATCAGGAGGTTTCTCATGCGCTTGCCAGGCTACTTCCCAAGAACTGACGGGCTAAATTGCCCAGCGGATGCCAAATTGCATGTTTCTCTAGCAAACCGAAAGCATTTCCTCTCTTGGCTGCTCTTTCTTGCATTACTCTCTTTCTCAAAACATGAGAGTGGCCCAAATTGTGGAGGCGACAGATTGTCCACTCTCAGCTCTGAAGGAGCTGACTTTGTATACAGACCCGCTATGCTTCAGCTAGCTGCACAGGCATGAAAACGTCAGCTCTCTTCACCCTTGAGCGGCAATCAAGCCAACAGGAAAAAGGGCTCCAAACATTTCCCTCATATTTTACCTTTGTTCATAAATCTGTGCTCATCCCTTTGCTTGACAGACAAGAAAAGTGAAATGTGTGCCTTGCTGTCCACCAAGACCTACCTTCATGATACTGAACAAGAGAGTGATGCCCATTGTGCTTCTGACACTCTGCTAGCTCTCCATTTTACAGAGGAAACCAACCTTTTGCCACAGGGAGACAACAGAGCTAAATAGAAAAGTCTGGGGCTCTGCTTCGGTGGCCTCTAGTCTGCGTGGTATTATACTGGTCCTTGGGAGCAGCTAAACAGTTTCTCAGTTGTAAATAACTTATTCTGTTCAAGGAGCTATGAAAAATGTTAAGAAAGGAATGTCTGATCCTATGATGTAGCAGGAACACACCATTTGCTTGCCCAGGGCTGCTGCTGGCACCAGCCATGCTGCATACAGTTGAGCGGAATTCAGGAGCAACTGTCTAGAGGTCATCTTGACCCTTTGCTACATCCCAATAATCTCAGGTCGTAACACAACCGCCCTGCGCTTCCATCTGTGCTTCCTACAATCTCCACACTTTCCAACAGCACAAAAGGTGCCAGCACAACAGCGCATGCCATACATGCCCACTTTGTACGCAGCGACAGCAAAAAGATTCGTGCTGATCAAACCAACTCCCGCCCCTTTCCCCAAATGGCCTGTCACTCACCCATTGGCAAACACATCCAGTGCACATACATGGAGCTTCTCCAGCTCACTCAGTGCCTGTGATTTTGCCAGCATCATCATTCTTCTCACTGCACTGTCCAGCTCTCTGTTGAGCCACACTGAACTTCCAGCGCCAAGCAGCTCCAATCCATTAGCGATGGCAAGTGCCATTGCTGCAGAAACCAGCGCATTAGAGCTTGCCAAGTAGAGCATTTACCTCTACATAAATTCCTGAAAGGGGCTTGTTTTGCCTGCTTCTTCGTTTGCTTTTTTGTTTGTTTCAAATGGGAACTGTCTTGTAGGTGAAAGCAGTCCCAGGCTTTAAGACATCATCCAGCAGTATCCAGGTAAAGAAGTAAAGGTTACACTTGGTAAAACTTGCATCTGCTGCTTTTAACTTGGAGAGACAGCCCTCACCATCTCCTAGGGTCTCCTTATTGCTCCAGGTTGCACCCTGTAACAGAGAAAGACAACTGCTAGAAAACAGACGATACTGAACTTCTTTGCATTCACACAAGCAAGGCAAATTCAAAAGTAAGCAAGCCAAAGGAGGAAAAGAGAAACTTTATTTTCAGGGAAGAGTTAACTTAGTAGGATGATGGAGATCCTGGCTTCTTTAAGGCATGAGTTTATGTAGTTTATGTCTAGTGGGGGATTTTCCAGTGTCGAGTAGCAAGAGCTGACTGTCTGGAGCTTTGCCCTGCAGATGGAGTATTTAGCATAGCTCTCTGAAAGAAGGCTATGTATTTATTTATTTATTGCTCTCTACTCACGCCTTGCCTTAGTGGCCATGTGGCAGCTGGCTTCTGAGGTATCCCCTTCTCGTCTCAGCCAGCCACTTTTTCTCACAAGCCTTGCATGAAGGTCACATGTGTGAGGCCACAAGCTTCTGGTTCCATTTGGCTGAAACCTGCAGGCACACATGCACGGGCCTTGCTGAAGCCTTCTTTCCTGAACAACCTGAAGTAAAAAAGCCCTGTCTCAAGCACTCACAAGCTGTATTTCTTGAGAGACGCTTGCAGAAGACAGAGACCCTGCCCAGACACTTTAGCCAGCTCTGGCCAAGGCCAAAGACTGGCCCTTTGCCCCTGCTTTAAGACAAGAGTTTACTAACAGGATCTGGTGCTTCTTTACCCAGAGCCGTGTCCCTTGTGGAGCCTCTGCTGGCTCTCAGGACCCTCTGCTTCTTCCAGGTCACTCTTTGCACACCTGCTATTGCTCAAGGGACTTTTCCAGAGCTCTGGAGCTCACCAACCTCTCATACTCCCCAAAGATTCCCCAGAACGTTGTTAAGCCTCCTGACCTACCTAACCTTTTCTTGTGGATGAGCGCGTGTCATGCTGACACCTCCTTGCACCTCTTGGTATTTCCTGAAGAAGGCCCTCATTAATAGAACTTTTTCCCAAATACAAATATTCTCTGGGTTGATTCCTAGCTTTTTTTGCTTGCTCGTTTTCGGCTTTGCTTTTTGTGTCTGTTTAACTGGTAATATGACAGCAAACTCTGAGTCACCGCAGAGGAGGCTCCCGCTCCAAGTCGCGGCTCTCGCCGACTAATTCTCACTAACACGGACTCTCTCTGGCAGTGTTAAATGTGGAAAATGCCACAGGCTTGCGGTAAGAACTGCCAAGAAGGAAAGAAGGAGATATGTGTACAGGTACCAAAGAACATAAGCAGCAGAGTGGGAAGGGGAGAAGATGCTGCAGCAGGCAGCATGGCTGCAAAGTGAGCGCTGACAAGGAGCAGAGCACCTGGGCCCAGGAGCCTCTGCGGAGCAAGTAGCGAGCGCGGGCAGAGCTGGACCCAGAGCAGGAGGCAGTGCAGAGCTCGCCCCAAAGGCACCCGGCCTGGGAGAGGCCTGTGAGGGGCTGGCAGGGGCCACCCGCGTGAGGGCCGCTCGCAGCCGCCACACAACACGGGCCGCCCTCGCGCCAGCGCCCGTTCTGCGGAGGGCAGCGGGCAGGGGCTCCGCGGCACTCGAGCACATGGCCACAGCAGCCTCGGCTCGCATCGGCCTCCCTGTGAGGACCCGCTTAGCGGGAGGAGGACAAGCAGGGAGGAAGAACAAACCGCACAGGGTGCTAAAGGCCCCTGCCCGCCGTGCAGCGGCCCTCAGCCTGCAGTCCCTCAGGGGCACCATGACCCTGCTTTGCCAACTCCATCCGCCCAAGAGCGGCCCCACAGCACCTCCGCAGCATCCCCAACGCCTCCCGCCCCATGAAGGGGGAGCCCCTGGGGGTCGCTGGTGGCCAGCCAGGGTCAGGGCCACCTGGGACGTGGGCAGAGCTGCAGCTTTGGGCAAGCTGGCTTCAGGGAGTGGTTTGTTCCAGAGCGGGGGGCAATAGAAGGAGCCGGGCGGCCCCCCCACGCCTCAGAGGGGATGGGAAGCCCCATTGTTGGGTGTCGTCGCCAGGGGCCACCTGCTTCCTTGATGCCCTCGGGACCCAAGGTGCCCAGCGCAGGGCAAGCGGCCCTGAGGGCACCTCTGGAGCCCAGCGCGCCTGCTTCGTGCAGCAGCAGCACCAATGGCTCTCGGGCCACGGCTCTCCCTCGGCCAAGCGGTGGCGGCGCCAGCGCTGGCCCTTCTGCTCCTCTGGCTTCCCGGCGGCTGCCCTCCAGCCTTGCGGGATGCTGCTCCCCTTCTGCAACCCTCGTCCCTCCTCGTCGTCTCCCTGAGCCCTCACAGACACGTCTCACAGAGACCGGGCATGGAGCACAGCATCTCCTGCTTATGGAGTAAGCCCATGAATCAGGGTTACCAGCCAGCCCCTGGAGCACAACTGCAGCCACAGCCCCCACTGCATTGCTCCTGCTACATCAGCCCTGCCTGGGGGAAGAATACACCTTGCTGGTCTGGGCAGCTTGTGCTGCAGGCAACCCTCCTGCCTGGAAGAACGCCACCAGCCACAGCCTCCAGCTTCATTACAATGCAGTGCTCATCAGCTTCAGGCTCTGCTCCTGGAGGCCTTCATCACAACTTGAGCATTGAGATGTGCGGGCAGGATATACGACTGCCAGGATTTGGCCCACACATTCACCCGACCCACGGCGGGGAGGCAGTAGAGCTGGGCTGGTGTGCACGCCTCCAGAGTGCAAAGTGGCAATACCCTTTTAGCAGCCACGGAAGCAACTCATCTGCCCTTCTTCCCAGCAACGATCATGAAGAGGCACTACCACCGCCTGCTTACCCAGGAGTCGAGGTGCAACCCACATGTGCAACCCACTCCAACTACGGTTCGACTGTACGCTACAGGCAGCATGTGCTCTGTTTAGCTTCAGTCAGCATTGAGCAGATGCGGCACATCAGCTACAAGTGTTCTCTCAAAGTCAAGCTTAACTTACAGCGTGGTCTCAGGATCAGCTCCAAGCTCCTTAGTGTTCCTCACCAGCCCCTTCGCCTCTCCTCGAGTCTTCAGCCTCTTGCACTTAGGGCACTGGCCTACAGGCTGCAGGACACACAGGGTAGAGGAGGTTGCTTCAGTTCCTACAATTTTTTGACTTTCCAGAGCAACTTCTGTGCTGTACCTGCTCTTCCACAGCTTGGTGAGATGCTAGTGGCGAGCATAGTTTTCCCTGGAGAAGTAGGAACTGGAACGGAAGCCAAAAACAGGGCTTTCCCTCTCACCAAAAAGGAAAATTGGAATGCTGCCGCTACTTCCTCTGCCATAATAATATGCAAGAATTGTTTTTATCCAAAGCTGGAAAAGGAGAATGATTCCAAATTGGCCAGCGATGCTGTGATTTCCGCTGTGCTTCAAGAATTTGACAAGAACCTTCTCCCTCGGATAGGTTATCCATCAGGAATTGCAAGAGCACTGCTGGAGCACAAAACACTTGTAAAAGGCACAGTGTCAAACATAGTCACTTTCAACATCACGTGGTTGGCAGCCAAAGTAATAGTGATGCCCAACGCTGTGAATGTGGAAAAAGCTTTGGGAGCAGCCATAACTCAAAACCCTGTGCCCCTTTTAACAGTTGTGCTAATTTTTCTAGCCTACCTTGTTTTGGCCCTCTGGGCCATGACAAAAGACAAGGCTGACAAGGACACCGAGGACAAGAACCCCATTCTGCCAGACAAGGAGCCCTTTGATAAAGTGCACTTTGCGGTCACGTTGTACACAGGCAGTCGCTTAGGAGCTGGAACCACCGCAGATGTTTTTCTTCAACTCGTTGGCCAGGATGGCACAAGTGACGCCTTTTGCTTACGACACCCACATCTTCCGTCATTCCATCAGGGAAGCACCGATACATTTTTGCTAACTGCAGAGAAAGATTTGGGAGATATTTGTGCCTTAAGGGTCTGGCACAACAACAACGGGCCTTCTCCAAGCTGGTTCCTGAGCAGAGCAAAAGTTGAAAACGTGGACACCAACAAGACCTGGTTCTTTATTTGCCGCAAGTGGCTTGCGCTCAACAAGGATGACGGCTTACTCCAAAGGACATTCCTTGCCATGAGCCCAAAAGCACGTCTCGGCAGAATTGACTATTTTTTGATTAATCTTGAAGCAAAGCTGAGAGATGGTCACCTCTGGTTCTCAGTTTTTGCTCATCCTGGCACCGGCACTTTCAGCAGGCTCCAAAGGTTAACGTGCTGTTTGGCAATGTTACTACTGAACCTGCTTGTTAATTTTATGTTCTTTAGGGCTGACAAAAAGGAAGAATCCCCACTACCTGTGAGCGTTATGAGATCAATAGCATTAGCAGCCGAAAGGGCTTTGATTACGATACCGGTGCAGATGCTCATCATTTCCTCATTTAGGTATTCCCAGAAGGAACGTTTTAATGCATTAGAAGGGGACAACATTCAGAGACAGAAGACACCACAAAGCGCTGTCCCCTTGTTCTTTCGCAAGAGACCAGCATTAGTTTTTTGCCGGGGATGTGTCTGCCTCTCCTGGACATTAATTACAGTTGTAACGGGGCTGTCTTCATTTTTTATTGTCTTCTATGGCTTGTCTTATGGGCAAGAGACCTCACATCAGTGGCTTTTAGCATCTTCAGTCTCCTTTGCGAAGAACATCTTCTTTTTCCAACCGCTAAAAATCCTATTTTTCTCAGCCCTGAGTACACTCCTTCACAAATATTGTCAAAGTATTCCGTGGCCAACTCAGGAAAATTATTCTGACTTTAAGCCAGATAAAGCAATGGAGACGGAAGAGGAGGTGAGAGAGATGCACCGTAAACTTGTTCAAATCTTTCCCTTCACTTACATTGCACGTGAACGCCACACCAGACGCCGAGAAAGGAAAGATTATCTTAAGAATAGTTCCAGTATCATCCACTTAGGGTTGAAGTCAATATTATTACTTTTTGCTTCTTTAAAGGTCATAAGGTTTAAGAAGGGAGCAGCTATTGGGAAATTCAACTTATTTCATCCCATCAATTTCAGCCTCAGAGGAGACATCACTGACATTTGGGGCTCAGGGACAGAAAAATAAATGGGAAAAAGTGGTTTATCTGGTCATATGAGCAACGCGGGATATTGTATTTAGCACTCTGTGCTTTGTACTTTTCAAATAAATGCTCATCATTGTTTAACTTAATTAGTCATTCTTGCCTGAATTGATTAGTAAATTTTAAGGAGTTCTTAACACTCAGCCACTTGCTTTGGACTCTGTTCTGGTTTTCTCCCAAATTTTGGCCTTGTATCTACCTCAGTGGTACTTTCCCGTCATGGCAGCTGATACCTCTTTTACATAGACAATGACTGGAGAACAAGGCTATGAGGGGTAATCTGGCCTCTGGCAAAGAGGCCATGAGCGGAAGCTAAGCTAAACTATGCTAAGCTAAACTAAGAGAGAGCTAAAAAAGGTGAGTGCTCTGAAAATGCTGATAAAACCTTTGCTCCTCAAAGCATAAGCAATAAAAGACGAGAGGATGATTTATTGTGCTTTGACCCGGCACAGTTAAAGTAGGAGTTCTTAACACTAACAGCACATTTACATTTGTATGTGTGTGAAACTCATACAGTTTTTTACTTTTGCAAGGCATCCATGTCAGACTCTCCAATAGTATAAAGAGGGTAAAACGGCCTTTCCATAGAATGCTGCTTGCCCAAGAAAGCTCTAAGGGCACGTTAATGGAGGGATTTCTTTTACCCTCCAAGGCACAAAAGGCCATTACTGGAGTATCCCCGAACGCAAACGAACGTTTGCTTCCGGTAACACTCTAACATCCTCTCTTACCTGGCAGCTCACGAAACCAAGCGCAAGTCAGTCAAGCCCAATGGCTTAACTGCTGCCATTCGGAGCAGCCACAGCTGCAGTGCAACTGCTCATCTTCCCCAGCACTATCCTTGTCTTAAACTTGCTTCTGTACCACACTCTTAGTCCAAAATAAAGCTGCCCAGCCTCCTTCTCCAAGGAAGCCCCTGCTCTGAGAGGGGAAATACAGAGACTTGCAGAAAAAAAGAAAAAAGCATAAAAGGAGAGCACACAGCAACATACCCTTACCTAGTGAAGGAGTGAACTCTCCAACGAGGATCAACCAGCACAGGAGAAAGAAGTGCAAAACCTGATTTCTTGTCCCGCTGCTCTTTTCCTGGGAAAAACAAAGCGCAAAGCCATTGATAAGTGGGACACCAGCACAATATCTTTTTAATGATATCTCTTATCTATTTATTAAAAATTTGGAAAAAAAAAAAAAAAAGGACACATATATAGTCACAAGCCTTTTTGCAAGGCTTACTGGGCTTAAGTCCTTGGTTCTGGGCTTAAGTGGCATTGCTGTTGCTTTTCTTTCTGCCTCCTTCCAGAGAGGCAGTGACAGGATGCAGGCAGCAGCTCACGGAGGGAGTCTCTTCCCCAGTTGCTTTGTGGCGCAGGGAGGATATTTTGGTTTCTTCGGGGAGCGGGGGAAGCATTTCTGGGCAGAGGTGGTAGGAGCTCATCAAAGGGCATGCTGCCAGTTTGAAAGCTCAGAGCTGGACTACAATTAGTATCTGTAACCCCATCTCTGTCTCTTCTTTTTGGAAAGAGACAATAGGATTCTTATATTGCAGATCCAACCAGCCCTGCCCACTGGGATCAATCTGCAGTACCTGAGTTGGGATAGAAGGCATCGTTTTCCCTTCTTTTGTGATTCCAATGAAAAGGTACCCTAGGAGGGGGGACACTGTTTAAGTGAAAACTTCACTGGGGTTAGATGGTAAAATGTGACAAGAATTCCCTTGGTTTTTTTTTTTTTTGTTTGTTTGTTTGTTTTGGGTGCACGTGCTAGAGATCTAGCATGACTTCCAAAGAGCTTCTGAAAAAATGTGCCAAACTCTTGTGGACTTCACCTGCCTTTTTATAGCATCGCTCGCCATGCCAAGACGCAAATTCAGGACTCCAAAGTCCACTGTTAGAATTGCCATAATGATCAAGTACTTGGGCTGAGAAGATGCCCTGGCTGCATGAACTGTAAGAAAGCCATACAAGACCAGTCCTGTCATGGCTGTCAAGGGATAAGCTTTGGCCTGGAAAGCTGGAGAAAAGGGAATCTCTCCATTCTCTAGAGTTCCATTTGGGCAGTGACTAATACGATGCAGTTCCAAAAGCCCTTTGTTAAAAGGGATGCAGGTGCCTTCCTATCCCTCTGTCATCAGGAGGTTTCTCATGCGCTTGCCAGGCTACTTCCCAAGAACTGATGGGCTAAATTGCCCAGCGGATACCAAATTGCATGTTTCTCTAGCAAACCGAAAGCACTTCCTCTCTTTGCTGCTCTTTCTTGCATTACTCTCTTTCTCAAAACATGAGAGTGGCCCAAATTGTGGAGGCGACAGATTGTCCACTCTCAGCTCTGAAGGAGCTGACTTTGTATACAGACCCGCTATGCTTCAGCTAGCTGCACAGGCATGAAAACGTCAGCTCTCTTCACCCTCGAGCGGCAATCAAGCCAACAGGAACAAGGGCTCCAAACATTTCCCTCATATTTTACCTTTGTTCATAAATCTGTGCTCATCCCTTTGCTAGACAGACAAGAAAAGTGAAATGTGTGCCTTGCTGTCCACCAAGACCTACCTTCATGATACTGAACAAGAGAGTGATGCCCACTGTGCTTCTGACACTCTGCTAGCTCTCCATTTTACAGAGGAAACCAACCTTTTGCCACAGGGAGACAACAGAGCTAAATAGAAAAGTCTGGGGCTCTGCTTCTGTGGCCTCTAGTCTGCGTGGTATTATACTGGTCCTTGGGAGCAGCTAAACAGTTTCTCAGTTGTAAATAACTTATTCTGTTCAAGGAGCTATGAAAAATGTTAAGAAAGGAATGTCTGATCCTATGATGTAGCAGGAACACACCATTTGCTTGCCCAGGGCTGCTGCTGGCACCAGCCATGGTGCATACAGTTGAGCGGAATTCAGGAGCAACTGTCTAGAGGTCATCTTGACCCTTTGCTACATCCCAATAATCTCAGGTCGCAACACAACCGCCCTGCGCTTCCATCTGTGCTTCCTACAATCTCCACACTTTCCAACAGCACAAAAGGTGCCAGCACAACAGCACATGCCATACATGCCCACTTTGTACGCAGCGACAGCAAAAAGATTCGTGCTGATCAAACCAACTCCCGCCCCTTTCCCCAAATGGCCTGTCACTCACCCATTGGCAAACACATCCAGTGCACATACATGGAGCTTCTCCAGCTCACTCAGTGCCTGTGATTTTGCCAGCATCATCATTCTTCTCACTGCACTGTCCAGCTCTCTGTTGAGCCACACTGAACTTCCAGCGCCAAGCAGCTCCAATCCATTAGCGATGGCAAGTGCCATTGCTGCAGAAACCAGCGCATTAGAGCTTGCCAAGTAGAGCATTTACCTCTACATAAATTCCTGAAAGGGGCTTGTTTTGCCTGCTTCTTCGTTTGCTTTTTTGTTTGTTTCAAATGGGAACTGTCTTGTAGGTGAAAGCAGTCCCAGGCTTTAAGACATCATCCAGCAGTATCCAGCTGAAGAAGTAAAGGTTACACTTGGTAAAACTTGCATCTGCTGTTTTAACTTGGAGAGACAGCCCTCACCATCTCCTAGGGTCTCCTTATTGCTCCAGGTTGCACCCTGTAACAGAGAAAGACAACTGCTAGAAAACAGACGATACTGAACTTCTTTGCATTCACACAAGCAAGGCAAATTCAAAAGTAAGCAAGTCAAAGGAGGAAAAGAGAAACTTTATTTTCAGGGAAGAGTTAACTTAGTAGGATGATGGAGATCCTGGCTTCTTTAAGGCATGAGTTTATGTAGTTTATGTCTAGTGGGGGATTTTCCAGTGTCGAGTAGGAAGAGCTGACTGGCTGGAGCTTTGCCCTGCAGATGGAGTATTTAGCATAGCTCTCTGAAAGAAGGCTATTTATTTATTTATTGCTCTCTACTCACGCCTTGCCTTAGTGGCCATGTGGCAGCTGGCTTCTGAGGTATCCCCTTCTCGTCTCAGCCAGCCACTTTTTCTCACAAGCCTTGCATGAAGGTCACATGTGTGAGGCCACAAGCTTCTGGTTCCATTTGGCTGAAACATGCAGGCACACATGCACGGGCCTTGCTGAAGCCTTCTTTCCTGAACAACCTGAAGTAAAAAAGCCCTGTCTCAAGCACTCACAAGCTGTATTTCTTGAGAGACGCTTGCAGAAGACAGAGACCCTGCCCAGACACTTTAGCCAGCTCTGGCCAAGGCCAAAGACTGGCCCTTTGCCCCTGCTTTAAGACAAGAGTTTACTGACAGGATCTGGTGCTTCTTTACCCAGAGCCGTGTCCCTTGTGGAGCCTCTGCTGGCTCTCAGGACCCTCTGCTTCTTCCAGGTCACTCTTTGCACACCTGCTATTGCTCAAGGGACTTTTCCAGAGCTCTGGAGCTCACCAACCTCTCATACTCCCCAAAGATTCCCCAGAACGTTGTTAAGCCTCCTGACCTACCTAACCTTTTCTTGTGGATGAGCGCGTGTCATGCTGACACCTCCTTGCACCTCTTGGTATTTCCTGAAGAAGGCCCTCATTAATAGAACTTTTTCCCAAATACAAATATTCTCTGGATTGATTCCTACCTTTTTTTGCTTGCTTGTTTTCGGCTTTGGTTTTTGTGTCTGTTTAACTGGTAACATGACAGCAAACTCTGAGTCACCGCAGAGGAGGCTCCCGCTCCAAGTCGCGGCTCTCGCCGACTAATTCTCACTAACACGGACTCTCTCTGGCAGTGTTAAATGTGGAAAATGCCACAGGCTTGCGGTAGGAACTGCCAAGAAGGAAAGAAGGAGATACGTGTACAGGTACCTAAGAACATAAGCAGCAGAGTGGGAAGGGGAGAAGATGCTGCAGCAGGCAGCATGGCTGCAAAGTGAGCGCTGACAAGGAGCAGAGCACCTGGGCCCAGGAGCCTCTGCGGAGCAAGTAGCGAGCGCGGGCAGAGCTGGACCCAGAGCAGGAGGCAGTGCAGAGCTCGCCCCAAAGGCACCCGGCCTGGGAGAGGCCTGTGAGGGGCTGGCAGGGGCCACCCGCGTGAGGGCCGCTCGCAGCCGCCACACAACACGGGCCGCCCTCGCGCCAGCGCCCGTTCTGCGGAGGGCAGCGGGCAGGGGCTCCGCGGCACTCGCAGCACATGGCCACAGCAGCCTCGGCTCGCATCGGCCTCCCTGTGAGGACCCGCTTAGCGGGAGGAGGACAGGCAGGGAGGAAGCACAAACCGCACAGGGTGCTAAAGGCCCCTGCCCGCCGTGCAGCGGCCCTCAGCCTGCAGTCCCTCAGGGGCACCATGACCCTGCTTTGCCAACTCCATCCGCCCAAGAGCGGCCCCACAGCACCTCCGCAGCATCCACAACGGCTCCCGCCTCATGAAGGGGGAGCCCCTGGGGGCTGCCAGTGGCCAGCCAGGGTCAGGGCCACCTGGGACGTGGGCAGAGCTGCAGCTTTGGGCAAGCAGGTTTCAGGGGGTGGTTTGTTCCAGAGCGGGGGGCAATAGAAGGAGCCGGGCGGCCCCCCCCACGCCTCAGAGGGGATGGGAAGCCCCATTGTTGGGTGTCGTCGCCAGGGGCCACCTGCTTCCTTGATGCCCTCGGGACCCAAGGTGCCCAGCGCAGGGCAAGCGGCCCTGAGGGCACCTCTGGAGCCCAGCGCGCCTGCTTCGTGCAGCAGCAGCACCAATGGCTCTCGGGCCACGGCTCTCCCTCGGCCAAGCGGTGGCGGCGCCAGCGCTGGCCCTTCTGCTCCTCTGGCTTCCCGGCGGCTGCCCTCCAGCCTTGCGGGATGCTGCTCCCCTTCTGCAACCCTCGTCCCTCCTCGTCGTCTCCCTGAGCCCTCACAGACACGTCTCACAGAGACCGGGCATGGAGCACGGCATCTCCTGCTTATGGAGTAAGCCCATGAATCAGGGTTACCAGCCAGCCCCTGGAGCACAACTGCAGCCACAGCCCCCACTGCATTGCTCCTGCTACATCAACCCTGCCTGGGGGAAGAATACACCTTGCTGGTCTGGGCAGCTTGTGCTGCAGGCAACCCTCCTGCCTGGAAGAACGCCACCAGCCACAGCCTCCAGCTTCATTACAATGCAGTGCTCATCAGCTTCATGCTCTGCTCCTGGAGGCCTTCATCACAACTTGAGCATTGAGATGTGCGGGCAGGATATACGACTGCCAGGATTTGGGCCACACATTCACCCGACCCACGGCGGGGAGGCAGTAGAGCTGGGCTGGTGTGCACGCCTCCAGAGTGCAAAGTGGCAATACCGTTTTAGCAGCCACGGAAGCAACTCATCTGCCCTTCTTCCCAGCAACGATCATGAAGAGGCACTACCACCGTCTGCTTACCCAGGAGTCGAGGTGCAACCCACATGTGCAACCCACTCCAACTACGGTTCGACTGTACGCTACAGGCACCATGTGCTCCGTTTAGCTTCAGTCAGCATTGAGCAGATGCGGCACATCAGCTACAAGTGTTCTCTCAAAGTCAAGCTTAACTTACAGCGTGGTCTCAGGATCAGCTCCAAGCTCCTTAGTGTTCCTCACCAGCCCCTTCGCCTCTCCTCGAGTCTTCAGCCTCTTGCACTTAGGGCACTGGCCTACAGGCTGCAGGACACACAGGGTAGAGGAGGTTGCTTCAGTTCCTACAATTTTTTGACTTTCCAGAGCAACTTCTGTGCTGTACCTGCTCTTCCACAGCTTGGTGAGATGCTAGTGGCGAGCATAGTTTTCCCTGGAGAAGTAGGAACTGGAATGGAAGCCAAAAACAGGGCTTTCCCTCTCACCAAAAAGGAAAATTGGAATGCTGCCGCTACTTCCTCTGCCATAATAATATGCAAGAATTGTTTTTATCCAAAGCTGGAAAAGGAGAATGATTCCAAATTGGCCAGCGATGCTGTGATTTCCGCTGTGCTTCAAGAATTTGACAAGAACCTTCTCCCTCGGATAGGTTATCCATCAGGAATTGCAAGAGCACTGCTGGAGCACAAAACACTTGTAAAAGGCACAGTGTCAAACATAGTCACTTTCAACATCACGTGGCTGGCAGCCAAAGTAATAGTGATGCCCAACGCTGTGAATGTGGAAAAAGCTTTGGGAGCAGCCATAACTCAAAACCCTGTGCCCCTTTTAACAGTTGTGCTAATTTTTCTAGCCTACCTTGTTTTGGCCCTCTGGGCCATGACAAAAGACAAGGCTGACAAGGACACCAAGGACAAGAACCCCATTCCGCCAGACAAGGAGCCCTTTGATAAAGTGCACTTTGCGGTCACGTTGTACACAGGGAGTCGCTTAGGAGCTGGAACCACCGCAGATGTTTTTCTTCAACTCGTTGGGCAGGATGGCACAAGTGACGCCTTTTGCTTACGACACCCACATCTTCCGTCATTCCATCAGGGAAGCACCGATACATTTTTGCTAACTGCAGAGAAAGATCTGGGAGATATTTGTGCCTTAAGGGTCTGGCACAACAACAACGGGCCTTCTCCAAGCTGGTTCCTGAGCAGAGCAAAAGTTGAAAACGTGGACACCAACAAGACCTGGTTCTTTATTTGCCGCAAGTGGCTTGCGCTCAACAAGGATGACGGCTTACTCCAAAGGACATTCCTTGCCATGAGCCCAAAAGCACGTCTCGGCAGAATTGACTATTTTTTGATTAATCTTGAAGCAAAGCTGAGAGATGGTCACCTCTGGTTCTCAGTTTTTGCTCATCCTGGCACCGGCACTTTCAGCAGGCTCCAAAGGTTAACGTGCTGTTTGGCAATGTTACTACTGAACCTGCTTGTTAATTTTATGTTCTTTAGGGCTGACAAAAAGGAAGAATCCCCACTACCTGTGAGCGTTATGAGATCAATAGCATTAGCAGCCGAAAGGGCTTTGATTACGATACCTGTGCAGATGCTCATCATTTCCTCATTTAGGTATTCCCAGAAGGAACGTTTTAATGCATTAGAAGGGGACAACATTCAGAGACAGAAGAGACCGCAAAGCGCTGTCCCCTTGTTCTTTCGCAAGAGACCAGCATTAGTTTTTTGCCAGGGATGTGTCTGCCTCTCCTGGACATTAATTACAGTTGTAACGGGGCTGTCTTCATTTTTTATTGTCTTCTATGGCTTGTCTTATGGCCAAGAGACCTCACATCAGTGGCTTTTAGCATCTTCAGTCTCCTTTGCAAAGAACATCTTCTTTTTCCAACCGCTAAAAATCCTATTTTTCTCAGCCCTGAGTACACTCCTTCACAAATATTGTCAAAGTATTCCGTGGCCAACTCAGGAAAATTATTCTGACTTTAAGCCAGATAAAGCAATGGAGACGGAAGACGAGGTGAGAGAGATGCACCGTAAACTTGTTCAAATCTTTCCCTTCACTTACATTGCACGTGAACGCCACACCAGACGCCGAGAAAGGAAAGATTATCTTAAGAATAGTTCCAGTATCATCCACTTAGGGTTGAAGTCAATATTATTACTTTTTGCTTCTTTAAAGGTCATAAGGTTTAAGAAGGGAGCAGCTATTGGGAAATTCAACTTATTTCATCCCATCAATTTCAGCCTCAGAGGAGACATCACTGACATTTGGGGCTCAGGGACAGAAAAATAAATGGGGAAAAGTGGTTTATCTGGTCATATGAGCAACGCGGGATATTGTATTTAGCACTCTGTGCTTTGTACTTTTCAAATAAATGCTCATCATTGTTTAACTTAATTAGTCATTCTTGCCTGAATTGATTAGTAAATTTTAAGGAGTTCTTAACACTCAGCCACTTGCTTTGGACTCTGTTCTGGTTTTCTCCCAAATTTTGGCCTTGTATCTACCTCAGTGGTACTTTCCCGTCATGGCAGCTGATACCTCTTTTACATAGACAATGACTGGAGAACAAGGCTATGAGGGGTAATCTGGCCTCTGGCAAAGAGGCCATGAGTGGATCTATGCTAAGCTAAACTAAGAGAGAGCTAAAAAAGGTGAGTGCTCTGAAAATGCTGATAAAACCTTTGCTCCTCAAAGCATAAGCAATAAAAGACGAGAGGATGATTTATTGTGCTTTGACCCAGCACAGTTAAATTAGGAGTTCTTAACACTAACAGCACATTTACATTTGTATGTGTGTGAAACTCATACACTTTTTACTTTTGCAAGGCATCCATGTCAGCCTCTCCAATAGTATAAAGAGTGTAAAATGGCCTTTCCATAGAATGCTGCTTGCCCAAGAAAGCTCTAAGGGCACGTTAATGGAGGGATTTCTTTTACCCTCCAAGGCACAAAAGGCCATTACTGGAGTATCCCCGAACGCAAACGAACGTTTGATTCCGGTAACACTCTAACATCCTCTCTTACCTGGCAGTTCACGAAACCAAGCGCAAGTCAGTCAAGCCCAATGGCTTAACTGCTGCCATTCGGAGCAGCCACGGCTGCAGTGCAACTGCTCATCTTCCCCAGCACTATCCTTGTCTTAAACTTGCTTCTGTACCACACTTTTAGTCCAAAATAAAGCTGCCCAGCCTCCTTCTCCAAGGAAGCCCCTGCTCTGAGAGGGGAAATACAGAGACTCGCAGAAAAAAAGAAAAAAGCATAAAAGGAGAGCACACAGCAACATACCCTTACCTAGTGAAGGAGTGAACTCTCCAACGAGGATCAACCAGCACAGGAGAAAGAAGTGCAAAACCTGATTTCTTGTCCCGCTGCTCTTTTCCTGGGAAAAACAAAGTGCAAAGCCATTGATAAGTGGGACACCAGCACAATATCTTTTTAAAGATATCTCTTATCTATTTATTAAAAATTTGGAAAAAAAAAAAAGGACACATATATAGTCACGAGCCTTTTTGCAAGGCTTACTGGGCTTAAGTCTTCGGTTCTGGGCTTAAGTGGCATTGCTGTTGCTTTTCTTTCTGGCTCCTTCCAGAGAGGCAGTGACAGGATGCAGGCAGCAGCTCACGGAGGGAGTCTCTTCCCCAGTTGCTTTGTGGCGCAGGGAGGATATTTTGGTTTCTTCGGGGAGCGGGGGAAGCATTTCTGGGCAGAGGTGGTAGGAGCTCATCAAAGGGCATGCTGCCAGTTTGAAAGCTCAGAGTTGGACTACAATTAGTATCTGTAACCCCATCTCTGTCTCTTCTTTTTGGAAAGAGACAATAGGATTCTTATATTGCAGATCCAACCAGCCCTGCCCACTGGGATCAATCTGCAGTACCTGAGTTGGGATAGAAGGCATCCTTTTCCCTTCTTTTGTGATTCCAATGAAAAGGTACCCTAGGAGGGGGGACACTGTTTAAGTGAAAACTTCACTGGGGTTAGATGGTAAAATGTGACAAGAATTCCCTTGGTTTTTTTTTGTTTGTTTGTTTGTTTGTTTGTTTTGGGTGCACGTGCTAGAGATCTAGCATGACTTCCAAAGAGCTTCTGAAAAAATGTGCCAAACTCTTGTGGACTTCACCTGCCTCTTTATAGCATCGCTCGCCATGCCAAGACGCAAATTCAGGACTCCAAAGTCCACTGTTAGAATTGCCATAATGATCAAGTACTTGGGCTGAGAAGATGCCCTGGCTGCATGAACTGTAAGAAAGCCATACAAGACCAGTCCTGTCATGGCTGTCAAGGGATAAGCTTTGGCCTGGAAAGCTGGAGAAAAGGGAATCTCTCCATTCTCTAGAGTTCCATTTGGGCAGTGACTAATACGATGCAGTTCCAAAAGCCCTTTGTTAAAAGGGATGCAGGCGCCTTCCTATCCCTCTGTCATCAGGAGGTTTCTCATGCGCTTGCCAGGCTACTTCCCAAGAAGTGACGGGCTAAATTGCCCAGCGGATGCCAAATTGCATGTTTCTCTAGCAAACCGAAAGCATTTCCTCTCTTGGCTGCTCTTTCTTGCATTACTCTCTTTCTCAAAACATGAGAGTGGCCCAAATTGTGGAGGCGACAGATTGTCCACTCTCAGCTCTGAAGGAGCTGACTTTGTATACAGACCCGCTATGCTTCAGCTAGCTGCACAGGCATGAAAACGTCAGCTCTCTTCACCCTTGAGCGGCAATCAAGCCAACAGGAAAAAGGGCTCCAAACATTTCCCTCATATTTTACCTTTGTTCATAAATCTGTGCTCATCCCTTTGCTTGACAGACAAGAAAAGTGAAATGTGTGCCTTGCTGTCCACCAAGACCTACCTTCATGATACTGAACAAGAGAGTGATGCCCATTGTGCTTCTGACACTCTGCTAGCTCTCCATTTTACAGAGGAAACCAACCTTTTGCCACAGGGAGACAACAGAGCTAAATAGAAAAGTCTGGGGCTCTGCTTCGGTGGCCTCTAGTCTGCGTGGTATTATACTGGTCCTTGGGAGCAGCTAAACAGTTTCTCAGTTGTAAATAACTTATTCTGTTCAAGGAGCTATGAAAAATGTTAAGAAAGGAATGTCTGATCCTATGATGTAGCAGGAACACACCATTTGCTTGCCCAGGGCTGCTGCTGGCACCAGCCATGGTGCATACACTTGAGCGGAATTCAGGAGCAACTGTCTAGAGGTCATCTTGACCCTTTGCTACATCCCAATAATCTCAGGTCGTAACACAACCGCCCTGCGCTTCCATCTGTGCTTCCTACAATCTCCACACTTTCCAACAGCACAAAAGGTGCCAGCACAACAGCGCATGCCATACATGCCCACTTTGTACGCAGCGACAGCAAAAACATTCGTGCTGATCAAACCAACTCCCGCCCCTTTCCCCAAATGGCCTGTCACTCACCCATTGGCAAACACATCCAGTGCACATACATGGAGCTTCTCCAGCTCACTCAGTGCCTGTGATTTTGCCAGCATCATCATTCTTCTCACTGCACTGTCCAGCTCTCTGTTGAGCCACACTGAACTTCCAGCGCCAAGCAGCTCCAATCCATTAGCGATGGCAAGTGCCATTGCTGCAGAAACCAGCGCATTAGAGCTTGCCAGGTAGAGCATTTACCTCTACATAAATTCCTGAAAGGGGCTTGTTTTGCCTGCTTCTTCGTTTGCTTTTTTGTTTGTTTCAAATGGGAACTGTCTTGTAGGTGAAAGCAGTCCCAGGCTTTAAGACATCATCCAGCAGTATCCAGGTAAAGAAGTAAAGGTTACACTTGGTAAAACTTGCATCTGCTGCTTTTAACTTGGAGAGACAGCCCTCACCATCTCCTAGGGTCTCCTTATTGCTCCAGGTTGCACCCTGTAACAGAGAAAGACAACTGCTAGAAAACAGACGATACTGAACTTCTTTGCATTCACACAAGCAAGGAAAATTCAAAAGTAAGCAAGCCAAAGGAGGAAAAGAGAAACTTTATTTTCAGGGAAGAGTTAACTTAGTAGGATGATGGAGATCCTGGCTTCTTTAAGGCATGAGTTTATGTAGTTTATGTCTAGTGGGGGATTTTCCAGTGTCGAGTAGGAAGAGCTGACTGTCTGGAGCTTTGCCCTGCAGATGGAGTATTTAGCATAGCTCTCTGAAAGAAGGCTATGTATTTATTTATTTATTGCTCTCTACTCACGCCTTGCCTTAGTGGCCATGTGGCAGCTGGCTTCTGAGGTATCCCCTTCTCGTCTCAGCCAGCCACTTTTTCTCACAAGCCTTGCATGAAGGTCACATGTGTGAGGCCACAAGCTTCTGGTTCCATTTGGCTGAAACCTGCAGGCACACATGCACGGGCCTTGCTGAAGCCTTCTTTCCTGAACAACCTGAAGTAAAAAAGGCCTGTCTCAAGCACTCACAAGCTGTATTTCTTGAGAGACGCTTGCAGAAGACAGAGACCCTGCCCAGACACTTTAGCCAGCTCTGGCCAAGGCCAAAGACTGGCCCTTTGCCCCTGCTTTAAGACAAGAGTTTACTAACAGGATCTGGTGCTTCTTTACCCAGAGCCGTGTCCCTTGTGGAGCCTCTGCTGGCTCTCAGGACCCTCTGCTTCTTCCAGGTCACTCTTTGCACACCTGCTATTGCTCAAGGGACTTTTCCAGAGCTCTGGAGCTCACCAACCTCTCATACTCCCCAAAGATTCCCCAGAACGTTGTTAAGCCTCCTGACCTACCTAACCTTTTCTTGTGGATGAGCGCGTGTCATGCTGACACCTCCTTGCACCTCTTGGTATTTCCTGAAGAAGGCCCTCATTAATAGAACTTTTTCCCAAATACAAATATTCTCTGGGTTGATTCCTAGCTTTTTTTGCTTGCTCGTTTTCGGCTTTGCTTTTTGTGTCTGTTTAACTGGTAACATGACAGCAAACTCTGAGTCACCGCAGAGGAGGCTCCCGCTCCAAGTCGCGGCTCTCGCCGACTAATTCTCACTAACACGGACTCTCTCTGGCAGTGTTAAATGTGGAAAATGCCACAGGCTTGCGGTAGGAACTGCCAAGAAGGAAAGAAGGAGATACGTGTACAGGTACCTAAGAACATAAGCAGCAGAGTGGGAAGGGGAGAAGATGCTGCAGCAGGCACCATGGCTGCAAAGTGAGCGCTGACAAGGAGCAGAGCACCAGGGCCCAGGAGCCTCTGCGGAGCAAGCAGCGAGCGTGGGCAGAGCTGGACCCAGAGCAGGAGGCAGCGCAGAGCTCGCCCCAAAGGCACCCGGCCGGGGAGAAGCCTGTGAGGGGCTGGCAGGGGCCACCCGCGTGAGGGCCGCTCGCAGCCGCCACACAACACGGGCCGCCCTCGCGCCAGCGCCCGTTCTGCGGAGGGCAGCGGGCAGGGGCTCCGCGGCACTCGCAGCACATGGCCACAGCAGCCTCGGCTCGCATCGGCCTCCCTGTGAGGACCCGCTTAGCGGGAGGAGGACAGGCAGGGAGGAAGCACAAACCGCACAGGGTGCTAAAGGCCCCTGCCCGCCGTGCAGCGGCCCTCAGCCTGCAGTCCCTCAGGGGCACCATGACCCTGCTTTGCCAACTCCATCCGCCCAAGAGCGGCCCCACAGCACCTCCGCAGCATCCACAACGCCTCCCGCCTCATGAAGGGGGAGCCCCTGGGGGTCGCCGGTGGCCAGCCAGGGTCAGGGCCACCTGGGACGTGGGCAGAGCTGCAGCTTTGGGCAAGCAGGTTTCAGGGGGTGGTTTGTTCCAGAGCGGGGGGCAATAGAAGGAGCTGGGCGGCACCCCCCACGCCTCAGAGGGGATGGGAAGCCCCATTGTTGGGTGTCGTCGCCAGGGGCCACCTGCTTCCTTGATGCCCTCGGGACCCAAGGTGCCCAGCGCAGGGCAAGCGGCCCTGAGGGCACCTCTGGAGCCCAGCGCGCCTGCTTCGCGCAGCAGCAGCACCAATGGCTCTCGGGCCACGGCTCTCCTTCGGCCAAGCGGTGGCGGCGCCAGCGCTGGCCCTTCTGCTCCTCTGGCTTCCCGGCGGCTGCCCTCCAGCCTTGCGGGATGCTGCTCCCCTTCTGCAACCCTCGTCCCTCCTCGTCGTCTCCCTGAGCCCTCACAGACACGTCTCACAGAGACCGGGCATGGAGCACGGCATCTCCTGCTTATGGAGTAAGCCCATGAATCAGGGTTACCAGCCAGCCCCTGGAGCACAACTGCAGCCACAGCCCCCACTGCATTGCTCCTGCTACATCAACCCTGCCTGGGGGAAGAATACACCTTGCTGGTCTGGGCAGCTTGTGCTGCAGGCAACCCTCCTGCCTGGAAGAACGCCACCAGCCACAGCCTCCAGCTTCATTACAATGCAGTGCTCATCAGCTTCATGCTCTGCTCCTGGAGGCCTTCATCACAACTTGAGCATTGAGATGTGCGGGCAGGATATACGACTGCCAGGATTTGGCCCACACATTCACCCGACCCGCGGCGGGGAGGCAGTAGAGCTGGGCTGGTGTGCACGCCTCCAGAGTGCAAAGTGGCAATACCGTTTTAGCAGCCACGGAAGCAACTCATCTGCCCTTCTTCCCAGCAACGATCATGAAGAGGCACTACCACCGTCTGCTTACCCAGGAGTCGAGGTGCAACCCACATGTGCAACCCACTCCAACTACGGTTCGACTGTACGCTACAGGCACCATGTGCTCCGTTTAGCTTCAGTCAGCATTGAGCAGATGCGGCACATCAGCTACAAGTGTTCTCTCAAAGTCAAGCTTAACTTACAGCGTGGTCTCAGGATCAGCTCCAAGCTCCTTAGTGTTCCTCACCAGCCCCTTCGCCTCTCCTCGAGTCTTCAGCCTCTTGCACTTAGGGCACTGGCCTACAGGCTGCAGGACACACAGGGTAGAGGAGGTTGCTTCAGTTCCTACAATTTTTTGACTTTCGAGAGCAACTTCTGTGCTGTACCTGCTCTTCCACAGCTTGGTGAGATGCTAGTGGCGAGCATAGTTTTCCCTGGAGAAGTAGGAACTGGAATGGAAGCCAAAAACAGGGCTTTCCCTCTCACCAAAAAGGAAAATTGGAATGCTGCCGCTACTTCCTCTGCCATAATAATATGCAAGAATTGTTTTTATCCAAAGCTGGAAAAGGAGAATGATTCCAAATTGGCCAGCGATGCTGTGATTTCCGCTGTGCTTCAAGAATTTGACAAGAACCTTCTCCCTCGGATAGGTTATCCATCAGGAATTGCAAGAGCACTGCTGGAGCACAAAACACTTGTAAAAGGCACAGTGTCAAACATAGTCACTTTCAACATCACGTGGCTGGCAGCCAAAGTAATAGTGATGCCCAACGCTGTGAATGTGGAAAAAGCTTTGGGAGCAGCCATAACTCAAAACCCTGTGCCCCTTTTAACAGTTGTGCTAATTTTTCTAGCCTACCTTGTTTTGGCCCTCTGGGCCATGACAAAAGACAAGGCTGACAAGGACACCGAGGACAAGAACCCCATTCTGCCAGACAAGGAGCCCTTTGATAAAGTGCACTTTGCGGTCACGTTGTACACAGGGAGTCGCTTAGGAGCTGGAACCACCGCAGATGTTTTTCTTCAACTCGTTGGGCAGGATGGCACAAGTGACGCCTTTTGCTTACGACACCCACATCTTCCGTTATTCCATCAGGGAAGCACCGATACATTTTTGCTAACTGCAGAGAAAGATCTGGGAGATATTTGTGCCTTAAGGGTCTGGCACAACAACAACGGGCCTTCTCCAAGCTGGTTCCTGAGCAGAGCAAAAGTTGAAAACGTGGACACCAACAAGACCTGGTTCTTTATTTGCCGCAAGTGGCTTGCGCTCAACAAGGATGACGGCTTACTCCAAAGGACATTCCTTGCCATGAGCCCAAAAGCACGTCTCGGCAGAATTGACTATTTTTTGATTAATCTTGAAGCAAAGCTGAGAGATGGTCACCTCTGGTTCTCAGTTTTTGCTCATCCTGGCACCGGCACTTTCAGCAGGCTCCAAAGGTTAACGTGCTGTTTGGCAATGTTACTACTGAACCTGCTTGTTAATTTTATGTTCTTTAGGGCTGACAAAAAGGAAGAATCCCCACTACCTGTGAGCGTTATGAGATCAATAGCATTAGCAGCCGAAAGGGCTTTGATTACGATACCTGTGCAGATGCTCATCATTTCCTCATTTAGGTATTCCCAGAAGGAACGTTTTAATGCATTAGAAGGGGACAACATTCAGAGACAGAAGAGACCGCAAAGCGCTGTCCCCTTGTTCTTTCGCAAGAGACCAGCATTAGTTTTTTGCCAGGGATGTGTCTGCCTCTCCTGGACATTAATTACAGTTGTAACGGGGCTGTCTTCATTTTTTATTGTCTTCTATGGCTTGTCTTATGGCCAAGAGACCTCACATCAGTGGCTTTTAGCATCTTCAGTCTCCTTTGCAAAGAACATCTTCTTTTTCCAACCGCTAAAAATCCTATTTTTCTCAGCCCTGAGTACACTCCTTCACAAATATTGTCAAAGTATTCCGTGGCCAACTCAGGAAAATTATTCTGACTTTAAGCCAGATAAAGCAATGGAGACGGAAGACGAGGTGAGAGAGATGCACCGTAAACTTGTTCAAATCTTTCCCTTCACTTACATTGCACGTGAACGCCACACCAGACGCCGAGAAAGGAAAGATTATCTTAAGAATAGTTCCAGTATCATCCACTTAGGGTTGAAGTCAATATTATTACTTTTTGCTTCTTTAAAGGTCATAAGGTTTAAGAAGGGAGCAGCTATTGGGAAATTCAACTTATTTCATCCCATCAATTTCAGCCTCAGAGGAGACATCACTGACATTTGGGGCTCAGGGACAGAAAAATAAATGGGGAAAAGTGGTTTATCTGGTCATATGAGCAACGTGGGATATTGTATTTAGCACTCTGTGCTTTGTACTTTTCAAATAAATGCTCATCATTGTTTAACTTAATTAGTCATTCTTGCCTGAATTGATTAGTAAATTTTAAGGAGTTCTTAACACTCAGCCACTTGCTTTGGACTCTGTTCTGGTTTTCTCCCAAATTTTGGCCTTGTATCTACCTCAGTGGTACTTTCCCGTCATGGCAGCTGATACCTCTTTTACATAGACAATGACTGGAGAACAAGGCTATGAGGGGTAATCTGGCCTCTGGCAAAGAGGCCATGAGCGGATCTATGCTAAGCTAAACTAAGAGAGAGCTAAAAAAGGTGAGTGCTCTGAAAATGCTGATAAAACCTTTGCTCCTCAAAGCATAAGCAATAAAAGACGAGAGGATGATTTATTGTGCTTTGACCCAGCACAGTTAAATTAGGAGTTCTTAACACTAACAGCACATTTACATTTGTATGTGTGTGAAACTCATACACTTTTTACTTTTGCAAGGCATCCATGTCAGCCTCTCCAATAGTATAAAGAGTGTAAAATGGCCTTTCCATAGAATGCTGCTTGCCCAAGAAAGCTCTAAGGGCACGTTAATGGAGGGATTTCTTTTACCCTCCAAGGCACAAAAGGCCATTACTGGAGTATCCCCGAACGCAAACGAACGTTTGATTCCGGTAACACTCTAACATCCTCTCTTACCTGGCAGTTTACGAAACCAAGCGCAAGTCAGTCAAGCCCAATGGCTTAACTGCTGCCATTGGGAGCAGCCACGGCTGCAGTGCAACTGCTCATCTTCCCCAGCACTATCCTTGTCTTAAACTTGCTTCTGCACCACACTCTTAGTCCAAAAGAAAGCTGCCCAGCCTCCTTCTCCAAGGAAGCCCCTGCTCTGAGAGGGGAAATACAGAGACTCGCAGAAAAAAAGAAAAAAGCATAAAAGGAGAGCACACAGCAACATACCCTTACCTAGTGAAGGAGTGAACTCTCCAACGAGGATCAACCAGCACAGGAGAAAGAAGTGCAAAACCTGATTTCTTGTCCCGCTGCTCTTTTCCTGGGAAAAACAAAGTGCAAAGCCATTGATAAGTGGGACACCAGTACAATATCTTTTTAAAGATATCTCTTATCTATTTATTAAAAATTTGGAAAAAAAAAAAAAAAGGACACATATATAGTCACAAGCCTTTTTGCAAGGCTTACTGGGCTTAAGTCTTCGGTTCTGGGCTTAAGTGGCATTGCTGTTGCTTTTCTTTCTGGCTCCTTCCAGAGAGGCAGTGACAGGATGCAGGCAGCAGCTCACGGAGGGAGTCTCTTCCCCAGTTGCTTTGTGGCGCAGGGAGGATATTTTGGTTTCTTCGGGGAGCGGGGGAAGCATTTCTGGGCAGAGGTGGTAGGAGCTCATCAAAGGGCATGCTGCCAGTTTGAAAGCTCAGAGCTGGACTACAATTAGTATCTGTAACCCCATCTCTGTCTCTTCTTTTTGGAAAGAGACAATAGGATTCTTATATTGCAGATCCAACCAGCCCTGCCCACTGGGATCAATCTGCAGTACCTGAGTTGGGATAGAAGGCATCGTTTTCCCTTCTTTTGTGATTCCAATGAAAAGGTACCCTAGGAGGGGGGACACTGTTTAAGTGAAAACTTCACTGGGGTTAGATGGTAAAATGTGACAAGAATTCCCTTGGGTTTTTTTTTGTTTGTTTGTTTGTTTGTTTTGGGTGCACGTGCTAGAGATCTAGCATGACTTCCAAAGAGCTTCTGAAAAAATGTGCCAAACTCTTGTGGACTTCACCTGCCTTTTTATAGCATCGCTCGCCATGCCAAGACGCAAATTCAGGACTCCAAAGTCCACTGTTAGAATTGCCATAATGATCAAGTACTTGGGCTGAGAAGATGCCCTGGCTGCATGAATTGTAAGAAAGCCATACAAGACCAGTCCTGTCATGGCTGTCAAGGGATAAGCTTTGGCCTGGAAAGCTGGAGAAAAGGGAATCTCTCCATTCTCTAGAGTTCCATTTGGGCAGTGACTAATACGATGCAGTTCCAAAAGCCCTTTGTTAAAAGGGATGCAGGCGCCTTCCTATCCCTCTGTCATCAGGAGGTTTCTCATGCGCTTGCCAGGCTACTTCCCAAGAAGTGACGGGCTAAATTGCCCAGCGGATGCCAAATTGCATGTTTCTCTAGCAAACCGAAAGCATTTCCTCTCTTGGCTGCTCTTTCTTGCATTACTCTCTTTCTCAAAACATGAGAGTGGCCCAAATTGTGGAGGCGACAGATTGTCCACTCTCAGCTCTGAAGGAGCTGACTTTGTATACGGACCCGCTATGCTTCAGCTAGCTGCACAGGCATGAAAACGTCAGCTCTCTTCACCCTTGAGCGGCAATCAAGCCAACAGGAAAAAGGGCTCCAAACATTTCCCTCATATTTTACCTTTGTTCATAAATCTGTGCTCATCCCTTTGCTTGACAGACAAGAAAAGTGAAATGTGTGCCTTGCTGTCCACCAAGACCTACCTTCATGATACTGAACAAGAGAGTGATGCCCATTGTGCTTCTGACACTCTGCTAGCTCTCCATTTTACAGAGGAAACCAACCTTTTGCCACAGGGAGACAACAGAGCTAAATAGAAAAGTCTGGGGCTCTGCTTCGGTGGCCTCTAGTCTGCGTGGTATTATACTGGTCCTTGGGAGCAGCTAAACAGTTTCTCAGTTGTAAATAACTTATTCTGTTCAAGGAGCTATGAAAAATGTTAAGAAAGGAATGTCTGATCCTATGATGTAGCAGGAACACACCATTTGCTTGCCCAGGGCTGCTGCTGGCACCAGCCATGGTGCATACACTTGAGCGGAATTCAGGAGCAACTGTCTAGAGGTCATCTTGACCCTTTGCTACATCCCAATAATCTCAGGTCGTAACACAACCGCCCTGCGCTTCCATCTGTGCTTCCTACAATCTCCACACTTTCCAACAGCACAAAAGGTGCCAGCACAACAGCGCATGCCATACATGCCCACTTTGTACGCAGCGACAGCAAAAACATTCGTGCTGATCAAACCAACTCCCGCCCCTTTCCCCAAATGGCCTGTCACTCACCCATTGGCAAACACATCCAGTGCACATACATGGAGCTTCTCCAGCTCACTCAGTGCCTGTGATTTTGCCAGCATCATCATTCTTCTCACTGCACTGTCCAGCTCTCTGTTGAGCCACACTGAACTTCCAGCGCCAAGCAGCTCCAATCCATTAGCGATGGCAAGTGCCATTGCTGCAGAAACCAGCGCATTAGAGCTTGCCATGTAGAGCATTTACCTCTACATAAATTCCTGAAAGGGGCTTGTTTTGCCTGCTTCTTTGTTTGCTTTTTTGTTTGTTTCAAATGGGAACTGTCTTGTAGGTGAAAGCAGTCCCAGGCTTTAAGACATCATCCAGCAGTATCCAGGTGAAGAAGTAAAGGTTACACTTGGTAAAACTTGCATCTGCTGCTTTTAACTTGGAGAGACAGCCCTCACCATCTCCTAGGGTCTCCTTATTGCTCCAGGTTGCACCCTGTAACAGAGAAAGACAACTGCTAGAAAACAGACGATACTGAACTTCTTTGCATTCACACATGCAAGGCAAATTCAAAAGTAAGCAAGCCAAAGGAGGAAAAGAGAAACTTTATTTTCAGGGAAGAGTTAACTTAGTAGGATGATGGAGATCCTGGCTTCTTTAAGGCATGAGTTTATGTAGTTTATGTCTAGTGGGGGATTTTCCAGTGTCGAGTAGCAAGAGCTGACTGGCTGGAGCTTTGCCCTGCAGATGGAGTATTTAGCATAGCTCTCTGAAAGAAGGCTATGTATTTATTTATTTATTGCTCTCTACTCACGCCTTGCCTTAGTGGCCATGTGGCAGCTGGCTTCTGAGGTATCCCCTTCTCGTCTCAGCCAGCCACTTTTTCTCACAAGCCTTGCATGAAGGTCACATGTGTGAGGCCACAAGCTTCTGGTTCCATTTGGCTGAAACCTGCAGGCACACATGCACGGGCCTTGCTGAAGCCTTCTTTCCTGAACAACCTGAAGTAAAAAAGCCCTGTCTCAAGCACTCACAAGCTGTATTTCTTGAGAGACGCTTGCAGAAGACAGAGACCCTGCCCAGACACTTTAGCCAGCTCTGGCCAAGGCCAAAGACTGGCCCTTTGCCCCTGCTTTAAGACAAGAGTTTACTAACAGGATCTGGTGCTTCTTTACCCAGAGCCGTGTCCCTTGTGGAGCCTCTGCTGGCTCTCAGGACCCTCTGCTTCTTCCAGGTCACTCTTTGCACACCTGCTATTGCTCAAGGGACTTTTCCAGAGCTCTGGAGCTCACCAACCTCTCATACTCCCCAAAGATTCCCCAGAACGTTGTTAAGCCTCCTGACCTACCTAACCTTTTCTTGTGGATGAGCGCGTGTCATGCTGACACCTCCTTGCACCTCTTGGTATTTCCTGAAGAAGGCCCTCATTAATAGAACTTTTTCCCAAATACAAATATTCTCTGGGTTGATTCCTAGCTTTTTTTGCTTGCTCGTTTTCGGCTTTGCTTTTTGTGTCTGTTTAACTGGTAACATGACAGCAAACTCTGAGTCACCGCAGAGGAGGCTCCCGCTCCAAGTCGCGGCTCTCGCCGACTAATTCTCACTAACACGGACTCTCTCTGGCAGTGTTAAATGTGGAAAATGCCACAGGCTTGCGGTAGGAACTGCCAAGAAGGAAAGAAGGAGATACGTGTACAGGTACCTAAGAACATAAGCAGCAGAGTGGGAAGGGGAGAAGATGCTGCAGCAGGCACCATGGCTGCAAAGTGAGCGCTGACAAGGAGCAGAGCACCAGGGCCCAGGAGCCTCTGCGGAGCAAGCAGCGAGCGTGGGCAGAGCTGGACCCAGAGCAGGAGGCAGCGCAGAGCTCGCCCCAAAGGCACCCGGCCGGGGAGAAGCCTGTGAGGGGCTGGCAGGGGCCACCCGCGTGAGGGCCGCTCGCAGCCGCCTCACAACACGGGCCGCCCTCGCGCCAGCGCCCGTTCTGCGGAGGGCAGCGGGCAGGGGCTCCGCGGCACTCGCAGCACATGGCCACAGCAGCCTCGGCTCGCATCGGCCTCCCTGTGAGGACCCGCTTAGCGGGAGGAGGACAGGCAGGGAGGAAGCACAAACCGCACAGGGTGCTAAAGGCCCCTGCCCGCCGTGCAGCGGCCCTCAGCCTGCAGTCCCTCAGGGGCACCATGACCCTGCTTTGCCAACTCCATCCGCCCAAGAGCGGCCCCACAGCACCTCCGCAGCATCCACAACGCCTCCCGCCTCATGAAGGGGGAGCCCCTGGGGGTCGCCGGTGGCCAGCCAGGGTCAGGGCCACCTGGGACGTGGGCAGAGCTGCAGCTTTGGGCAAGCAGGTTTCAGGGGGTGGTTTGTTCCAGAGCGGGGGGCAATAGAAGGAGCTGGGCGGCACCCCCCACGCCTCAGAGGGGATGGGAAGCCCCATTGTTGGGTGTCGTCGCCAGGGGCCACCTGCTTCCTTGATGCCCTCGGGACCCAAGGTGCCCAGCGCAGGGCAAGCGGCCCTGAGGGCACCTCTGGAGCCCAGCGCGCCTGCTTCGTGCAGCAGCAGCACCAATGGCTCTCGGGCCACGGCTCTCCTTCGGCCAAGCGGTGGCGGCGCCAGCGCTGGCCCTTCTGCTCCTCTGGCTTCCCGGCGGCTGCCCTCCAGCCTTGCGGGATGCTGCTCCCCTTCTGCAACCCTCGTCCCTCCTCGTCGTCTCCCTGAGCCCTCACAGACACGTCTCACAGAGACCGGGCATGGAGCACGGCATCTCCTGCTTATGGAGTAAGCCCATGAATCAGGGTTACCAGCCAGCCCCTGGAGCACAACTGCAGCCACAGCCCCCACTGCATTGCTCCTGCTACATCAACCCTGCCTGGGGGAAGAATACACCTTGCTGGTCTGGGCAGCTTGTGCTGCAGGCAACCCTCCTGCCTGGAAGAACGCCACCAGCCACAGCCTCCAGCTTCATTACAATGCAGTGCTCATCAGCTTCATGCTCTGCTCCTGGAGGCCTTCATCACAACTTGAGCATTGAGATGTGCGGGCAGGATATACGACTGCCAGGATTTGGCCCACACATTCACCCGACCCGCGGCGGGGAGGCAGTAGAGCTGGGCTGGTGTGCACGCCTCCAGAGTGCAAAGTGGCAATACCGTTTTAGCAGCCACGGAAGCAACTCATCTGCCCTTCTTCCCAGCAACGATCATGAAGAGGCACTACCACCGTCTGCTTACCCAGGAGTCGAGGTGCAACCCACATGTGCAACCCACTCCAACTACGGTTCGACTGTACGCTACAGGCACCATGTGCTCCGTTTAGCTTCAGTCAGCATTGAGCAGATGCGGCACATCAGCTACAAGTGTTCTCTCAAAGTCAAGCTTAACTTACAGCGTGGTCTCAGGATCAGCTCCAAGCTCCTTAGTGTTCCTCACCAGCCCCTTGGCCTCTCCTCGAGTCTTCAGCCTCTTGCACTTAGGGCACTGGCCTACAGGCTGCAGGACACACAGGGTAGAGGAGGTTGCTTCAGTTCCTACAATTTTTTGACTTTCCAGAGCAACTTCTGTGCTGTACCTGCTCTTCCACAGCTTGGTGAGATGCTAGTGGCGAGCATAGTTTTCCCTGGAGAAGTAGGAACTGGAATGGAAGCCAAAAACAGGGCTTTCCCTCTCACCAAAAAGGAAAATTGGAATGCTGCCGCTACTTCCTCTGCCATAATAATATGCAAGAATTGTTTTTATCCAAAGCTGGAAAAGGAGAATGATTCCAAATTGGCCAGCGATGCTGTGATTTCCGCTGTGCTTCAAGAATTTGACAAGAACCTTCTCCCTCGGATAGGTTATCCATCAGGAATTGCAAGAGCACTGCTGGAGCACAAAACACTTGTAAAAGGCACAGTGTCAAACATAGTCACTTTCAACATCACGTGGCTGGCAGCCAAAGTAATAGTGATGCCCAACGCTGTGAATGTGGAAAAAGCTTTGGGAGCAGCCATAACTCAAAACCCTGTGCCCCTTTTAACAGTTGTGCTAATTTTTCTAGCCTACCTTGTTTTGGCCCTCTGGGCCATGACAAAAGACAAGGCTGACAAGGACACAGAGGACAAGAACCCCATTCTGCCAGACAAGGAGCCTTTTGATAAAGTGCACTTTGCGGTCACGTTGTACACAGGGAGTCGCTTAGGAGCTGGAACCACCGCAGATGTTTTTCTTCAACTCGTTGGGCAGGATGGCACAAGTGACGCCTTTTGCTTACGACACCCACATCTTCCGTCATTCCATCAGGGAAGCACCGATACATTTTTGCTAACTGCAGAGAAAGATCTGGGAGATATTTGTGCCTTAAGGGTCTGGCACAACAACAACGGGCCTTCTCCAAGCTGGTTCCTGAGCAGAGCAAAAGTTGAAAACGTGGACACCAACAAGACCTGGTTCTTTATTTGCCGCAAGTGGCTTGCGCTCAACAAGGATGACGGCTTACTCCAAAGGACATTCCTTGCCATGAGCCCAAAAGCACGTCTCGGCAGAATTGACTATTTTTTGATTAATCTTGAAGCAAAGCTGAGAGATGGTCACCTCTGGTTCTCAGTTTTTGCTCATCCTGGCACCGGCACTTTCAGCAGGCTCCAAAGGTTAACGTGCTGTTTGGCAATGTTACTACTGAACCTGCTTGTTAATTTTATGTTCTTTAGGGCTGACAAAAAGGAAGAATCCCCACTACCTGTGAGCGTTATGAGATCAATAGCATTAGCAGCCGAAAGGGCTTTGATTACGATACCTGTGCAGATGCTCATCATTTCCTCATTTAGGTATTCCCAGAAGGAACGTTTTAATGCATTAGAAGGGGACAACATTCAGAGACAGAAGAGACCGCAAAGCGCTGTCCCCTTGTTCTTTCGCAAGAGACCAGCATTAGTTTTTTGCCAGGGATGTGTCTGCCTCTCCTGGACATTAATTACAGTTGTAACGGGGCTGTCTTCATTTTTTATTGTCTTCTATGGCTTGTCTTATGGCCAAGAGACCTCACATCAGTGGCTTTTAGCATCTTCAGTCTCCTTTGCAAAGAACATCTTCTTTTTCCAACCGCTAAAAATCCTATTTTTCTCAGCCCTGAGTACACTCCTTCACAAATATTGTCAAAGTATTCCGTGGCCAACTCAGGAAAATTATTCTGACTTTAAGCCAGATAAAGCAATGGAGACGGAAGACGAGGTGAGAGAGATGCACCGTAAACTTGTTCAAATCTTTCCCTTCACTTACATTGCACGTGAACGCCACACCAGACGCCGAGAAAGGAAAGATTATCTTAAGAATAGTTCCAGTATCATCCACTTAGGGTTGAAGTCAATATTATTACTTTTTGCTTCTTTAAAGGTCATAAGGTTTAAGAAGGGAGCAGCTATTGGGAAATTCAACTTATTTCATCCCATCAATTTCAGCCTCAGAGGAGACATCACTGACATTTGGGGCTCAGGGACAGAAAAATAAATGGGGAAAAGTGGTTTATCTGGTCATATGAGCAACGTGGGATATTGTATTTAGCACTCTGTGCTTTGTACTTTTCAAATAAATGCTCATCATTGTTTAACTTAATTAGTCATTCTTGCCTGAATTGATTAGTAAATTTTAAGGAGTTCTTAACACTCAGCCACTTGCTTTGGACTCTGTTCTGGTTTTCTCCCAAATTTTGGCCTTGTATCTACCTCAGTGGTACTTTCCCGTCATGGCAGCTGATACCTCTTTTACATAGACAATGACTGGAGAACAAGGCTATGAGGGGTAATCTGGCCTCTGGCAAAGAGGCCATGAGCGGATCTATGCTAAGCTAAACTAAGAGAGAGCTAAAAAAGGTGAGTGCTCTGAAAATGCTGATAAAACCTTTGCTCCTCAAAGCATAAGCAATAAAAGACGAGAGGATGATTTATTGTGCTTTGACCCAGCACAGTTAAATTAGGAGTTCTTAACACTAACAGCACATTTACATTTGTATGTGTGTGAAACTCATACACTTTTTACTTTTGCAAGGCATCCATGTCAGCCTCTCCAACAGTATAAAGAGTGTAAAATGGCCTTTCCATAGAATGCTGCTTGCCCAAGAAAGCTCTAAGGGCACGTTAATGGAGGGATTTCTTTTACCCTCCAAGGCACAAAAGGCCATTACTGGAGTATCCCCGAACGCAAACGAACGTTTGATTCCGGTAACACTCTAACATCCTCTCTTACCTGGCAGTTTACGAAACCAAGCGCAAGTCAGTCAAGCCCAATGGCTTAACTGCTGCCATTGGGAGCAGCCACGGCTGCAGTGCAACTGCTCATCTTCCCCAGCACTATCCTTGTCTTAAACTTGCTTCTGCACCACACTCTTAGTCCAAAAGAAAGCTGCCCAGCCTCCTTCTCCAAGGAAGCCCCTGCTCTGAGAGGGGAAATACAGAGACTCGCAGAAAAAAAGAAAAAAGCATAAAAGGAGAGCACACAGCAACATACCCTTACCTAGTGAAGGAGTGAACTCTCCAACGAGGATCAACCAGCACAGGAGAAAGAAGTGCAAAACCTGATTTCTTGTCCCGCTGCTCTTTTCCTGGGAAAAACAAAGTGCAAAGCCATTGATAAGTGGGACACCAGTACAATATCTTTTTAAAGATATCTCTTATCTATTTATTAAAAATTTGGAAAAAAAAAAAAAAAAGGACACATATATAGTCACAAGCCTTTTTGCAAGGCTTACTGGGCTTAAGTCTTCGGTTCTGGGCTTAAGTGGCATTGCTGTTGCTTTTCTTTCTGGCTCCTTCCAGAGAGGCAGTGACAGGATGCAGGCAGCAGCTCACGGAGGGAGTCTCTTCCCCAGTTGCTTTGTGGCGCAGGGAGGATATTTTGGTTTCTTCGGGGAGCGGGGGAAGCATTTCTGGGCAGAGGTGGTAGGAGCTCATCAAAGGGCATGCTGCCAGTTTGAAAGCTCAGAGCTGGACTACAATTAGTATCTGTAACCCCATCTCTGTCTCTTCTTTTTGGAAAGAGACAATAGGATTCTTATATTGCAGATCCAACCAGCCCTGCCCACTGGGATCAATCTGCAGTACCTGAGTTGGGATAGAAGGCATCGTTTTCCCTTCTTTTGTGATTCCAATGAAAAGGTACCCTAGGAGGGGGGACACTGTTTAAGTGAAAACTTCACTGGGGTTAGATGGTAAAATGTGACAAGAATTCCCTTGGGTTTTTTTTTTTTTTGTTTGTTTGTTTGTTTTGGGTGCACGTGCTAGAGATCTAGCATGACTTCCAAAGAGCTTCTGAAAAAATGTGCCAAACTCTTGTGGACTTCACCTGCCTCTTTATAGCATCGCTCGCCATGCCAAGACGCAAATTCAGGACTCCAAAGTCCACTGTTAGAATTGCCATAATGATCAAGTACTTGGGCTGAGAAGATGCCCTGGCTGCATGAACTGTAAGAAAGCCATACAAGACCAGTCCTGTCATGGCTGTCAAGGGATAAGCTTTGGCCTGGAAAGCTGGAGAAAAGGGAATCTCTCCATTCTCTAGAGTTCCATTTGGGCAGTGACTAATACGATGCAGTTCCAAAAGCCCTTTGTTAAAAGGGATGCAGGCGCCTTCCTATCCCTCTGTCATCAGGAGGTTTCTCATGCGCTTGCCAGGCTACTTCCCAAGAAGTGACGGGCTAAATTGCCCAGCGGATGCCAAATTGCATGTTTCTCTAGCAAACCGAAAGCATTTCCTCTCTTGGCTGCTCTTTCTTGCATTACTCTCTTTCTCAAAACATGAGAGTGGCCCAAATTGTGGAGGCGACAGATTGTCCACTCTCAGCTCTGAAGGAGCTGACTTTGTATACAGACCCGCTATGCTTCAGCTAGCTGCACAGGCATGAAAACGTCAGCTCTCTTCACCCTTGAGCGGCAATCAAGCCAACAGGAAAAAGGGCTCCAAACATTTCCCTCATATTTTACCTTTGTTCATAAATCTGTGCTCATCCCTTTGCTTGACAGACAAGAAAAGTGAAATGTGTGCCTTGCTGTCCACCAAGACCTACCTTCATGATACTGAACAAGAGAGTGATGCCCATTGTGCTTCTGACACTCTGCTAGCTCTCCATTTTACAGAGGAAACCAACCTTTTGCCACAGGGAGACAACAGAGCTAAATAGAAAAGTCTGGGGCTCTGCTTCGGTGGCCTCTAGTCTGCGTGGTATTATACTGGTCCTTGGGAGCAGCTAAACAGTTTCTCAGTTGTAAATAACTTATTCTGTTCAAGGAGCTATGAAAAATGTTAAGAAAGGAATGTCTGATCCTATGATGTAGCAGGAACACACCATTTGCTTGCCCAGGGCTGCTGCTGGCACCAGCCATGGTGCATACACTTGAGCGGAATTCAGGAGCAACTGTCTAGAGGTCATCTTGACCCTTTGCTACATCCCAATAATCTCAGGTCGTAACACAACCGCCCTGCGCTTCCATCTGTGCTTCCTACAATCTCCACACTTTCCAACAGCACAAAAGGTGCCAGCACAACAGCGCATGCCATACATGCCCACTTTGTACGCAGCGACAGCAAAAACATTCGTGCTGATCAAACCAACTCCCGCCCCTTTCCCCAAATGGCCTGTCACTCACCCATTGGCAAACACATCCAGTGCACATACATGGAGCTTCTCCAGCTCACTCAGTGCCTGTGATTTTGCCAGCATCATCATTCTTCTCACTGCACTGTCCAGCTCTCTGTTGAGCCACACTGAACTTCCAGCGCCAAGCAGCTCCAATCCATTAGCGATGGCAAGTGCCATTGCTGCAGAAACCAGCGCATTAGAGCTTGCCATGTAGAGCATTTACCTCTACATAAATTCCTGAAAGGGGCTTGTTTTGCCTGCTTCTTTGTTTGCTTTTTTGTTTGTTTCAAATGGGAACTGTCTTGTAGGTGAAAGCAGTCCCAGGCTTTAAGACATCATCCAGCAGTATCCAGGTGAAGAAGTAAAGGTTACACTTGGTAAAACTTGCATCTGCTGCTTTTAACTTGGAGAGACAGCCCTCACCATCTCCTAGGGTCTCCTTATTGCTCCAGGTTGCACCCTGTAACAGAGAAAGACAACTGCTAGAAAACAGACGATACTGAACTTCTTTGCATTCACACATGCAAGGCAAATTCAAAAGTAAGCAAGCCAAAGGAGGAAAAGAGAAACTTTATTTTCAGGGAAGAGTTAACTTAGTAGGATGATGGAGATCCTGGCTTCTTTAAGGCATGAGTTTATGTAGTTTATGTCTAGTGGGGGATTTTCCAGTGTCGAGTAGCAAGAGCTGACTGGCTGGAGCTTTGCCCTGCAGATGGAGTATTTAGCATAGCTCTCTGAAAGAAGGCTATGTATTTATTTATTTATTGCTCTCTACTCACGCCTTGCCTTAGTGGCCATGTGGCAGCTGGCTTCTGAGGTATCCCCTTCTCGTCTCAGCCAGCCACTTTTTCTCACAAGCCTTGCATGAAGGTCACATGTGTGAGGCCACAAGCTTCTGGTTCCATTTGGCTGAAACCTGCAGGCACACATGCACGGGCCTTGCTGAAGCCTTCTTTCCTGAACAACCTGAAGTAAAAAAGCCCTGTCTCAAGCACTCACAAGCTGTATTTCTTGAGAGACGCTTGCAGAAGACAGAGACCCTGCCCAGACACTTTAGCCAGCTCTGGCCAAGGCCAAAGACTGGCCCTTTGCCCCTGCTTTAAGACAAGAGTTTACTAACAGGATCTGGTGCTTCTTTACCCAGAGCCGTGTCCCTTGTGGAGCCTCTGCTGGCTCTCAGGACCCTCTGCTTCTTCCAGGTCACTCTTTGCACACCTGCTATTGCTCAAGGGACTTTTCCAGAGCTCTGGAGCTCACCAACCTCTCATACTCCCCAAAGATTCCCCAGAACGTTGTTAAGCCTCCTGACCTACCTAACCTTTTCTTGTGGATGAGCGCGTGTCATGCTGACACCTCCTTGCACCTCTTGGTATTTCCTGAAGAAGGCCCTCATTAATAGAACTTTTTCCCAAATACAAATATTCTCTGGGTTGATTCCTAGCTTTTTTTGCTTGCTCGTTTTCGGCTTTGCTTTTTGTGTCTGTTTAACTGGTAACATGACAGCAAACTCTGAGTCACCGCAGAGGAGGCTCCCGCTCCAAGTCGCGGCTCTCGCCGACTAATTCTCACTAACACGGACTCTCTCTGGCAGTGTTAAATGTGGAAAATGCCACAGGCTTGCGGTAGGAACTGCCAAGAAGGAAAGAAGGAGATACGTGTACAGGTACCTAAGAACATAAGCAGCAGAGTGGGAAGGGGAGAAGATGCTGCAGCAGGCACCATGGCTGCATGCTGCAGCAGGCACCATAGCTGCAAAGTGAGCGCTGACAAGGAGCAGAGCACCAGGGCCCAGGAGCCTCTGCGGAGCAAGCAGCGAGCGTGGGCAGAGCTGGACCCAGAGCAGGAGGCAGCGCAGAGCTCGCCCCAAAGGCACCCGGCCGGGGAGAAGCCTGTGAGGGGCTGGCAGGGGCCACCCGCGTGAGGGCCGCTCGCAGCCGCCTCACAACACGGGCCGCCCTCGCGCCAGCGCCCGTTCTGCGGAGGGCAGCGGGCAGGGGCTCCGCGGCACTCGCAGCACATGGCCACAGCAGCCTCGGCTCGCATCGGCCTCCCTGTGAGGACCCGCTTAGCGGGAGGAGGACAGGCAGGGAGGAAGCACAAACCGCACAGGGTGCTAAAGGCCCCTGCCCGCCGTGCAGCGGCCCTCAGCCTGCAGTCCCTCAGGGGCACCATGACCCTGCTTTGCCAACTCCATCCGCCCAAGAGCGGCCCCACAGCACCTCCGCAGCATCCACAACGCCTCCCGCCTCATGAAGGGGGAGCCCCTGGGGGTCGCCGGTGGCCAGCCAGGGTCAGGGCCACCTGGGACGTGGGCAGAGCTGCAGCTTTGGGCAAGCAGGTTTCAGGGGGTGGTTTGTTCCAGAGCGGGGGGCAATAGAAGGAGCTGGGCGGCACCCCCCACGCCTCAGAGGGGATGGGAAGCCCCATTGTTGGGTGTCGTCGCCAGGGGCCACCTGCTTCCTTGATGCCCTCGGGACCCAAGGTGCCCAGCGCAGGGCAAGCGGCCCTGAGGGCACCTCTGGAGCCCAGCGCGCCTGCTTCGTGCAGCAGCAGCACCAATGGCTCTCGGGCCACGGCTCTCCTTCGGCCAAGCGGTGGCGGCGCCAGCGCTGGCCCTTCTGCTCCTCTGGCTTCCCGGCGGCTGCCCTCCAGCCTTGCGGGATGCTGCTCCCCTTCTGCAACCCTCGTCCCTCCTCGTCGTCTCCCTGAGCCCTCACAGACACGTCTCACAGAGACCGGGCATGGAGCACGGCATCTCCTGCTTATGGAGTAAGCCCATGAATCAGGGTTACCAGCCAGCCCCTGGAGCACAACTGCAGCCACAGCCCCCACTGCATTGCTCCTGCTACATCAACCCTGCCTGGGGGAAGAATACACCTTGCTGGTCTGGGCAGCTTGTGCTGCAGGCAACCCTCCTGCCTGGAAGAACGCCACCAGCCACAGCCTCCAGCTTCATTACAATGCAGTGCTCATCAGCTTCATGCTCTGCTCCTGGAGGCCTTCATCACAACTTGAGCATTGAGATGTGCGGGCAGGATATACGACTGCCAGGATTTGGCCCACACATTCACCCGACCCGCGGCGGGGAGGCAGTAGAGCTGGGCTGGTGTGCACGCCTCCAGAGTGCAAAGTGGCAATACCGTTTTAGCAGCCACGGAAGCAACTCATCTGCCCTTCTTCCCAGCAACGATCATGAAGAGGCACTACCACCGTCTGCTTACCCAGGAGTCGAGGTGCAACCCACATGTGCAACCCACTCCAACTACGGTTCGACTGTACGCTACAGGCACCATGTGCTCCGTTTAGCTTCAGTCAGCATTGAGCAGATGCGGCACATCAGCTACAAGTGTTCTCTCAAAGTCAAGCTTAACTTACAGCGTGGTCTCAGGATCAGCTCCAAGCTCCTTAGTGTTCCTCACCAGCCCCTTCGCCTCTCCTCGAGTCTTCAGCCTCTTGCACTTAGGGCACTGGCCTACAGGCTGCAGGACACACAGGGTAGAGGAGGTTGCTTCAGTTCCTACAATTTTTTGACTTTCCAGAGCAACTTCTGTGCTGTACCTGCTCTTCCACAGCTTGGTGAGATGCTAGTGGCGAGCATAGTTTTCCCTGGAGAAGTAGGAACTGGAATGGAAGCCAAAAACAGGGCTTTCCCTCTCACCAAAAAGGAAAATTGGAATGCTGCCGCTACTTCCTCTGCCATAATAATATGCAAGAATTGTTTTTATCCAAAGCTGGAAAAGGAGAATGATTCCAAATTGGCCAGCGATGCTGTGATTTCCGCTGTGCTTCAAGAATTTGACAAGAACCTTCTCCCTCGGATAGGTTATCCATCAGGAATTGCAAGAGCACTGCTGGAGCACAAAACACTTGTAAAAGGCACAGTGTCAAACATAGTCACTTTCAACATCACGTGGCTGGCAGCCAAAGTAATAGTGATGCCCAACGCTGTGAATGTGGAAAAAGCTTTGGGAGCAGCCATAACTCAAAACCCTGTGCCCCTTTTAACAGTTGTGCTAATTTTTCTAGCCTACCTTGTTTTGGCCCTCTGGGCCATGACAAAAGACAAGGCTGACAAGGACACAGAGGACAAGAACCCCATTCTGCCAGACAAGGAGCCTTTTGATAAAGTGCACTTTGCGGTCACGTTGTACACAGGGAGTCGCTTAGGAGCTGGAACCACCGCAGATGTTTTTCTTCAACTCGTTGGGCAGGATGGCACAAGTGACGCCTTTTGCTTACGACACCCACATCTTCCGTCATTCCATCAGGGAAGCACCGATACATTTTTGCTAACTGCAGAGAAAGATCTGGGAGATATTTGTGCCTTAAGGGTCTGGCACAACAACAACGGGCCTTCTCCAAGCTGGTTCCTGAGCAGAGCAAAAGTTGAAAACGTGGACACCAACAAGACCTGGTTCTTTATTTGCCGCAAGTGGCTTGCGCTCAACAAGGATGACGGCTTACTCCAAAGGACATTCCTTGCCATGAGCCCAAAAGCACGTCTCGGCAGAATTGACTATTTTTTGATTAATCTTGAAGCAAAGCTGAGAGATGGTCACCTCTGGTTCTCAGTTTTTGCTCATCCTGGCACCGGCACTTTCAGCAGGCTCCAAAGGTTAACGTGCTGTTTGGCAATGTTACTACTGAACCTGCTTGTTAATTTTATGTTCTTTAGGGCTGACAAAAAGGAAGAATCCCCACTACCTGTGAGCGTTATGAGATCAATAGCATTAGCAGCCGAAAGGGCTTTGATTACGATACCGGTGCAGATGCTCATCATTTCCTCATTTAGGTATTCCCAGAAGGAACGTTTTAATGCATTAGAAGGGGACAACATTCAGAGACAGAAGAGACCGCAAAGCGCTGTCCCCTTGTTCTTTCGCAAGAGACCAGCATTAGTTTTTTGCCAGGGATGTGTCTGCCTCTCCTGGACATTAATTACAGTTGTAACGGGGCTGTCTTCATTTTTTATTGTCTTCTATGGCTTGTCTTATGGCCAAGAGACCTCACATCAGTGGCTTTTAGCATCTTCAGTCTCCTTTGCAAAGAACATCTTCTTTTTCCAACCGCTAAAAATCCTATTTTTCTCAGCCCTGAGTACACTCCTTCACAAATATTGTCAAAGTATTCCGTGGCCAACTCAGGAAAATTATTCTGACTTTAAGCCAGATAAAGCAATGGAGATGGAAGACGAGGTGAGAGAGATGCACCGTAAACTTGTTCAAATCTTTCCCTTCACTTACATTGCACGTGAACGCCACACCAGACGCCGAGAAAGGAAAGATTATCTTAAGAATAGTTCCAGTATCATCCACTTAGGGTTGAAGTCAATATTATTACTTTTTGCTTCTTTAAAGGTCATAAGGTTTAAGAAGGGAGCAGCTATTGGGAAATTCAACTTATTTCATCCCATCAATTTCAGCCTCAGAGGAGACATCACTGACATTTGGGGCTCAGGGACAGAAAAATAAATGGGGAAAAGTGGTTTATCTGGTCATATGAGCAACGTGGGATATTGTATTTAGCACTCTGTGCTTTGTACTTTTCAAATAAATGCTCATCATTGTTTAACTTAATTAGTCATTCTTGCCTGAATTGATTAGTAAATTTTAAGGAGTTCTTAACACTCAGCCACTTGCTTTGGACTCTGTTCTGGTTTTCTCCCAAATTTTGGCCTTGTATCTACCTCAGTGGTACTTTCCCGTCATGGCAGCTGATACCTCTTTTACATAGACAATGACTGGAGAACAAGGCTATGAGGGGTAATCTGGCCTCTGGCAAAGAGGCCATGAGCGGATCTATGCTAAGCTAAACTAAGAGAGAGCTAAAAAAGGTGAGTGCTCTGAAAATGCTGATAAAACCTTTGCTCCTCAAAGCATAAGCAATAAAAGACGAGAGGATGATTTATTGTGCTTTGACCCAGCACAGTTAAATTAGGAGTTCTTAACACTAACAGCACATTTACATTTGTATGTGTGTGAAACTCATACAGTTTTTACTTTTGCAAGGCATCCATGTCAGCCTCTCCAATAGTATAAAGAGTGTAAAATGGCCTTTCCATAGAATGCTGCTTGCCCAAGAAAGCTCTAAGGGCACGTTAATGGAGGGATTTCTTTTACCCTCCAAGGCACAAAAGGCCATTACTGGAGTATCCCCGAACGCAAACGAACGTTTGATTCCGGTAACACTCTAACATCCTCTCTTACCTGGCAGTTTACGAAACCAAGCGCAAGTCAGTCAAGCCCAATGGCTTAACTGCTGCCATTGGGAGCAGCCACGGCTGCAGTGCAACTGCTCATCTTCCCCAGCACTATCCTTGTCTTAAACTTGCTTCTGCACCACACTCTTAGTCCAAAATAAAGCTGCCCAGCCTCCTTCTCCAAGGAAGCCCCTGCTCTGAGAGGGGAAATACAGAGACTCGCAGAAAAAAAGAAAAAAGCATAAAAGGAGAGCACACAGCAACATACCCTTACCTAGTGAAGGAGTGAACTCTCCAACGAGGATCAACCAGCACAGGAGAAAGAAGTGCAAAACCTGATTTCTTGTCCCGCTGCTCTTTTCCTGGGAAAAACAAAGTGCAAAGCCATTGATAAGTGGGACACCAGTACAATATCTTTTTAAAGATATCTCTTATCTATTTATTAAAAATTTGGAAAAAAAAAAAAAAAGGACACATATATAGTCACAAGCCTTTTTGCAAGGCTTACTGGGCTTAAGTCTTCGGTTCTGGGCTTAAGTGGCATTGCTGTTGCTTTTCTTTCTGGCTCCTTCCAGAGAGGCAGTGACAGGATGCAGGCAGCAGCTCACGGAGGGAGTCTCTTCCCCAGTTGCTTTGTGGCGCAGGGAGGATATTTTGGTTTCTTCGGGGAGCGGGGGAAGCATTTCTGGGCAGAGGTGGTAGGAGCTCATCAAAGGGCATGCTGCCAGTTTGAAAGCTCAGAGCTGGACTACAATTAGTATCTGTAACCCCATCTCTGTCTCTTCTTTTTGGAAAGAGACAATAGGATTCTTATATTGCAGATCCAACCAGCCCTGCCCACTGGGATCAATCTGCAGTACCTGAGTTGGGATAGAAGGCATCCTTTTCCCTTCTTTTGTGATTCCAATGAAAAGGTACCCTAGGAGGGGGGACACTGTTTAAGTGAAAACTTCACTGGGGTTAGATGGTAAAATGTGACAAGAATTCCCTTGGTTTTTTTTTTGTTTGTTTGTTTGTTTGTTTTGGGTGCACGTGCTAGAGATCTAGCATGACTTCCAAAGAGCTTCTGAAAAAATGTGCCAAACTCTTGTGGACTTCACCTGCCTCTTTATAGCATCGCTCGCCATGCCAAGACGCAAATTCAGGACTCCAAAGTCCACTGTTAGAATTGCCATAATGATCAAGTACTTGGGCTGAGAAGATGCCCTGGCTGCATGAACTGTAAGAAAGCCATACAAGACCAGTCCTGTCATGGCTGTCAAGGGATAAGCTTTGGCCTGGAAAGCTGGAGAAAAGGGAATCTCTCCATTCTCTAGAGTTCCATTTGGGCAGTGACTAATACGATGCAGTTCCAAAAGCCCTTTGTTAAAAGGGATGCAGGCGCCTTCCTATCCCTCTGTCATCAGGAGGTTTCTCATGCGCTTGCCAGGCTACTTCCCAAGAAGTGACGGGCTAAATTGCCCAGCGGATGCCAAATTGCATGTTTCTCTAGCAAACCGAAAGCATTTCCTCTCTTGGCTGCTCTTTCTTGCATTACTCTCTTTCTCAAAACATGAGAGTGGCCCAAATTGTGGAGGCGACAGATTGTCCACTCTCAGCTCTGAAGGAGCTGACTTTGTATACAGACCCGCTATGCTTCAGCTAGCTGCACAGGCATGAAAACGTCAGCTCTCTTCACCCTTGAGCGGCAATCAAGCCAACAGGAAAAAGGGCTCCAAACATTTCCCTCATATTTTACCTTTGTTCATAAATCTGTGCTCATCCCTTTGCTTGACAGACAAGAAAAGTGAAATGTGTGCCTTGCTGTCCACCAAGACCTACCTTCATGATACTGAACAAGAGAGTGATGCCCATTGTGCTTCTGACACTCTGCTAGCTCTCCATTTTACAGAGGAAACCAACCTTTTGCCACAGGGAGACAACAGAGCTAAATAGAAAAGTCTGGGGCTCTGCTTCGGTGGCCTCTAGTCTGCGTGGTATTATACTGGTCCTTGGGAGCAGCTAAACAGTTTCTCAGTTGTAAATAACTTATTCTGTTCAAGGAGCTATGAAAAATGTTAAGAAAGAAATGTCTGATCCTATGATGCAGCAGGAACACACCATTTGCTTGCCCAGGGCTGCTGCTGGCACCAGCCATGCTGCATACACTTGAGCGGAATTCAGGAGCAACTGTCTAGAGGTCATCTTGACCCTTTGCTACATCCCAATAATCTCAGGTCGTAACACAACCGCCCTGCGCTTCCATCTGTGCTTCCTACAATCTCCACACTTTCCAACAGCACAAAAGGTGCCAGCACAACAGCGCATGCCATACCTGCCCACTTTGTACGCAGCGACAGCAAAAAGATTCGTGCTGATCAAACCAACTCCCGCCCCTTTCCCCACATGGCCTGTCACTCACCCATTGGCAAACACATCCAGTGCACATACATGGAGCTTTTCCAGCTCACTCAGTGCCTGTGATTTTGCCAGCATCATCATTCTTCTCACTGCACTGTCCAGCTCTCTGTTGAGCCACACTGAACTTCCAGCGCCAAGCAGCTCCAATCCATTAGCGATGGCAAGTGCCATTGCTGCAGAAACCAGCGCATTAGAGCTTGCCATGTAGAGCATTTACCTCTACATAAATTCCTGAAAGGGGCTTGTTTTGCCTGCTTCTTCATTTGCTTTTTTGTTTGTTTCAAATGGGAACTGTCTTGTAGGTGAAAGCAGTCCCAGGCTTTAAGACATCATCCAGCAGTATCCAGCTGAAGAAGTAAAGGTTACACTTGGTAAAACTTGCATCTGCTACTTTTAACTTGGAGAGACAGCCCTCACCATCTCCTAGGGTCTCCTTATTGCTCCAGGTTGCACCCTGTAACAGAGAAAGACAACTGCTAGAAAACAGACGATACTGAACTTCTTTGCATTCACACATGCAAGGAAAATTCAAAAGTAAGCAAGCCAAAGGAGGAAAAGAGATACTTTATTTTCAGGGAAGAGTTAACTTAGTAGGACGATGGAGATCCTGGCTTCTTTAAGGCATGAGTTTATGTAGTTTATGTCTAGTGGGGGATTTTCCAGTGTCGAGTAGCAAGAGCTGACTGGCTGGAGCTTTGCCCTGCAGATGGAGTATTTAGCATAGCTCTCTGAAAGAAGGCTATTTATTTATTTATTTATTGCTCTCTACTCACGCCTTGCCTTAGTGGCCATGTGGCAGCTGGCTTCTGAGGTATCCCCTTCTCGTCTCAGCCAGCCACTTTTTCTCACAAGCCTTGCATGAAGGTCACATGTGTGAGGCCACAAGCTTCTGGTTCCATTTGGCTGAAACATGCACGCACACATGCACGGGCCTTGCTGAAGCCTTCTTTCCTGAACAACCTGAAGTAAAAAAGCCCTGTCTCAAGCACTCACAAGCTGTATTTCTTGAGAGACGCTTGCAGAAGACAGAGACCCTGCCCAGACACTTTAGCCAGCTCTGGCCAAGGCCAAAGACTGGCCCTTTGCCCCTGCTTTAAGACAAGAGTTTACTAACAGGATCTGGTGCTTCTTTACCCAGAGCCATGTCCCTTGTGGAGCCTCTGCTGGCTCTCAGGACCCTCTGCTTCTTCCAGGTCACTCTTTGCACACCTGCTATTGCTCAAGGGACTTTTCCAGAGCTCTGGAGCTCACCAACCTCTCATACTCCCCAAAGATTCCCCAGAACGTTGTTAAGCCTCCTGACCTACCTAACCTTTTCTTGTGGATGAGCGCGTGTCATGCTGACACCTCCTTGCACCTCTTGGTATTTCCTGAAGAAGGCCCTCATTAATAGAACTTTTTCCCAAATACAAATATTCTCTGGGTTGATTCCTAGCTTTTTTTGCTTGCTCGTTTTCGGCTTTGGTTTTTGTGTCTGTTTAACTGGTAACATGACAGCAAACTCTGAGTCACCGCAGAGGAGGCTCCCGCTCCAAGTCGCGGCTCTCGCCGACTAATTCTCACTAACACGGACTCTCTCTGGCAGTGTTAAATGTGGAAAATGCCACAGGCTTGCGGTAGGAACTGCCAAGAAGGAAAGAAGGAGATACGTGTACAGGTACCTAAGAACATAAGCAGCAGAGTGGGAAGGGGAGAAGATGCTGCAGCAGGCACCATGGCTGCAAAGTGAGCGCTGACAAGGAGCAGAGCACCTGGGCCCAGGAGCCTCTGTGGAGCAAGCAGCAAGCGCGGGCAGAGCTGGACCCAGAGCAGGAGGCAGCGCAGAGCTCGCCCCAAAGGCACCCGGCCTGGGAGAGGCCTGTGAGGGGCTGGCAGGGGCCACCCGCGTGAGGGCCGCTCGCAGCCGCCACACAACACGGGCCGCCCTCGCGCCAGCGCCCGTTCTGCGGAGGGCAGCGGGCAGGGGCTCCGCGGCACTCGCAGCACATGGCCACAGCAGCCTCGGCTCGCATCGGCCTCCCTGTGAGGACCCGCTTAGCGGGAGGAGGACAGGCAGGGAGGAAGCACAAACCGCACAGGGTGCTAAAGGCCCCTGCCCGCCGTGCAGCGGCCCTCAGCCTGCAGTCCCTCAGGGGCACCATGACCCTGCTTTGCCAACTCCATCCGCCCAAGAGCGGCCCCACAGCACCTCCGCAGCATCCCCAACGCCTCCCGCCTCATGAAGGGGGAGCCCCTGGGGGCTGCCAGTGGCCAGCCAGGGTCAGGGCCACCTGGGACGTGGGCAGAGCTGCAGCTTTGGGCAAGCAGGTTTCAGGGGGTGGTTTGTTCCAGAGCGGGGGGCAATAGAAGGAGCCGGGCGGCCCCCCCCACGCCTCAGAGGGGATGGGAAGCCCCATTGTTGGGTGTCGTCGCCAGGGGCCACCTGCTTCCTTGATGCCCTCGGGACCCAAGGTGCCCAGCGCAGGGCAAGCGGCCCTGAGGGCACCTCTGGAGCCCAGCGCGCCTGCTTCGTGCAGCAGCAGCACCAATGGCTCTCGGGCCACGGCTCTCCCTCGGCCAAGCGGTGGCGGCGCCAGCGCTGGCCCTTCTGCTCCTCTGGCTTCCCGGCGGCTGCCCTCCAGCCTTGCGGGATGCTGCTCCCCTTCTGCAACCCTCGTCCCTCCTCGTCGTCTCCCTGAGCCCTCACAGACACGTCTCACAGAGACCGGGCATGGAGCACGGCATCTCCTGCTTATGGAGTAAGCCCATGAATCAGGGTTACCAGCCAGCCCCTGGAGCACAACTGCAGCCACAGCCCCCACTGCATTGCTCCTGCTACATCAACCCTGCCTGGGGGAAGAATACACCTTGCTGGTCTGGGCAGCTTGTGCTGCAGGCAACCCTCCTGCCTGGAAGAACGCCACCAGCCACAGCCTCCAGCTTCATTACAATGCAGTGCTCATCAGCTTCATGCTCTGCTCCTGGAGGCCTTCATCACAACTTGAGCATTGAGATGTGCGGGCAGGATATACGACTGCCAGGATTTGGGCCACACATTCACCCGACCCACGGCGGGGAGGCAGTAGAGCTGGGCTGGTGTGCACGCCTCCAGAGTGCAAAGTGGCAATACCGTTTTAGCAGCCACGGAAGCAACTCATCTGCCCTTCTTCCCAGCAACGATCATGAAGAGGCACTACCACCGTCTGCTTACCCAGGAGTCGAGGTGCAACCCACATGTGCAACCCACTCCAACTACGGTTCGACTGTACGCTACAGGCACCATGTGCTCTGTTTAGCTTCAGTCAGCATTGAGCAGATGCGGCACATCAGCTACAAGTGTTCTCTCAAAGTCAAGCTTAACTTACAGCGTGGTCTCAGGATCAGCTCCAAGCTCCTTAGTGTTCCTCACCAGCCCCTTGGCCTCTCCTTGAGTCTTCAGCCTCTTGCACTTAGGGCACTGGCCTACAGGCTGCAGGACACACAGGGTAGAGGAGGTTGCTTCAGTTCCTACAATTTTTTGACTTTCCAGAGCAACTTCTGTGCTGTATCTGCTCTTCCACAGCTTGGTGAGATGCTAGTGGCGAGCATAGTTTTCCCTGGAGAAGTAGGAACTGGAACGGAAGCCAAAAACAGGGCTTTCCCTCTCACCAAAAAGGAAAATTGGAATGCTGCCGCTACTTCCTCTGCCATAATAATATGCAAGAATTGTTTTTATCCAAAGCTGGAAAAGGAGAATGATTCCAAATTGGCCAGCGATGCTGTGATTTCCGCTGTGCTTCAAGAATTTGACAAGAACCTTCTCCCTCGGATAGGTTATCCATCAGGAATTGCAAGAGCACTGCTGGAGCACAAAACACTTGTAAAAGGCACAGTGTCAAACATAGTCACTTTCAACATCACGTGGCTGGCAGCCAAAGTAATAGTGATGCCCAACGCTGTGAATGTGGAAAAAGCTTTGGGAGCAGCCATAACTCAAAACCCTGTGCCCCTTTTAACAGTTGTGCTAATTTTTCTAGCCTACCTTGTTTTGGCCCTCTGGGCCATGACAAAAGACAAGGCTGACAAGGACACCGAGGACAAGAACCCCATTCTGCCAGACAAGGAGCCCTTTGATAAAGTGCACTTTGCGGTCACGTTGTACACAGGCAGTCGCTTAGGAGCTGGAACCACCGCAGATGTTTTTCTTCAACTCGTTGGCCAGGATGGCACAAGTGACGCCTTTTGCTTACGACACCCACATCTTCCGTCATTCCATCGGGGAAGCACCGATACATTTTTGCTAACTGCGGAGAAAGATTTGGGAGATATTTGTGCCTTAAGGGTCTGGCACAACAACAACGGGCCTTCTCCAAGCTGGTTCCTGAGCAGAGCAAAAGTTGAAAACGTGGACACCAACAAGACCTGGTTCTTTATTTGCCGCAAGTGGCTTGCGCTCAACAAGGATGACGGCTTACTCCAAAGGACATTCCTTGCCATGAGCGCAAAAGCACGTCTCGGCAGAATTGACTATTTTTTGATTAATCTTGAAGCAAAGCTGAGAGATGGTCACCTCTGGTTCTCAGTTTTTGCTCATCCTGGCACCGGCACTTTCAGCAGGCTCCAAAGGTTAACGTGCTGTTTGGCAATGTTACTACTGAACCTGCTTGTTAATTTTATGTTCTTTAGGGCTGACAAAAAGGAAGAATCCCCACTACCTGTGAGCGTTATGAGATCAATAGCATTAGCAGCCGAAAGGGCTTTGATTACGATACCGGTGCAGATGCTCATCATTTCCTCATTTAGGTATTCCCAGAAGGAACGTTTTAATGCATTAGAAGGGGACAACATTCAGAGACAGAAGACACCACAAGGCGCTGTCCTCTTGTTCTTTCGCAAGAGACCAGCATTAGTTTTTTGCCGGGGATGTGTCTGCCTCTCCTGGACATTAATTACAGTTGTAACGGGGCTGTCTTCATTTTTTATTGTCTTCTATGGCTTGTCTTATGGGCAAGAGACCTCACATCAGTGGCTTTTAGCATCTTCAGTCTCCTTTGCGAAGAACATCTTCTTTTTCCAACCGCTAAAAATCCTATTTTTCTCAGCCCTGAGTACACTCCTTCACAAATATTGTCAAAGTATTCCATGGCCAACTCAGGAAAATTATTCTGACTTTAAGCCAGATAAAGCAATGGAGACGGAAGACGAGGTGAGAGAGATGCACCGTAAACTTGTTCAAATCTTTCCCTTCACTTACATTGCACGTGAACGCCACACCAGACGCCGAGAAAGGAAAGATTATCTTAAGAATAGTTCCAGTATCATCCACTTAGGGTTGAAGTCAATATTATTACTTTTTGCTTCTTTAAAGGTCATAAGGTTTAAGAAGGGAGCAGCTATTGGGAAATTCAACTTATTTCATCCCATCAATTTCAGCCTCAGAGGAGACATCACTGACATTTGGGGCTCAGGGACAGAAAAATAAATGGGGAAAAGTGGTTTATCTGGTCATATGAGCAACGCGGGATATTGTATTTAGCACTCTGTGCTTTGTACTTTTCAAATAAATGCTCATCATTGTTTAACTTAATTAGTCATTCTTGCCTGAATTGATTAGTAAATTTTAAGGAGTTCTTAACACTCAGCCACTTGCTTTGGACTCTGTTCTGGTTTTCTCCCAAATTTTGGCCTTGTATCTACCTCAGTGGTACTTTCCCGTCATGGCAGCTGATACCTCTTTTACATAGACAATGACTGGAGAACAAGGCTATGAGGGGTAATCTGGCCTCTGGCAAAGAGGCCATGAGCGGATCTATGCTAAGCTAAACTAAGAGAGAGCTAAAAAAGGTGAGTGCTCTGAAAATGCTGATAAAACCTTTGCTCCTCAAAGCATAAGCAATAAAAGACGAGAGGATGATTTATTGTGCTTTGACCCGGCACAGTTAAAGTAGGAGTTCTTAACACTAACAGCACATTTACATTTGTATGTGTGTGAAACTCATACAGTTTTTTACTTTTGCAAGGCATCCACGTCAGACTCTCCAATAGTATAAAGAGGGTAAAACGGCCTTTCCATAGAATGCTGCTTGCCCAAGAAAGCTCTAAGGGCACGTTAATGGAGGGATTTCTTTTACCCTCCAAGGCACAAAAGGCCATTACTGGAGTATCCCCGAACGCAAACGAACGTTTGCTTCCGGTAACACTCTAACATCCTCTCTTACCTGGCAGTTCACGAAACCAAGCGCAAGTCAGTCAAGCCCAATGGCTTAACTGCTGCCATTCGGAGCAGCCACAGCTGCAGTGCAACTGCTCATCTTCCCCAGCACTATCCTTGTCTTAAACTTGCTTCTGCACCACACTCTTAGTCCAAAATAAAGCTGCCCAGCCTCCTTCTCCAAGGAAGCCCCTGCTCTGAGAGGGGAAATACAGAGACTCGCAGAAAAAAAGAAAAAAGCATAAAAGGAGAGCACACAGCAACACACCCTTACCTAGTGAAGGAGTGAACTCTCCAACGAGGATCAACCAGCACAGGAGAAAGAAGTGCAAAACCTGATTTCTTGTCCCGCTGCTCTTTTCCTGGGAAAAACAAAGCGCAAAGCCATTGATAAGTGGGACACCAGCACAATATCTTTTTAATGATATCTCTTATCTATTTATTAAAAATTTGGAAAAAAAAAAAAAAGGACACATATATAGTCACAAGCCTTTTTGCAAGGCTTACTGGGCTTAAGTCCTTGGTTCTGGGCTTAAGTGGCATTGCTGTTGCTTTTCTTTCTGGCTCCTTCCAGAGAGGCAGTGACAGGATGCAGGCAGCAGCTCACGGAGGGAGTCTCTTCCCCAGTTGCTTTGTGGCGCAGGGAGGATATTTTGGTTTCTTCGGGGAGCGGGGGAAGCATTTCTGGGCAGAGGTGGTAGGAGCTCATCAAAGGGCATGCTGCCAGTTTGAAAGCTCAGAGCTGGACTACAATTAGTATCTGTAACCCATCTCTGTCTCTTCTTTTTGGAAAGAGACAATAGGATTCTTATATTGCAGATCCAACCAGCCCTGCCCACTGGGATCAATCTGCAGTACCTGAGTTGGGATAGAAGGCATCCTTTTCCCTTCTTTTGTGATTCCAATGAAAAGGTAACCTAGGAGGGGGGACACTGTTTAAGTGAAAACTTCACTGGGGTTAGATGGTAAAATGTGACAAGAATTCCCTTGGTTTTTTTTTGTTTGTTTGTTTGTTTGTTTTGGGTGCACGTGCTAGAGATCTAGCATGACTTCCAAAGAGCTTCTGAAAAAATGTGCCAAACTCTTGTG